>NC_080571.1:279688598-280033598 GCF_030247185.1 Malaya genurostris
GCTTTCGTTGTAGTATGCCAGGAGCAAACCATTCATTGTAGTATTTATATCTTTTATTGAAGAGTCAAATTTACGTGCTTGTCATGAGATTGCAGGATAGTGATACTTCTGACATATTCCATATACTTTGAAGGTGTCTGAAAAAAAATCAGTTTACTTGAGTTTAAACGATTACTAGCTATGAAACCTAACAAATAAAAAACATTATTCACGTTTCGTAAGCCTAATATAGTTGAAAATTTCGGATCAAATTTTATATTGTTTGTACACATGCAAATTTTATTTGAATGAGACTACCTGTGCAAGCTGATAATTTTTTTCAATTTCGATCAAAATTTATCAAATATTCTTTAAATCCAATTTAATACCCAATTTTTATTCTCCGAAATTCATATTTCATTTTGAGATTATTGATTAATTGATTAATATAAACCGAACATAGCGCAGAAAATCACAACACATTATAAGTAATTCAGATAAGACTGAAAAAAGTCTAAATTAAATTTAAAAAATCCCATTTTTCTTCGCTTTTTCCCACTATCCGTTTGAGTAACGTTTTCCGTCCGCCGGTTCCAGAAGATTTATTACAAACCACAGTTACTGGACATAGTTTAGTTTCGACTTACTCTTGTTATTTTTTTAAATGCCATGCATCTGTCAATTGATATGATTTTTAAACAATACGACAAACGTACAAAATATATCAAATCAACATATATAACGATGCATTAGAATAAATATTTTTAATGCTAATATGTTTATGAAAACCCATGATGCTATCGGTAATTACCTTCAAATAAAAAGAAAGGCAAAGTCGATAGCAATAAAGCTTTCGACCATTTCTTATCGAGTTTAGTCGTTTTCGAGCTCGATTGTTTTGGTTTCATAATACCAAAACTACGATAATCTAATACCTCTTCGAGTGAAGTCGAACGCAGCTCGATGATCGAGTTTGAATCGAGAACCATAATACGAAACATGGTCGATTCGAAAAAATTTGAATCGAATCGAGATACATAATGCCACCCCAGATTTAAAGCGTGAAATAGCCCTCTAGAACAGCCTAAAACCCACTGGCATCAGCCCTGTAGTACCCAGTAGAAATTATCAACGAACATTTCATAAAAAAACCTAATTACTTTAATTATTCGCGTTCTCATTTAGTGTGTAATCCGTGAAAGGAAACCATCCCTGACGGATAGATGCTTTGATGTAATGAGAAAGTTAGCTCATTCACTAGGGATGGGTATCGAGAGGTAAAGTATCGATACTTGATATCGCGATACCGTTTTGTAATTTCAGGTATCGGTATCGATACTATAGGAAGAAGTATCGATCGGTATCGATCGAAAATGCAAGCTAGGCCGATTTTGATTAAACTAGTCTTCAAATAATGACCTCCCCAAAAATCCAAAACGCTGATGATTAGTTTTGAGATCCTTTGTTCACCTTTTGAGTTACAAACAATTTCAGTTATTTGAGAATATCTTTTGCAATTGATCAAGAACTCTTTTTTATATTTCAATACCTCGCGAGAATACCTTTCCAACGAGATATAGATGAGTTTTATCAAACAAGTTCGCGCTTGCGGAGTTATTAAAAACGGTATCATCTCACTTCTTAGTTGATTGAGTCTGTTTCTTCTATGAAAACCAAAATTCGTTATCCAAACTGGATAAGAACACTCATTGAAAGTGAAAGTGAAAGACGTCAAACGACAACTTTTGTCGCACATTTTCCTACTGGCTAATGAAAATAGGCGTACGGATGGTACTGAGGTCCCCAATACTGAAGTATTTTTTTGCTAATTGATATTAATGAGGAAACTGATGGCAAATCGATTCCCATGTATGCAGAGGGTTGCAAGTTCTTGGTACCTGGTTTCTGTTAAAAAAAACTTAATTCAAATTATATGTTTTAATAGTTAGGTCGATTATTTTAAATTATATGCTCTTACAGAACTTCGATACATACTTACATCAGAAATCATTCGAACAATGGGAATGATCTTACTAAGAGTTGTACACTTTTCTTTGGACATTTCTTTGGTTGCCAGACAGAATGGGCGCTTTTGGTGTCGCTGGTTGCTCTTTGATTGACTATTAGAGTGGGATCTAGATAATGTTTACTTTAAGCTAGTATCGACAGGTATCGACCATGAAAATATCGATACCACGCGATACCACTTTGCACGGTATCGATCCTAAAAAATCGATACTTTAGGCTTAAGTATCGATACCTTGAAGTATCGCAGTATCGATACCCATCCCTATCATTCACTCGTGTAAGCTTGGACAACACAGTCGTACATACGCAATTCCAAGAATTAAATAAAAAACAAAATGGATACCGATCAAGAAAATGATTACGACAATGGCGCAGTCGGTAAATTGCTTAGGTAGGTATAAAGTGTACTTGATGAAATATGTTTTATATGAACTGGGTGAATTTTGAAAGTTCTTTGATAAAATGGCGGTGTTATAGATAACTTTGATTATTCAACTTTTAGACGGAAGGGCTAACAGTTTTTTCCAACAAAAGAGAATATTCGATTCTTAGACGAAAGGTCTAATGAGTCATTTTAATAAAACAGTACAATAATGTCACTAATGTGAATGATAATCCCGAATAAAAAATATTGTAGAAAAACAATACGATTTACTGTTACAAAACCTGCCACAATTTTGATTTAACCATTGAAAAATATTTTAATGTATTGTTATACACTATCCAATTAAATGTGAACATGCTTTTTACAATAGAATGTATAAGTTGTTAAGTATCGTTACAATTCAAATCATAAAATTTTCTCATACATGTTTTCTTGGAAAACAATCAAATGTACAGTTTGCATATTCTTTGAAACACCACGTGTACAATAAATTCGATTGTAGAATCGTAGAAACAATATATTGAATCGTTGGAAATGAAAAAAATCTTGTCACGATACAATAAAATATATTGTAAGCCATAGATCTAGTTGTGAATCAATTGTTTTTGCTGTAAAATCAATGGTTTATTTTTTTACGGGATTCCCGACGGAAGGGCGGAGAATATATTGAAATCTAAAAAACAGCTTTTAATATACAAGTTACTCATAAGGATTGAATTGAATTAAATAGGAACAGCAGCAATGCTCAAGGTAGTTAGCAAACTATCATTAAAACAAAATGACTGTCAAATAACTATGGCTTACTGAAATGTTCATTTCTATATTATGTTACATAGTTAAGGAACTTTCAGACTTCACCCAATGTTACGGATAATATAAATTGTCGAAGTTGTATAACGCTGAAAACGCTTATTTAGAGCTGCACACTTTTGCAAGATTGCACCTAGAAAACGCAAACTGTTACGAAAGCTTTCCAAATCTAAAGCAGAATTATTGAAAGAGTTAGAAAAGGAGAGAAATCGGAGTGCAGTTTTAGTTGGAAAATTAAAAAGGATTCGAGAAAAGAGAAATAAATCCAGGGCATATGCTGAAAGTTTAGCTACCAGATCAGATGTCGAGGACAATTTCAGTAGCGGAGCAGGACCGTCTAATACTCTACGAGAGGAGCATTCGTCAACATTGGAAGGCTCTCGATTTGTTTCTTCAATCAATCATTTATCTGTGTCATCGGTAAACATTCCGGAATGCAAACCTCCAGAAGGAGATGAAATTCACAGACATAACTACGAAATGTGGAAAGATCTGCTGTTGGATTCGTTGTCTCTATCTGGCATCGTAGATGAGAGAACTAAGTTCATTATTTTCAAACTAAAGGCTGGTACCAAACTTCTCGAGATTTTTCGAAATACTAAATCGACTCCGTTAGCACCAAATGCTGAATCATTTAAAGATAAAAAGCCTATTATGGCTCAGCATCCGATATCATGTTACAACGTAGGAAGTTAGCATTGATGACACAGTTGGAAGGAGAAACTGATTTAAGTTCCATCACCAGAGTAGGAACAATAGCACGTCTCTGTAATTTTGAAGAATGAAAAGAGTTATAGAAATCGTTGCTGCCGTGGCAGGACACGCCAAGAGTAAGGATGTTCGTGTTGCAGCACTTAAGATACTCAACCGTGGCGGTACATTTATCGAGCTCATTGATGAGATTCGTCAAATCGAAGCGGTGTGTATCAACGGGTCAAATCAGCGATATGAAGGTGAACCAGACGAATCCAAGCGAAACCCTTTTCATCCAGGACAGCGAAGACTTTCAAAACGTACCTTTGCTGGTAGCAAAGTCGGGCTCGACAATCGCTTTAAAAAATCCATACAACCATCTGAGCAAAAATGCTGGCGATGCTTCAGCTATTATCACACTCAATCAGATTGTCCCGCTAAAGACAAAGCCTGCAGAAATTGCGGTCGTATGGGCCATTTCCAAAGAGCGTGCCGGTCCAAAGCAGCCGCCCCATCATCGACAAATCAATTGTTGCCCGCAGCACCGACTGAATCGCAACGAATCTCAGCTGTAGAAGAGGCTGAAAGTGTATAACCAGTTCACGATGTGGGTGCTTAAATATGACCTTGATGAACAAAGACACGAAAGATATTTTCTCCACGTAATACTTTTCTTTTAGTAGTACCAAAGACATCATATTAACAAGATATCCAGCTCTCACATTTCCCGAACAAATAATTGGCAACATCCTTTTTTGCGAGTATGTCGCCCTCAGGTGAGTCCGCATCGAATCTCATACATAGAAGTAGGGGAGAGAAATGTCAAATTCGTGCGCGCCAAAATAGCAGGGCTGCGCACCCATACAATTGACATGACATGTTGAATGAGACGCCGGGCGATGGCGTTGCTGAACTGAAGATTGAGATCGCTCCAAGCTGACAGGGTCTGGTAGTACTTACTTCTTTATTTTGAAAATTATTTACCGAAATTCTTTAATAAGAGTGAATCGCAAAGATGCCAGGTCATTTTTTCAAAAATCTGTGATCGAACCCAAAACCTGCCTGTGAAAATCTGTGACCGTTTTCCGTACCCCTACAGCAATTCAAAATCAAATTTGGCGAGCAAAAAAAAAATTTATTCAATTTATTCAATAATCTGTGAAAATCTGTGATCATTTTCAAAAATCGGTGAAAATCTGTGTCCGTTTTAAAATCTGTGCAGAAAACTCAAAATCTGTGAAACACAGATTAATCTGTGAACCTGACATCCCTGGTGAATCGTTTTCTTCTCTTTTGATCAGAGATGCCAGGTAAAAATTTCAAATATCTGCAGACAGCGTCTGTAAATCTAAAAAAAATCTGCAGTCAGCAAGTATGTCTTGCTGGCAGCAATTTCTCTATAAAGTATGACACGCAAAACTAACTTGGCGAGCAAAAAAAAAAGGTCTCGGAAATTTCAAAAGTCTGGAAATATAGACGAAAGTCTGCTAGAATTTCAAATGTCTGCAATAGTCTGCGAGAATTTCAAAAGTCTGCACAACAAAAAATGTCTGCAGCACTATACCCCAAATCTGCAGATTTACAGACAAATCTGCAGACCTGGCATCTCTGCTTTTGATAATAATTACGTCAAATCATAGATCATGGTGTGTTCACTATGACGTTGCCAGTTCGATTATAAGATTAGGGAATTCGAACTTCATCCTAGTAGTAGTTTTTCTAGTCCATGTTGATTAAAACTGAAACTGAACTGTCATATACCAAGGACTGATATTATAAAGAAAATATATGTTAATATGCGAATAAAAGATTCTGAACATGTTCGTGTCTTTGTTCTTTACTACTTAATAAAAAAAAAGTTTTACAAATAAATAGCCAAAACATCGCGATTATTCGAAAGAGAGTGATATTCTTGTTGTGCCAATTAGAGACTTTCTTAAAGGGGTTCCGTCCGACCAAAGCTCCTACTGGGTCGCTACCATTAAAATGCAGCGGATGGGCTGATCTTATGTGAAGTTGCCGGCAAGAGATGTCAATTTCTGATCGATTCGGGTGCACAGGTAAACACGCTTACGGAGGATCTCTTCAAAATGTTAATTGCTGATAAAAACTATAGGGAAAACGTGTACAATATTCAAGATGGTTCTAACTGTTCGGTTCGAGCATATGCAGCTACCGTAAACACGACAGTGCTAGCCACTTTTGAAGCAACTTTGTTCGTCAGTGATGACAGACCTGTATACATAGAAAAGTTCTATGTTGTGAAAGAATTTCGTTCGCTATTGAGTAGAACTACATCTAATAGGTATTTTATCCTAATGCTGGGTCTTAGCGTTCCAGTAAATTCTACAATTAGTATGGATAGCATAGCTATGGTTACAGGAGTTCAGAATAAGTCTTACGTAGATTCTATCACTAAGTCAGAAGTTTTTCCGAAGTTTAATGTACCCCCTGTTAGAATTTCATACAACAAGGATGAAGTTCCATGTAGAAATATTTTTGTCAATGTTCCTCATGCTCTGAAACCATTGGTGAAACAAAAACCAAAGCAATTGGCAGAAACAGGAATAATTGAAAGTGTTACTAGCGACATGGATACATCATTCTGTTCTTCCATGCTGGTTGTACTAAAAGGAAAAAATGACATCCAGTTGGTTATCGATTTGCGGGGACCAAATCGATATATAAACAGAACACCCTTTCCGAAACCAACATTATAAAAAATCTTAGTTGAACTCAATGGCGCGACCTGGTTCTCTACTATAGATTTATCTAACGCTTTCTTTCACATCGAGCTACATAAAGATTCCAGACACTTAACAAATTTCTTCACGGAATTCGGCATGTACAGATTCGTCAGATTGCATTTGGTCTTTGCAATGTGTCGGAATCCTCCATTTTTTTCTTATTGCAATACCAAATTGCAAATACACCACCACTTCTTTCAACTTTAACTAATGTCGTTTTCGTTTTTAAATTGCACTACACCGGTGTAGCGAAAGCTGCACCTAAACCGTTCGTTTTTACCAATTGCACTACACCAGTGCTACACTGTTTCTGCACCGATACCACTGGTGTAGCACTCATCAAAAGTTTGGTGTAGCTCTGTGCAATGGAATCGTTAATTGTAGTCAATGGTTACTGTTTATGTTTTCGTCATTTTTGTTCGTTTATTCATGCCTCAGTGTAGCACTGCACCGGTGTAGTGCAAATTAAAAACGAAAACGCCATAAGAAACTGACTCGCAAAACCGTTGTTCAGAAAATTTCAAAATTTCCATGCCTACCTAGATTGAATCAATTGAATGGTTAGAAATTTTCAAATTTTCGTGCCTTCCTAGATTGAATCAATTGAATGGTTAGAAATTTTCAAATTTCCATGCCTTCCTAGATTGAGTTATGATCCGTTTCTTTTTTTATTTTGTTTTTGATTGTTCATGTATCATTCGGCTCTAATTGCATTATTATTTCCATCAGTTCTTATGTCTACATATGCCTCTACCTCTACTCTTGATTTTTTTTTTGTTTCTTTTTTTTGCAAAAGGAAATTATATATCCAGAAACAATGATCACTAGTTCGATTTCAAAGAAAACAATTCACAGTGTGAAAATAAAATATGGTAATAATATACCGAGCCATGTTTTGCTCTGATGTTTACATGCATTGCTCCTATCCTATAACATTATTATTGAAATTATAAATAACATAAAGTTTAGAATTTATGAATCAAGCAAAAATCAATTCTATCACATTTTTTTCAGTTTAAATAGTTTTATAATCATTTTAAATGCTCTCTAGCTAATGTATAATTTTTCGTTTCAATATTCTTTAAATCATTGGCCCTATGCGGCTCGGAAAAATTCACTGGGTAGCTACAACACATTTGCACTAGTATTAATCACTCTACCTATTCACGAGTGGATTGGACGATGTCAGTCTTGTGTTAAGCCAAGCAGAGATGTCAGGTTCACAGATTTTCAATGTAGCACATATTTTGAAATTGCACAGATTTTTGAAAGCGATTACATACCAGAACCGCCATACAAAATCTGTTTTTTGAAATAAAAATCTTCTCACCCTTTGTGACGAACGAACATCAAATTCTGTGAAAACCTAAATGTATAAGAAAATCTGTGACAGAACCTGTTTAGCAAGAATTATTGAATAATATCTGTAGTTTAACAGAGAAATCTGTGCATATGGTAACACTGTCACTGACAGGTAAGGAGCAACGTTGCCAGGTATATCGATTTATCGGTATTTATACCAGAGATGCCATTTATACAGATATATCTGTATTATACAGATTTTTACATGGGCATACAGATTTCATACAGAATACAGATTTTATACAGATTCTTTAAATTCAATACAGATATATACAGATTTCACAAAAAGTAGGAGAAAATAAATTAAACTTTTTTGGCTGAGTTCTTTTTGGTATGAGTGGCGAGAAAGAAGTGTCATAATCAATGGGCGAATCATAAATTGATCAAAAAATATTAACATTAAGTTGTTATTTGATTATAAGCCCTTAAATATAACGATAATAATAGTTGAAACTTAGACAAATTTAAATCGAGCATCACGAAACATAATTGCAAGACTAAGAGTTGGATGACATGACTTAAGGTTGAACGTTAAGCGCAGAAATCCCACGTGAGCTTACGAAGTCAACATTTTGAAAGTATATGCAATAGAAATTATGTTATGTTAATTCCGATTGTTGGAGGATTTCGATTTGATTGTGAATACCAGCCCGTTGATAAGGCTGTAGAGCTCCAGCAAGTGCTATCGTAGTCAACATCTGGAGCATTTGGTGGGCAATCAGAGCGCTCAGAATATGATAAACAAACAATAGCGCATTTCAAATCGAGTAGTCTTAATTTCCTTATCGTAGTGTTGATGTTCTGATCGATAATTTGTAAGGGAGTATGGTAAAGGGTACTGAAAAAAGTAGTGATATACAATTTTTTGTTAGCCATTCTTCATCATTGTTTTGGCCTTTGCAGAAGGATGTTGACCAAAGTTACATGACTTCCTAGCAGGGAGTTGGTGAATACAGATATATACAGATTTTTTATTCCGAGCAATACAGATTTTACATGAAAATATCTGGCATCTCTGATTTATACAGATATTTGACCTCAATACCGCAATACAGATATTTACTTCCAAAATACCGATAATTCACGAATCGTACATATTGTACAGTTTTGCTCACCAAAATGAGCATTGGTGACATTTCCGTGAACTTATGTTGACGAGATTCTGATACCGATATGGTACATATAGCTTTTTGCACCGAATACAGATTTTTTGGGAAAAATGACCTGGCAACACTGGTAAGGAGTCTGTAAAAATCTAGTCTTTAATTTTCAAGACAAGGCACACACCAGGTCCACTGCAGAGATGTCAGATCTGCAGATATTTCTGTAAATCTGCAGATTTCGCACATAGTGCTGCAGACATTTTTTTTTGTTGGGCAGACTTTTGAAAATCGTCATTTTAGTCATTTTAGCGTACCATACTTTATAGAGAAATTGCTGCCAGCAAGACATATACTTGCTGACTTTTACAACCCTGTCTGAAGATATTTGAAATTTTTACCTGGCATCTCTGGTCCACTGTCAGTGGAAACAGATTGTTGAAAAAAAAATGACCAGGCATCCACGGAACCAAGAAGTTTCACAGCACAACTGGATTGGTAAAAATAAAGGTTAGCAGTAAAAAAAAAAACAAATAATTTCAAGTTTTAACATTCTTGTCTGTTTATGATCTTTTTTTTTACTTTATTTCATCATAGTATGATGATTTTATTTACTACATAACCTAGGACGGAACATATTTCGTTTACACAACAATGGGCACTGGAAGATTATTCAACAGTGTTTTAAAGTCGTTTGTAGAATCTAATCCTCAAGCTGGATGCTATAATTTGCACGTTTTGTAATACGATAATAACTTCATGCCACAAGTATTGTTAAAAACATCTGTTGTTACCTTATTTCAAAAAATTTATTTCTAGGCGAAATCCGATAATTATTTTCTATTCGCGAAGAGATCGAAATTAAAACGGCAAATTGCCAAATGGGACAATCAGTTACAGATTCACGTCTAGAGAACACGAACATCGTACAAAGCAAACTCATTACTTAATTGACATATTCTTTGCTGGAAGTTTGGTAAGTATTATTCATATTATTAATGATATTAGTGAATCGACATTAGGTAAAAACTGTTGGTAAACTAAAGTTGTTTATATTTTACAATAAGTTACCGTGTATCTTCCCATGGTGTAACTTATTTTTATGTCATATTTGAAGCATCAAAACTACACTATTGAAATATGTTGTACATAAACATATCTTTGTATCTCTCTGGTTTCTTAATTTTACGATGAGGTCTTGTTTCAGTTGTTTCTTCTATTTTATTGCTATTTGTTAAACTCTTACTGTCTTGTGCAATGTATAGGGAATCATTTAGTTTCGGAGCTCGTTTAATATCTTGCACGTTACGAGCATATTGAACACCGCGTTCGCTCCTAATGACAACTTTAGCTCCATCTCTCACTAGAACAGTAAATCGTTCAGTGGAGAAGTTAGGATCTATTTTATTTTTTTTAGGAACCGCCATAAGTACAACATCTCCCGACTTTATATCTGACGGCTTTGCTCCTCTTCGAACGTCTGCATACTTCTTACTTTGAAGATTCGTTGTTGCATCTCTTTCTTGAATATCTTCACGATCCACCGTTTTGAGTTTAGATTCCCAGAGTGCTGGAAACATTCCCCTGTATTTTCGTCCTACCATCAGCTCAAATGGTGTAATGCCAAGTCTAGCATGAGGTTTCATTGTGTTGTGAAAATGCACATAATCTTGCAGTGCTATTCGCCAACTGACTCCATCTATTTTGTTTTTGATTGTTCATGTATCATTCGGTTCTAATTGCATTATTAATTCCATCAGTTCTTATGTCTACACAATGCTCCAGATATCTTCCAGGAGACCCTGCAAAGGCAGATACTGGGTGATTGCAAAGGTGTAAAAAAAGAGAGGATGAGTTCAATTCATTAAGATGTGAGACATTAAGGACAATTAAAAAATTGGATTACTACAAAACTACAGATAGACTGAATTGTTTGTTGATGCATCACCTGTAGGTCTAGGAGCTGTCTTAGTACAGTATGATGAATCTGGAGCTGCTCGTATAATTGCGTGTGCGTCTAAAGTGCTTACGTTAACTGAAAAAAGTAATCTCATTCACTTAAGGAAGCTCTGGCGGTCGTTTGGGGTGTGGAAAGGTTCTCATTTTACTTGTTGAGCAGATCTTTTGTAGTTCGGACTGATGCAGAAGCGAATGAGTACATATTTAATTCTTATCATCGCCTAGGCAAACGAGCCATTTCTCGAGCAGAGGCGTGGGCACTTCGCTTACAGCCCTGTGATTTTGTAATGAGGCAAGTGCCAGGTGAGCAGAATATTGCTGATGCTCTATCGCGGTTAATCAAGGAAACACAAACACCACCACCGTTTGAAGAGGAGGATGAGAATCATTTTCTGTTTGCTCTAGATGTAGGATTTATGGACATCTCATGGGAAGAAATAGAACGCCACTCTGATGACGATGAAGAACTCCAACAGGTTCGAAAAGCTATAGCGTGTGGACATTGGCCTGTCGAACTAACAAGATTTGAAGTACAAAAAGACAATCTTCATGTGGTCGTCAAATGGTGAGATAACTAAGTCCTCACAAGTCCCTATCTCATGCCTCCCCGAGCGTCTATGATGACATTTGGTCAATAGAACGGCGTCGACTGGGTGCTATCGCCTTCTGCGTTAGTAGCAGAATGAGAGGGTGCGAAATGGCTTGTAGGTTGAAGCCCATCCTAAAGTGCAGTGTTTATCATAGTATATTACAACATATAATTCTGTTGTTTATAACATCATGTATTATTATCATTTTTATTATTATTATTATTATTATTATTATTAGAAGAACGTAACTTACACTGCGACATTAACTGTTATATTGTATCATAGCATATTATTTCATATATTATCGTCTTACACTATTTTATGTTATTATATACTATGTTGTATGGTATTATACTGCATTGCATTATATCATATTATATTGTATTATATTATATTATGTTATATTGTATCGCATTATGTTGTATTATATTATATTATATTATAGGGTTTATTATGAGTAGTACTACGTACCTCTGCGCAAAATAAAAATTTGTTTTCCTTATAAGTTATCATTTCAAAGTAACTTTTAACTAAATATCAAGGTCGTACCAAGGTGAGCTTGGTCATCACTGGTTCCAGTTTCATGCCTACACTGTGTCTGTGGTGACAATTGGTCGATGGAATGCGTTGATGGCAGAATGAGAGGATGAGAAATGACATATATATTGAAGTAATATAATATCATAGCATATCGCAACATATCATTTTATTCATTCTATTATTTAATATATAATTCATTGTACTATATTATATTGTTTTTTATCATTATTTTCATTATTATATTTATTGTTATTATTATTAATTTGTCATCAACAATAATAACATATATTATTTTTATAGATGTGGATATTATTATTGTTATTAGAAGAGAAATATTCTACCAAATACAAATTATAAATTTTCAAGGACACATTTTGCATCGTGCGGATACACTGTCAGAGTGACAATTATTGATGTCGGAAATTTCGAATTACTCGATTATTGAATAATCGAATATAATTTTGAAACTAATCGATTGAAATTTATTCGATTACTCGATTATTCATTCGATTATTACTATGCAATTTTTTAATTTATTCGATTAGCTCAATAATCGAATATTAATTTTAAGGTAATCGATTAAATATTACGAGATTATCTAGATTATTAATCGATTACTCGATTAATCGATCGATATTACGACATCCCTAGTGACAATGTACTTTAACGAGTTTTCTATAAAACTAGCAACACTGAAGGATAAGAACAAGTTCACCATTGAGGTTTCTATGCCCGATGAAAAATTAACGGCGGCCCTAGTGAAAAATGGGAGGCCAATACGTTTCCTGATGAAAACAAAACAATATGTAAAAGCGATTCACACGTAGCATCAGGCGCCTATAACCGGCATGGAACGGTCACGGAACAACAACATTAATTGTAAGCAATTCATATGGAGGGACACTGCGTCAAGTTCACGGAACATATTAACGTCGGGCACGTGTGCAATATTCCGCTAAAAAAATTAATATATTAATCTTTACGTCGACCGAAGTTGAATGATCGACTGAATCGTGTTTAAGGCATGCGTTTCCTGATGAAAACAAACCAATCTAGTTTGCATTTGTGATTGTAAGTGAGCTGTCAGAAAGCCTAATAGTTACTGTTTATTATAGTGAAAAATAAATAAACAAACAGTTTTTATCTGATAATCAAGATCACAAGCGAAATGTAAGTTAAACAATAATCTAGAATGGTTAAGCCACCATGCATATACTTTTAGCTGTATTGATATTTGTAGATTCGTGGGTGTTTGTGTTCATTTTTCATCTTTGGTGCTAGTGCCGGTGATATTTAGACTGATTGTTGCAGTTTAATACAGCAACGATTGGCATATTGTCGCAAAACGGAAATGTAGAGGCGCTGCTTGCTTAGAGGTGATACTCTCAGCAAGAGCTGTCAAATCGGTAGGAAAATTTCTAATTACTCCACCTTTTCAACAATTTCTTATGAAAACGGGCAAATTCATTTGAAAGATCATAGTAGAAGTTGAAGAAAAAGTTTTTACTCTGAGGTGGTAATGTTGATCTTAGTTCATTGTGCGAAATCAACCCTTTATTCAGAATAGAGCATTAAACTTGGTTTGATACCATTTTTCAAATGTTTGGAAATAACAAATAAAGTATCCAAAATAAATAGTACTCGATCGCTATACATTCTAGTACTTGAGAAATCAACATTATACTGGTTTCTGTTTAAAAAAAAGGTTGATCCGAAAAAAACTAACCTTACCCAATTTCACACATTTCTGAAGATTTTCCATGTTTAATCGTAGTTTACACTAAAAAAGTAGTAGTAATAACTTTGAAATCGATTTTCTTCTACTCCGAGTGTACTTTTATTGCTGATATCTATTTGTACTATTGAATAAACGATAAAAATGTTGCAAATCACTACTGCCGATATGAAAATTTCCGAAAGAATCCTCCTTTTCTTGGTTCCATTTTTCATTGGCAGGTGTCGCTATCGGTAAATCAGCTTTGCGACAATGTGCCAATAAACATAAACAAACAAGTTTGTTTTGCACCGTAGCCCACATTTTCAAACTATCGCAATGAAAGGGAGTAATTTGCTAGGCTTACTTGTTCAGGCTGTGAACCAAACATTGGCGGTTCGTTTGTATGGGACTTAGGGGTGTTATTATTTGTATTTGATTCTACTTCCTGCAGTATTGCGAAGATAGAAGAGCATAACTAACACCACAGACTAACAGACATGACAGTATGAGTAAATTCTTATAAAAATAATTTTTCGTGATGCACTAGTTCCACCTATATTGTACTGCGCGAACTATTTACTATCGGTACACCCCTTGTGTTATGTAAAAGTTAATTTACTAGTTGGTTCCCCCTCGTTTGTCAACACCGATCAGCTGCTTGCAGGGATGCCTGATTTCATCATAATATTTGGAAATGAATCGTCACAGTAAATTATTATATTACGTTAATAATATATTAAACTTTTTAGCGATGTTGGAAGGTAACCATTTATTTTTCTCAACATTGTTCATCTAGACTATTTTTTATTGTGTTGGTAATTTTCACCCGAAATTAAGTGGCGGCAGATCAGAAGCAAGTAAATATTGCCACTAAACGGGTTCGATTTTGTATTGCGTTGAAGGATGAGAGGTAGGCACAATTTTGTATATAGTTTTGGCAATATGTATTAAATCTGTATCCTGCATGAAATTCGCATACAAATGCAAATACATATCAATACATTACAGGTTACATTCTGTATAAATGGCAACTCTGTTGGTAAATGAAAAAAATAAACACAGTCTAGATGACAGACAGGATGTTTTTGATAGGGTAACGTGGCGCCATCATGACACATGTGAGTACTGTCCCAAATAAAGGAATATTCGAAATGACAGTTAAAATGATTGAAGAATCTAATTTGAGTGTCCTGTCTGTTAGTCTGTGCTAACACTCTACATTAACTGTTATTTTATATATTGTTTTATAATATATTATATTGTACGACATTGTATTATATTATATTAAATTAAAATAACTATATTATATTATGTTATATTATTTTGTAATCTATTATATCATTTTATGTTATATAATTTCATTACACTATGTTTCATTGTATTTATCAATATAAAACATTTTGCACGGGGGCGTAAAGGGGAGGGAGCATCAGGGCATCGGACGAATTGAAGACTGGACGAGGGATTGTAGATAGCCAGCCCAAGTCACTTGAAGGAAACTTGTTTCCTTCTGAAGGTTTGAAATGAGTCTGACGCGCCCTCCTCAAACAAACCATCAGGTGGGTTCAAGCATGTATAGCGATATGCTTCATCCATGCACTGAATATTATGGTTGGAAGAGCATCTTTTATTCCCGCGGAATACGAGTAAGTGACTCTACTTACATATCCGCCCAACCCTTTTTGTTCGCTTTTCGGTAACAGCTATAGTAAGATGGTGAATGGATGAGTCATATCGTGGCTAATGTAAGTCTACCCGCATCCACTGGCAAGTCCTTGAACTGATTGTGGCTTCACTACACATCACATCACAAAAGACAATCTTCATGTACTAGGATCTCTTGTTTTCAAAAACGATAAGTCAATACTACCAATCGGATTACGACTAAAAGTGATGCAGTTAGCTCATTCCGGTCATGCGGGAGAATCAGCAATGAAAAGAAATCTTCGTGAGTTTGTCTGGTGGCCAAGAATGGCTTCAGATGCTATAAGATTTGTCAAACAATGTAAGACTTGTGCTATGTTATACAGAAAGAATCCTTCAGTTCCACTGTCGAGTCGTGAATTGCCAGATGGACCGTGACAAATAATACAGATTGATTTTCTTTCCATTCCTGCATATGGTACAGGACACTTCCTTGTTGTAGTAGATACGTATTCTAGGTACCTGTCAATAGTACAAATGAGGCTGACAGACGCGGAAAGTACCAATGCTGCTCTATGTGAAGTGTTTAAAACCTGGAATGTCCGAAAATTATTCAAAGCGACAATGGATCCCCTTTTCAAAGTCAAACCTTTATAAAGTTTTGGGAAGAAAAATGAGTGCGAGTTAGAAAATCCATTCCTCTCTGCCCACAAACGAATGGATTGGTGGAACACAATCAAGGAATAATAAAAACTATTGCTGGATCAAAGATTGACGGCACAAACTGGAAAGTGGTCCTACAACGCTATGTACACCACCATAACACGATAATACCTCATTCCAGGCTGCTTGTCACCACTTTTGAGTAAATGACAGGATCGAAGTTTCGTGGTACGTTTCCAAGTCTCTGGGACGGTACTTATAATGAATTGGACAGGATTGATATAAAAGAGAGTGATGCTCAATCTAAATTATTAAGCAAAAAACATGCAGATTCAACCAGAGCAACAAAGAATTCCTATATTAGGGTTGGTGATAAAGTGCTAATTTTGCAGCACAGGTCGATTCAAAATTTTTCCTCAGAGCAATATACCGTCGTTTCAAGAACCGGAGCAAAAATCGTGGTAATAAGCGGCAACGGGGTACAATACACACGAAATGTAAACGACGTTAAAAAGGTCCCTGATGAGTCATTTACTTCTGATATTATTGATTCAGCATGAATTACCGATACAGTTCAAATTCAGAAACCTGACTCGTGTTCATCAGATACGCCGGATGAGAATCCAAAATCACAAACCAGAGCCCTTCGCCGTAGAGATAAAATCAAGAAACCATCTAAGTTTGACGATAAATTTGTTTATTTTGTTTTTAATTAGAGTAGAGGACGAGGATAATGTAGTACCCAGTAGAAATTATCAATGAACATTTCATTAAAAAACAAAACCTAATTACTATAATTATTCACGTTTTCATTTAGTGTGTAATCCGTGAAAGGAAACCATCCCTGACGGATGGATGCTTTGATGCAGGGATGCCAGGTTCACAAATTAACCTGTGCTTCACAGATTTTCAATTTTCTGCACAGATTTAAAAAATGACACAGATTTGCACAGATTTCGGAAAATGATCACAGATTTTCACAGATTTTTGAAATCGAGCAGAGTTTAGCACCAAAAAGTACAAAGCGGTTGAAGAAAAAGGTACAGAGCGTGTTGGTAGTGAGACCTTTTTTTTGCTCACCAAATTGATTTTGATCTGCTATTATTATACGGAAAACGGGCACAGATTTTCACAGACAGGTTTTTGGCCTGATCACAGATTTTTGAAAAAATGACCTGGCATCCTTGCTCTGATGTACATGAGAAAGTTAGCTCATTAGCGGCCCTTACACGTGACAATATTATTGTCAATCCAAAGTATTGTCAATACCGTGAATCCAATTGGCATGGTAACTTGAGTCCGCGTTTTTCGAAAAAATCAAGCGTTTGGAGCTTTAAATATTGCAACTGAATATTGTAACATTCAGAGAAAAGGTCATTGTACATATTTAACTGTTTCCTCTCTGGAGAGAAAGTATTGTAGGATTGATGAGCAGTTTTGATTTTTTGACAATATTTTCGTCAATCCAATGAAGTTTCCACTACACGATCAAAAGTATTGTCAATACTCCTTGTATTGACAATAATATTGTCTCGTGTAAGGGCAGCTATTCACTCTAGAGTGCCTATAACCTGAGTGACGACATCTCATCCGTAAAGCTGGCAACAATTAAAAACATTCCATTGGCTTTACATTGAATTGACAGGTCGTTTGCTCGTTTGGAACTGGTAGCTGTCATTCCAAACGAACAGCTGTCGCCACTCTGATTATAGTCCCTCTAATTCACTCGTGTAAGCTTGGACAACACAGTCGTATATAGGGATGTCGGAATTTTAGAATTACTCGATTATTTGATAATCGAGTATAATTTTGAAACTAATCGATTGAAATTTATTCGTTTATCTGGGTTATTAATCGATTATTCGATTATTCGTTTGATTATTACTATGGGATTTTTTAAATTATTCGATTAGCTCAAAAATCGAATATTAGTTTTAAGCTACTCGATTATTTGGGTTATTAATCGATTAATCGATCGATTTTATGACATCCCTAGTCGTACATACGCAATTCCAAGAATTAAATAAAAAAAACAAAATGGAGATCGATCAAGAAAATGATTACGACCAGGGATGTCAGGTTCACAGATTAATCTGTGTTTCACAGATTTTGAATTTTCGGCACAGATTTTAAAACTGACACAGATTTCCCAGATTTCTGAAAATGATCACAGATTTTCACAGATTCTTGAATAAATAACAGATTTTCACCGATTTTGGAAATCGAGCACAGTTTAGCACCAAAAACTACAGCGCGGTTGAGGAAAAAGGTACAGAGCGTGTTGGTTGTGAGATCTTTTTTTTTTGCTCACCAAATTGATTTTGAACTGCTATTGGGGTACGGAAAACGGTCACAAATTTTCACAGACAGATTTTGGGTTCGATCACAGATTTTTTAAAAAATGACCTGGCATCCCTGATTACGACAAGCCCTCAAATGTAATTTTTGTTCATAGGGATCGGCAAAATTACGAAACCCTTTTTGCTATACAACTATTGTAAATAATACATCTCATTCCAATAATCGATACGTTCGCAGAGCAGGCTTGTTGTAACCCCAACAGCAAGAGATTGTTGGAGTTTTGCGATCATAGTTTTTCTAATTACTCCTCGTACGGAAAATTGAGTTCTGTCTGTTGCGCAATTATCTTTTTCGTTTGCTTTCGAGCGGTGTCAAACTAGTCATTTTTTATGCCCTCATACCTATATGTTCCGTGGGTAGCTCTAACTCCAATGTCACATGCCAAACCGTAATCTCAAGCATTCGTGCCCAATGAAAATTCAAGGCCAGCTCTCGAATTCCATTCGAGTATTCAGGCCATTATTTCACAAGTTCAAAGAAATAAAATTCAAAAACAAAAATCCGATTTTGCCACTGTATATTTACAGATAATCTAACGTAAAACGTCGTAGGTAAGACTATCGCTTTAGCACGTTGATGAACGTGTCCTTCGGAACGTTTATATTCGCTATGGAACGCATCTTCTTTTTGCCATCCGATTGCTGCTTAAGCAACTTCATTCTACGAGTTACATCACCACCGTACTGAAACGATAAGAAATGATTAGTCGTGATTTTTAACTTAATCAATGTCCTTCACCCACCAGTTTCGCCGTCACATCCTTCCGGTAGGCTTTCAGTGTTTCGCGGGCTACAACCTTCCCGTTAACGACTGCTTGTATAGCGATTTGCACCATTTGTCTAGGGATCATTTCTTTCAGTTTCAACACCAGCTCTCTGGCATGCAGATGTGCCTTGCTGATGTGAACGACGGAGCACAGTTCTTCCACCAACTGTCCGTTCAGTAGAACATCCATCCGTACCAAAGCGCTAGCAACGTAACCATGGTCTTCGTAGTCGAAACTGGCATAACCGGAGCTGATTGACTTGAGCTGGTCATGAAAATCCAGAACAATCTCATTCAACGGCATCAGATAGGTGGTCATAACACGATCGTTGTCAATGTTGATGGACGTCTTTTGGATGGCCCGTCGTTCCACGCACAATCCAATGATGGGTCCGGTGCAGTCCGTGGGCGCAATAATCGTTCCTAGCACAAACGGTTCATAGTACTCCTCAACTAGTGACTTCTCCGGAAACAAAGCAGGGTTGCTGACATGAATTATTTCGTTTCCTCCATGTGCGGCGATTATTTTGGCACCTTTCAATTTAATCTTGTATGTAACGGAAGGAGCGGTCAGAATTGGTTCGGCATCGTACTCCTGCTGAAGCCTCTGACTGAATACATCCAAATGCAGTAACCCAAGAAATCCCAATCGCCAGCCTTGACCTAGAGCAGGACTAGAATCAGGAGTTACGGTCACAGCCGAATCGTTAAGCATCAGTTTTTCAATGGCACCTTTAAGATAAGGATGCTGCGATTGGTCAGAAGGATAAACTCCAGCAAACACCATTGGTTGCTGTGGTTTGAATCCTGGCAAAGCCTCACATGTTTTGTCTTTCTTTAAAAAGAGTGTGTCGCCAATGTTAGACTCCTTACTGGTTCTCATGTTGCATCCCAGCAAGCCAACTTGACCGGCAACCAATCGACCAACTTGCTCCTCACCAGGCCGTAGCAGAGCTAAACTTCTCACTTCATATGCTTTACCAGTATGGCAGGAAGCAATTTCTTGTCCTATGCAAACACTCCCATCTTTTACGTAAACTAAATTCAATGCACCTCGATATCGGTCAAACCAACTATCGAAAATCAACGCCCGTAAATTTGCATCTCTCCTGGCATCCGGCGCTGGAAGTCTCTTGACTATAGCTTGCAAAACTGCCTCACATCCCGTACCAAGTTTAGCGGAAATCCTCAATATCTCTTCCGGGTCAATTTCAAACAGTGTGAACAATTCTTGTGCCACAGCCTCAGGCCTGGCATTTTTCAAATCTATTTTATTCAACACCGGGACTATCACCAGTTGCTTCGATTTGGCCAAATGGAAATTGGCAACCGTTTGCGCTTGTACACCTTCGTTCGCATCAACGAGAAGAATGACACCGTCACAGGCCGAAAGTGATCGCGAAACTTCATTTGAGAAATCCACATGACCCGGAGTGTCGATCAGATTCAAAAGGTAACTCTCACCGTCGTGTTTATACAAGAGCGATGCCGTTTGTGCTTTCACCGTGATACCTCGTTCCTTTTCGACCTGAAGACTATCCAAAACCTGCTTGTTTCCCGCTCTCGCTGATATACAACCAGTCAACTCCAATAACCGATCAGCCAGAGTACTCTTGCCATGATCTACGTGGGCAATTATGCTGAAATTACGAATTCGGGACACTAAGATCTGATCGTAGTCGACGCTATCTGAGTGCAACCGGACGGATATACTCAAATGCCGAACGATAGTTTGAGTTTTCCTGAAATTGTATCAACAAATGCACCTAAGGTCGTCATAAAAACTAATGTTCTACGTACCTGCACCCAAGGCGAATATGGAAAAATGCTGTTTTAATTCGTGAAAGAGAAATCATTTTTGGAATTTATTGTCTTTGCTCGGATAAAAGATACATTTTAGCTTTGAAGCGATAAATTAAAACTAAAACCAACACGCTCATTCAATGTTACTCTCAAGTGAGCTATTTGTACTCACTTTTGTTTATTTAGTGCAAATGTCAAAAAGTGAGTAATATTGATGTACAAGACTGAGTAACTTTTACTCAGTTTCTAAATTGACAACAAGTTTTACTCACAGGACTTTGAAAACGTTGCGTGAAAATTTACGTTCAATGATTTTTGAAGAAAGGAAATTTGAAAAAAATGGAGCAGGTTGGAGCCAAGGTAAATTAATACTATCGAAAATTAAAAGGTAATATTATTGTACCTCCTAATCCTTATAATGATTGAAGTTTTTCGTTGCCACATTTGTGCAATCTTCGTTCCAGGATACGTGAGGGAATTTAGAGAACATTTTCAACTTTCTATGAAAAAACTACAAAATGTAAATGAGGGAATTGAGAAAATATTTAAAAAATGTTGCATTTTTTTATTTTACACGCAGTATCGATTATAATAAAGAATTCTTTAGATAATTCGAATGATAGTGTTTAACATTTACTCACCCGAGCTAATTTTCCCATTTATAGCACTGAGTAAATGTTACTCAGATTTTGACAACTACAGTATTCACTCAAAAGTGAGTAAAGAAGCTTCACTCACTATAGAGTAGTTCCACTTTTAACGAAAGTGAGTGAAATTGTACTCACTTTAGAGTAACATTGAACGAGCGTGAATGACTGCGTGAATCTTCTTCTTCTTCTTCTTCCTTTCTGGTTGGCGTCACCTCACTTGAGATGACGCCGAATTGATGGCACAGCAACTAAGGCTATATTGCCAGTTAATTTTCGTTTATAGTCCAGTGGACTTTCTTTTCACTTGACTACAAGCGAAAATCTCGCTGTGTGGCTGCGTCGAATCGTCAAAGTACGGCTGAAAATCCTTTCTTTCTTGCGAAATACTCGAATTTTCCCCGGACTAACACGATGCAACGTGCTCACCCGTTGAGAGTTTCACCGGAAGTGGACTGCGTGAATCAATCGGTACCGTAAGCACAGTTACATGTTTTGTAAATATTCTAACAGCAACATGTGTCAAAGTCAGCTGTTTACACGCTCGTTCAATGTTACTCTAAAGTGAGTACAATTTCACTCAATTTTGTTAAAGGTGGAACTATTCTATAGTGAGTAAAGCTTGTTAACTCATTTTTGAGTAAATATGGTATTTGTCAAATTCTGATTCACATTTACTCAGTGCTACAAATGATAAAATTAGCTCAAGTGAGTAAATATTACTCAATATCATTCGAATTGAATAAGGGATTCGAATAAGGAATTCTTTGCTTTAAACAAATACTGACTTACTTCTATCCCACGAATGAAGGAAGCCGCAACCTATTCATCGGTCATTGGAAAGGATCTGTTTGCCTTCCTCCAAAAATAGTCTAGATGAACATCGTTGAGTCAAAAAAATTGTTACCTTCCAACATCTCGAAAAAGTTAAATATATTATCAACGTAATCCAATAATTTATTGTGACGATTCATTTTCAAATATTTTGATGAAATCAGGCATCCCTGCAAGCAGCTGATAGGTGTTGACAAACGAGGGGAAACCAACTAGTAAAAAAACTTTTACATAACACAAGGGGTGTACAGATAGTAAATAGTTCGCGCAGTACAATATAGGTGGAACTAGTGCATCACGAAAAAATATTTTTATAAGAATTTACTCACACTGTCATGTCTGTTAGTCTGTACTTCCACCACCGACAAAGGGAAAAGTACAGTGAACGTAGATTTTCACACAACGTTTTCAACGCTCTGTGCACGCTTAAAAATAGTTACTCAAAAATGAGTAAGATCTCACTCATCTACAGAAAAAGTGGAACAACTCTAATTTAGAGTAACTCCGAAGTTACTCAAATTTGAGTTCTTCCACTGGAAACGATATTTGGGTAAAATCTACTCATTTACTGAGTAATACTTTATTCGTACATGTACAAAAACAGAGTAACTATCACTCAAATTTTGTGTGAAATTTTATTTCACATATACCAAATTTGCAAAAAAATTGCTCCTTTTCTGAGTGTATTGTATTAAAATGTTAAATAATTGAACTCAATACTATATCAAGTGGTGGTCACTTGGAGTAGTGTGTTATGCTCAGGCACCAATCATACACTTATTCCTCATAAATGACATTTGAGCATATTCGTTTCCATTTTAAAGCACAACACGAAGCTGATCATTCCGGTTTTTGCAGACACAACACCGTTTGTGTTGATCGACTCACCCTCGAAATACGCGTCTCACTAACAAAAAATACAACCTGTTGCTACAAATGGTTATTGCAACTTTTAGACTTATCGCGAATGCGAATAGTAACTATAAAACGAGATTTTGCGTTAAACTCAAATTTAGAGTAGGAGTTACTTAATATCATTGATGATAACTACTCAATTTTTGACGTTTCCATGTATCATTTGAAAATGAGTAACTAGTACTCAAACTTTGAGTAACTTTTTCTAAGCGTGTGAGTAAAACTTGTTGTCAATTTAGAAACTGAGTCGAACTTACTCATTCTTCTAAATCAATATTACTCACTTTTTGACATTTGAACTAAATAAGCAAAAGTGAGTACAAATTACTCACTTAAGAGTAGCATTGAATGAGCGTGTACTATAGTTAGCTACCCTCTTAGAAAAAAAAAACGTTGAACGGTGGTCCTTCATTGGTCCAATACGTTGGATCATTGGTCCAATGGAAGTCCAATCAATCGTTTAACGGGAGGCCAACACGGGACCTTCGTTTGCCGATTTTGAAACAGACCGTTGAACCGAATGCCATTTTTTTTCGTTCAACAAACCCGGCAGACAGAGGTCCATTGTTGAGCCATTTTTAACATGAGGAGTTGGGGCTCCTTGGACTAGTTTTACTGCAAAATTTCTGAAGTTTTTTCTACTTATTGTTTAAACTAACAATACATACCTGCATAATACTTCTACTTCACGTAGAATAACAACAAATTTTCTTTGTATGTAAAGGTAACACTTAATTTTCACACTATTTTTGCAAGACAAAAAAAAACAACAAACCGTTCCAGCAAATTGAACGAATATTTCGTGCAATATGTCGTTCAACAAGCGCTCAAAGACCAACAAAATTGAACGGCCTGCTAAGAGGGTATTATAGCTTGAAAGAGTTTCCGGCAGCCGGCAGGATTTGGACTAGACGCCGCCCACTTGCACGCGGCGGGCGGATTTTCCCCCATACGGCTGGCTATTGAGGTTTCTATGCCCGGTGAAAAATGAATGGCGGCCCTACTAAAAATGGGTGGCCAACACGTTTCCTGATGAAAACAAAACAATATGTAAAAGCGATTCACACGCAGCATCAAGCGACTATTACCTGCATGAAACAATTACGGAACAACAACATTAATTGTAAGCAATTCATATGAAAGGACACTACGTCAAGTTCACGGAACATTTTAACGTCGGATACGTGAGCAATATTCGGCTAAAAAAAATTAAATTAATCTGGACGTCGACTGAAGTTGATTGATCGTCTGAATTGTGTTTAATGCATGCGTTTCCTGATGAAAACAAACCAATCTCATTTGCATTTGTGGTTGTAAGTGAGCTGTCAGAGAGCCTAATGTCTGCCAGCCATTTTTGCCGGAATTCTGCCAGAATTCCGGCAAAAGTCTGGCAACAATTTCGCCTAGCGGTTATTACGGGTCTTTTTCTGTCGGATTCTCGCCATACAAGATTGACAGAACCGTTTTGAATCGGTTCTACATTTTTAGCGTCTTGGTTCTATTTTTTCATTTAAAAGTACATATGAAAGGCAATAAGTTATTGTCCTTCATATATACTAATTATGGAAAATGTTATTGTCAATAACATTGCTTTCTCACTACCAAACATACCCATAGTTTAATCTTATTTACCTCGTCTCAAGCTTCGTTTCATGCGGGATTGACGAATATCAAATGAAGTCGAATAAAAAAATAAGGAGGAGGAAAATAAACAAGCCACGTACGGCGAGATAATGACGCAATTTTGCTTGGACAATTTTGACAGCAGCCAGAATGCAGCCAGCCTTCTGCCGGTTGCCAGAATTCCTAACAAGCGGGCGGAGGCGGCAATGCAGTGATAGCGGAATTGTGTAATTCGTTTACCAGTAATGTCTTGAGAACTCTTCTGCTTTAATTTAGTTTATTTTAGACCCAGGAATTTTATCAAAAATGGGTAACCCATCATCAAAACTGGTAGTTTTCTGATGTGTCCGATTTTTTTTTCAGATAAAATTTTATTGGGCTCATTTGCTTTAGCTTAACGTGGTCGATTGTCTGGTTGTTATGGAGAGAGAGGCCCGAAGGGAACCTATGAGTTGGGACCAGGCATCACAATACTCGACACACATCCAAAACAAAACCCGTGTCCGATTTTGTTATATTAACAACTTCCAACATACCAGTTTAATAAAAGTTTTTTTTGTTTGATAGTAACACAGATAACAGATATACAGGCTCGAACTAATTTTTTCAAATCCTTTGTAAATTTGTAAATTGCTATACGTTGGAAACACTACTGCCACCTATTCGACTATTCACCGCGACCATTACAAACGTTCCAATACGTTCCGCAATGATAACAAAATCCTCCTACCTGTTGAACAAATATTCCAACTAAAACAATTTTAACACTTCCCTAAACAAGTTTATTTCCATGTCGAATAAATCACACGATCGGAATAAAACAAAAACAAACTTGTCATTTTAACCAACAGCCAAACAAAAATCTAGCGTTAAGTGAACTGCCTATACTCGCATATTAGTCCCATATCGATTTTCGCCAATATTGAGTTAGCTTGAGGAATGAAATATATCCTCAATATACTCTCAGAAATTGCAATAACAAATTTTTTCAGTGAAATGTGAAAAAATATCAACTCATGTCTGTCCCATATGCAAAGTATCCGCATATCAGTCCCATTCAGTGCAAATTTCAATAATTTAATTTGTTGCAATATTTGAATAGCAAAGATGTAAAAGCAAAGTCTTGGCTTTACATTCCTTTTGTGGAATTTGGCCTTTCTGTTTCAACAGACTTCGCAGCCGATTCTTAGTGTACAGAATCATTGCATGGCTAGTACTATGGATCCTACTGACACTAAGAACCCTTCCAGGTCGGGGCTCGAACATACGACAACTGGCTTGTAAGACCAGCGTCCTATGCACTGAACCGACAACCCGGGACATAGCAAAGATGTATTACCGATATTTCATGTAATAATATAATAACAGTAATAGGTAGCACAATAAATCAAAAATTCGGAAATAAAATTTTAATCGTCTTTTTCTCGACATGCCGATTTTCCATATGGAACTAATATGCAAGTATGTACAGTGAAATTGCAAGTATTGCACCCAAAATTGTGTCTCATGAGAAAGCGGAACCCAAATCGTGGTGGCACCAAATACAAATAATAATACCCCTAAGTCCCATACAAACAAACCGCCAATGTTTGGTTCACAGCCTGAACAAGTAAGCCTAGCAAATTACTCCCTTTTGTTGCGATAGTTTGAAAATGTGGAAGGAGATCGTTTCTAGCAAGGCTTTATGCTAGTTGCTACGGCGCAAAACAAGTTTGTTTGTTCATGTTTTCCGTTGCTGTATTGCAACAAATTCAAAGGTACACTCCAGCTTATCGATGGATGAAGAATTGCGATATATTTTGGCAGTGATGGGACTTTATTTCATAAACGGGCCTTGGTGTGGAACATGGGTACGATTCGTATACGTACCACGGAAACAGCGATTAACGCTCTACACGATAAAATAAAAGTTAAAAGAGAAACAAATGCAAGCTGTGTATGCGTTTTCCCAATAGTCACTCATCTATAGTCCAATCCACGTGCGAATGTGTTGGTGTGGCTATTCTCAGCAGTTGAAAGGTTAATGCTAGTGTGAGTGTGTCGAAATAACCCAGTGAATTTTGTCGAGCCGCATCGTGCCAATTATTGAAGACATATATGCAATAAAAAACACTGCAATGCCAAGAGAACAGTTGAGAAAGACATAAAATCGTTCATGAAACTCTATACCACGTAATGGTACTGTCTTCTACTTGGTTCATTAGTCCATAGCTTACGAAATTCTATATGCATTTTTCGCAGTGTATGATTATGAGTCAAAAATGTTTTTCCTCAGTGTAAAATTGAACCCACAACAAACTTTGACTTCGGCTCGCACACATTCCAATTTCGTATATGAATAGATCTGCGCAATCTGCATCGGTGTGAGTAACTAAGACGTCAAATTGCTCAATGCGTGACCCAGACAAATTGATTATACACGCTTAAAAATAGTTACTCAAAAATGAGTAAGATCTCACTCATCTACAAAAAAAGTGGAACAACTCTAATTTAGAGTAACTCCGAAGTTACTCAAATTTGAGTTCTTCTACTGGAAACGATATTTGGGTAAAATCTACTCATTTACTGAGTAATACTTTATTTGTACATGTACCAAAAATAGAGTAACTATCACTCAAATTTTGAGTGAAATTTGATTTCACATATACCAAATTTGCAAAAAAATTGCTCCTTTTCTGAGTGTATTGTATTAAAATATTAAGTAATTGAACTCAATACTATATAAAGTGGTGGTTGCTTGGAGTAGTGTGTCAATCGCAAATTAACATACATGTCAGTTATGCTCAGGCACCAATCATACACTTATTCCTCAGAAATGACATTTGAGCATATTCGGTTTCATGCTAAAGCACAACACGGAGTTTATCATTCCGGTTTTTGCAGACACAACACCGTTTGTGTTGAGCGACTCACCCTCGAAATACGCGATCTCACTAACAAAATATACAACCTGCTGCTACAAATAGTTATTACAACTTTTAGACTGATCTTGCGAATAAAAAAAAACGAGTTATTGCGTTAAACTCAAATTTAAAGTAGGAGTTACTCAATATCATTGATGATAACTACTCAATTTTTGACGTTTCCATGTATCATTTGAAAATGAGTAACTAGTACTCAAACTTTGAGTAACTTTTTCTAAGCGTGTAGCCCGAACGGTGGCAGACACAGCAGTTTTTCTCTCACGATGGATGAACTTATTAATTGAATTATTTTTTATTAGTATTATGACGTAAAGGTTCCCCGCATTTAGCAGTTGTTGGAAAAATTCCTACTTCTCTGACGGGAGTGATTTGCAATGAGAAAAACCACCCAT
Source organism: Malaya genurostris (assembly GCF_030247185.1). Taxonomy (NCBI): domain Eukaryota; kingdom Metazoa; phylum Arthropoda; class Insecta; order Diptera; family Culicidae; genus Malaya; species Malaya genurostris. The sequence goes on from NC_080571.1 coordinate 279,717,080, forward strand.
CTGACACCGGCATGTGAGCACCAGCCATTTGAAAGTATACCGATTACGTTGAGCCCCTCGCGTTTCGAGCCCCAAACACTGCGATGTTTTGATACTCATCGCGACTCTCAAATTGTAAAAATTATCTCCACTTGATGTCCCAAAACACTGTCTGCTGTATTTTAGGTAAACCGACAAGTTATTGGGAGAGAGTCGACAAAAAATTCACTAATTTTCGTGCACTAAACAAGGTAAACGCGTATAACAAATGTATTACTGTTTGATTGTTTACGTTGCAATCAGCAGATTTTGAAGTTTCGATTTTGATCTCTTCAAGATGGCGTCGTGACAGGGGGCCGAGAAAAACGGATGGCTACCATAACGATTCGATGAACTTGTTCTTACCCTTCAGTGTTGCTAGTTTTATAGAAAACTCGTTAAAGTACATTGTCACTCTGACAGTGTATCATGACAGTGTACCGCACGATGCAAAATGTCCTTGAAAATTTGTCGAAGTATTCCGTATTATAATTTGTATTTGGTGGCACCTCGTGTCAATCGTGGTGACATCTGCAAATGTTTTGCCTAGCAGATTGAGAAAATTTAACACACAGTTCATAAGCGAGCCTGTATATCTGTTTTCTGTGACCTAGTTAAGATAGTCGTTGATTAGATAGGATTGGTATTCATTCCTTAGATTAGAATTGGTATTCATTCCAATGTTGCCAGGTATACCGAATTATCGGTATTTATACAGATATTTGACCTCTATACCGCAATACAGATATGTACTCCCAAAATACCGATAATTCACGAATCGTACAGATAAATACCGGTTTTCGTTGATAGCATGGAGAGACAGGAGAAAAGGTTGGTACGAGACCTTTTTTTGCTCACCAAAATGAGCTTTGGTGACATTTCCGAGAAGTTATGTTGACGAGATTCAGATACCGATTTGGTTCAGATAGATTTTTGCGTCGAATACAAACGCTCATTTATTCATTCCGCGGTATTCACTATCGGATTACTCGAATTTGAGATTGTGAGAAACTGATGGCTCTTGGAAGAAGCTTTGACGAACCAGGCTGAAAGTCTCTTAAATAATAAAAAAAATTATTCTAAACTATTGAAAGAGTTCCATTTTGGAGTAGAGTGACCCTTATTTCCGGTACTTCTGACTTACGGACACAGAATCCGGGGACTAACGTGCCTTTATCAAAACAGACGAACGGTAACCGTCTCGGTGATGAAAACAAAGTACAGTCAGTCGCAAAATCGAGTGCACACATACAGTTCCAAATTCCAAAGTTCCATACAGTTTTAAATGGCATTAATTATAGTTTGATAATAACTCTATTTCTTTTTCATACGAATAGCGATCAAAAGAAGAATAATAACAATGGAATTTATTAGAAATTCGTTATACGAAAGCAAAGATTTTGATGCTGATCTTGCAAAATTGAGTGAACAGTCAACTTATTGTTAATAAAAACAAGTTTGAATGTCGCTAGTCATAAAAAAATCTTATTAAGTATTTGGTGTGTGTCCCTTTGGTATGTATCACGGTTTGTAAACGACGCGGCATCGATTCCACCAGATTTTTGGACACTGTTAGTGGAATATTCTCCCAAATTTTTTGAATTGCCGTTTTGAGGTTTTTCTTATTTGTTGGGTAACATTTTTTAGTCTGTTCTTCACCTCACACCACCAATACTCAAAAGGATTCAAATCAGTTGATTGTTTCGGCACATTATAGAGCAACCACTTGCTGGAAGCAATAACCCTGTGATAATTTCAATTTTTCCACCGAAGGTTGAAGATTGCGTTTTATTATGTTTAGATTTTTCGAATTCCCTTCGAATTTCCATTTTTTATGATTTTGAATACTGTAGAATGTGGTCTTCATATGATTGCTGTAATTTCCACAATTTTCCACGACAGCAAAGACCTGAGTTCGCGTGGTAATATCCGTTTTCTTTCTTTTCATAGCCATTTCGATTCTTTTTTTTCTTTTTTTGTATGATTGGAACGGTTACAATGACCATACATCCAGCGGTTTCGTTTATAGTCACATGGACTTTACTAATTTTGACTACCGATGGTACCTCGTGGCGTCGCACCGCCAAGCCACTTCAGCACGAAAAAACTTTCTTTCTTCTCTCGAATTACTCGAATTTCTAACGCACTATCCGCGAATCAACGTGCTTACACGTTGAGAGCTCCACCGGAAGTGGTCATTTCGATTAAAACAGTTTATTTGCAATTAACAATGAATTTGATCACTGACCTAGCAGCTGACCAGGGATGTCAGGTCATTTTTTCCAAAATCTGTAATCAAACCAAAAACCTGTCTGTGAAAATCTGTGCCCGTTTTCTGTATCATAATAGCAGATCAAAATCAATTTGGTGAGCAAAAAAGAGATCTCACCACAAACGAGATTCCAGACATGACAGTCACGATCTTTTTTGGCGCACATCTACGGTACTCCGTGAAACTGGCACCAATGGTGATAAATTGGTTGCCCTGCTGAGTTCCCATCATACATCCATAATGCAAATGTCAAACCGTGAGTACTCTTTCGATTCGGTAGCTCATTTGTATATATTGAGATTTTATGGCACACTTTGGTTGAAATGATAACAATGCAATTAACCAAGCGGTGAGTGCGGTCATTTCAGAAGGTACCGGGAACGAACCACATTTTTTAAAAATATTTATAAGCACGTACATGTCTTTATTATCTATCTTTGGTCTCACTACCAACATGCTCATTGCTCTGTACCTTTTTCCTCAACCGCTCTGTACTGTTTGGTGCTAAACTGTACTCGATTTCAAAAATCTGTGATTTATTCCAGAATCTGTGAGAATCTGTGATCATTTTCAGAAATCTGTGAAAATCTGTCATTTTTTAAATCTGTGCAGAAAATTGAAAATCTGTGAATCACAGATTAATCTGTGAACCTGGCATCCCATCAGCTGACAGATGTTAATGTATGACACTGATATAAAACACCTCGAAAATTTTTTTCGATTAACAAATGTATAGAATAGAATATGTTGAAGACATGAGTGTGCAGGTGCACTCAATTTTGCTACATTGAAAACGGCTCATTTATCATATTTTCGATATTATAAAAATACTTAGAAACATTTGGCATACTTTGTATGTACACATTTTAAGCTGAGAAATATATTTATTGTACTCCATCACAAATTTCCATTCATAGTGATATTTGTCTTGGAAATGTTGGAAAAAGTATGAATTATCAGGTGTGTGCACTCAATTTTGCGATAGACTGTATAGTATAGTACAGGAAACAATAAGACGATAGATAAGACCAAGGTCAATTCGGTACTAACATGTGATTAAACATATCGTACGATAGGCTTTTAAGAATGTTACAAAATATCCCAATCTAAGAAATTATGCACAATATGCTTGAATGCCATGTTTAAAACTCGAGTAATGAGCATTATTTATCGTAATTTTCAAAAGGACCTATCGCACGATATGCCTCAATCTCATCACCGGATTGTTATTAACTTCAGCAAGAGCAATATTCGACCTTTAGTGAATAAAATTGAATTCTTTAAAAAATTTACCTCGACATTGAAATCTTTCAAAAGCTATAGTTGAATAACGCCATATACATATTGTTCTTTCCCAAAAACAAAGCGAAAATAAGTAAATTCGAGGTGTCAAATAACAAAGCCGTTGAGTTGAGTATAACAATACCAACTTTAACATACACATGTACTGCCGTTCTTCTCATAATTATCCCATATTCTATAGGATTCCCTCTAGATATGGGATAATTATGCGTGGAACGGCAATATACGTGAAGGACAATGACATTGATGTGTGCATGCGTGATCTTGCCCCGTATTTCAAAGGTTTCTGGATACAAAGCCGCACGGTGATGTTCCCTCCATCGAAAAGGAATTGAAGAGGTTTTTTTTTTCTGGCGTACGCAATGGCACTCGGGTGTGAGATTTAATCATTCTTACTTGGTTATCAATAGCGAAAGAACCAATGACAATCGCTGATCACAAACGAGGGTCAACGGTCTACATGACAATACTGTCTGAAACCTATCTGTAGTATATTACCCTATATAATATAACCCGGACAGCAAGTATTCCTTACTCACCGTGTAGCGACAATCTGACAGGGACATTCATGAATACGATGCGTAGGCGGAAGCAGACCCTGTCAGCTTGGAGCGAAATCAATCTTCAGTTCAGCAACGCCATCGCACGGTGTCACATTCAACATATCACGTCAATTGTATGGGTGCGCAGTGCTGCTATTTTGGCGCGCACGAATTTGACATTTCTCTCCCCTACTTCTGTGTACGAGATTCGATGCGGATTCGCTTGAGGGCGCCATGCTCGCAAAGCAATGTTGGTGCCAATGATTTGTTCGGGAAATGTGAGAGCTGGATATCTTGTTAATATGATGTCTTTGGCGGAAGGAAGATTGCTTGAGAGAGTGCAGACGCTCTGTTACACTATCCGTTTCAGTAAGCCCTGCGAGAAATAGGACAAACGAAAACATTTCTTTGTTGACTCCAAGTACGTTTGAAATAAAATTTTATTTCAAGATATGTCACGAAATACATATATAGAAGTCAACTTTCCGTAATACAAAAACCCAAGTGGTTTTGCTTTGATAAATCACTCTACCTTCATAAAAAATCATACACTTTCATAAAAAACAGTTTACTCAAAGCAGTGATATTTTCGATAGTTGATCTAAACATATAGGATAATTATGCATAAGAACCGTTTTATTCTCAGAGAAGCCCTCATTCAATATAAATTCGTTTCCTTTTTTTATTGTATCCGCGGTTCTCAGTGCGTCTGGTTTTTAGTTTAAGTTTTTTCCCTACAAGGTGTCTGTGTGTGTTCTGTTTCATTCTCACAGGAGTGCCAATGAACTTTAGTACCTCAAATATGATACTCAATTGCGTGCTAAAATACGATTACAATTCGGTTTTAGTAGTACTACGCCTTCTTCATTTGAATTCGTTTTGTAACTCTGGGATTTGCGAAAAGATTTGTAGTGCTTTTGGGCTTACTCAGCAGCCTACCTCAACAGTAGAAGGAACAGAAGATTGATTCGTTTTCCGCGATTGAACGTAATGTCCTACAAGGGTTACTTTTATTTTGATGTATTTTAAAAACGAACGATTTTAGTAGAATTTATATTTAGATTAACACAACCAGTATGTTTGTGAATATTATCTTTTGATTATTTGATCTTAAAAAGTTCATACCTATCATGGACCAGTTTTAAAATGGATTCGCAATTTTTTCCTAGGAGAATCGAACGACTGAACAAGAAATAACTGTAGTAATGTAAGTTTACTGGGCATCCAAAATGTCTATGAACATGAAATAAAAGTTCCGCAAATGCGTATTCAGGATTTCAATAGGAAGTCTAAACGTTATTGTTGGCACTATTACTGCTAATAAGTGGAATTGTTTACTACGGCAACAGATTACGCTGCAAAACTACGCTGTTCGATTTATAAGAATAATAGGATACTAATGCTTCTGAATACTATTGAAATACATATCCTATTGTTTCCCTCAGAAACTATCATAGTGGCGGGGTGAAAGTTATAAGATTTGCCGGTTTGTTTTTGTAGAAGAAAACGAAATCGAATTTTGGTGATGATGAACGAACGATTTTTAGTTGAAGTTATTATTTGCCTACATCGAAATCAGACAAAAAGGAAGGAATCAATCACAATTTTTGCATTCTAACATTTTGCACATGAGTTTCCTACAAAGTAAGTGTTCTAATTCTAAAATTTTTTTACGATAAGAGTTATCAAGCTGACATTCAACCAGTAAAAATATAAATAATTTATGTTTATACAAATACATATCATTCCTGTCTCGCAACGGAGCGCGGGTTGATTCAGTATGTTTTACTGTAGTATTGCGGAAAATGAAGCATTCCGTTCGGTAACGGACTTTGTCGCGAGGACGCGAGCTTCAAAATACTATCTTCGCCAGCAGACCGGAGTCGTACAGTAGTAAAAAGTAAAAACTTCCGGCCGGAAAGGAAACTAGCTAACAGTGGCTGATGCCGTTGCTGTTAACCAGCACGTTGTTGTTGGTCGGAGAGGATGAACTGCTGCTGCTGTTGTTGTTGGTTGCCGATTGCGGAGGCCGCAGCAAATCACAATACTGAAGAAGTGCCTCCCGAAGCGAGCGGGAAACCTCGGCGGACGATGTTGTGGTACATTCCACCAGGTATGGATAAAGGCCGATCAGCTGTTCCCAGGCGGTTGTGCCGACTGTTGATGGAAAGGGAAATTTGAAATGTTACAGGAAGGGTGATGTTAACTGAAGTACCTTTCGCAGGTGGTGCTTTTTTCATTGATATCACAAGGGTAGCGACAGCCTTTAGCACAAATGATATCTCGGACAGTCGATATCTGAAAATGAATTATATTTCTGGTTAAAAGAATTCTCGAAGGTTCTCGAACATACCTTGGCAGAGGAAATTTTCCACTCAATCGCTCGTCGTCGTTGAACTTCCGCAGAACCTCTTCAAAGCGATGCAACAGTGCCGTGATGGCCAATCGTCCTGCGATGCCACCTTCGTTCACTCCACCAGCGAGAGTCGTAGCAGTCGCGTCGGAGTTGTTGTTCGTTTTATTGCTTCCTAGATCGGGTCCAACTCCAATTACCCCATCGTCCAGCAAAGAAAACTGCAATAGTGTTTCGAAGCAGGTCTTTGCGAACTCCTCTCTTAGCTTCAGTTCCGTCTCACACCCTGCGAACGGGGTACTGCCCGTAGTCGCCGAATGGATAGAGCCTTTGTTCAGCAAAACCACAGCATCCAGGATGAACTGCTGGGGAATTTCGTGACTGTAGGGAAGCATCTCATCTCGTATCAGTTCGATCACCTGACAATCGATCGTTTCGTCGAGCACCAGCTCGTCCAGACCGCGATCCTCCACCACACAAACACTGTGCGAATAAGATAGGTTTACGTACATTTATTTATTTATTTATAATCAACAGACACAACATGGATTCAATGATAATTCCTAATAATATAGAACAATTTTTTAAATTTTTTTTTATTTCTAAGTTTCGCCTTCGTCTCATTTGCGCTTTAGCAGTTCATATTGACAAAACGTCAAAATATATACTAAAGACGTGCTTAATCCACCTAGCAGTGCGATGATACTTTTTTTTATCAATCCGCATGTGTTTTTTGCATGTATATTTTTCGGCGTTTTAGTTCTCATGACATTATTTCAATGACTGTCATTTTAAGCGGGCAATTTGAGATTTTCATCACTCATTACCCTGTAATGTCGAAGCTGAAAATTAGATAGAATTTGCATCTAAACGCGTGATAATCAACTGAACATTCCATGAAATGTCGAAGTAAGTTCCACTTTAGAGTTTACGGTAATTTAAGGTACTTCCAGAGCCGGTAGTCAGGAACCAGCATAACCCAAACCGATGGCCATATGACGAATAAATTGCAATAGTTCGACTTTAACGCTTTTCGGGATTGTCATCTTCTATATCGGCTTGAATTTTAAAAATTCATCATCCTGTAATTCCAGAATCGGAAGTCAGAATTGGATAGAATTAATTAATTTAGTTTTTGTCGATATGGATTTTTTTGAGAAAACGATTGAGATTTGAGAAACGATTCGATACTGGATTCAGAAATCGGTGTAGTCGAAGTTAGATAAATTCACCTGAGTAGCTGTGTAGTTTACTTTTCTTTCAACATGTTTGAAAATTAGTGTAGACATCTTTAACAAATCGTAGTGCGAATTGAATCCGAATCGAAAACTGGATACCACTAAAACTGATTTAAGTTTATCGACTATCCAAATCTGCAAACCCGATAAACCTGATTAATTCTCGGTTAACTTTTCAAAAGGGCGCATAAGCAAGTGACAGTTTCTCTTTGTTTACTTTCTCTGCTATTAATTACCAAGCGGTTTCCACGTTTATCACTCAACTCTTTGCATGAAATGATACCCGAAACTTTCGACTTTCAAACACAATATTGATATCAAAGAAAATCGTTTTAATCACATCACAATAATCGAAAGAGAGAGTGATTAAAGAGAAACTGTCACTTGCTTATACGCCCTAATGAAAAATCAACCGAGAATTTATGTGAAATAAACATTTTTATATCAATCACCCTGTATCCCCTAAACCGGAAGTTGGATCTGACTGAAGAGCAAGATGTTTAATAGGATCTTAAAACTTTTCATTTGAATCTTAGGTGATTCTTAGTTTTAATTTGAATCTTAGATCGGTTCAGCCATCTACGAGATAAATGAGTTACATTATTTTAATTTCGTTTCACATATCATACTGTAGATCCGGAACCAGAAGTCGGATCCAAACTTAATTCAGGAACCTTGTGTGGCAGCAAATTGAATGAAATTATTTATCACACGCATTTGCTGATCTTGACGAACTGATTCGAATGGTATATGGGTGTTATGTTCTTCCAGCATTTATTGCTGTAAGTAGTTTAAATCGATATAATTAAGGAATTGCTTTCAACTTGAAAATTCTGCCATCATCTGATTTACTTATGTCATATTCGAATGATTATGTTGCCAAAAACGAACCGTGCTAAAATCGATCCGAGGCAAAATGTCATGAAAAAGGATGCTGTACACAGTCTTTTTGGTACTTAGAAACAATTGTATAAAAAATCGTGTTCTACGTTGCTCCCAAACATTGCTTTGTCATACAATGCACAAAACTCCTACTGCAGGAATAGGGGGAAAAGTCGCTTACACAGAAATATCGATATCTCCGTTAAAAATGGACGGAATTAAACAATCTATATCTTGTTGGATAGCTTTTACCGTGCGGAAGTCTAAAAACATATTCTGTTTTCAAGGTCAATTGTGACAAATATTGTCAAAAAACTGAAAATTTTGACATAAAACTTCGTATAACTCAAAAAGTATACATTCGGTCTCAAAACCATTCTGAGTGACGGGGAGACCTTTCATTTGCGACTAGTTTGATCAAATTCGGTCCAGCCATCTCTGAGATCTCGACCTCTTTGTTGACAACACACATACAGACACACACGGACATTTGCTCAGTTCGTCGAGCTGAATCGATTGGTATATGACATTTGGCCCTACGGAAAATTTTTAAAATATGCACTCGGCCTCGGAAATTTTTTCTAGATTTTAAGCGATTTCTATTATCATTGAATATATATATATATATATATATATATATATATATATATATATATATATATATATATATATATATATATATATATATATATATATATATATATATATATATATATATATATATATATATATATATATATATATATAAAGGTAAAAATTCATTAAAAGGCACACACATTTGCTCAGTTCGTCGAGTTGAATCGATTGATATATGACACTCGGCCCTCTAAGCAATCTAATCTGCATCCAGGATCTTGATTATAGGCCTGGACTACGGAACTAAACTTCCAAAATAAATTCTGGATTTAAATCTGAATTTTGAAACTGAAACCTGGAGCTTAAATTGAGGTTCAGACCTGAGTCGGCAATTGATGGGGCAAATTGATGCCAAAAGCCTTAGAATTGCATGAAACGTGAAAATTAGTGTCAAGTCGAAAAAAAAATTTTTTTTTGAAAAAATCGACTTTCTGGGACATCTAAAGTCCCAGATACTCGATTTTTTTCAAATTTTTTTTTTTCAAGATGACACTAAATCTCAACGTTTCATGCAGTTCTAAGACGTTTGGCATCAAAAAAAATTTCGATTTCCGAAATCTCATGTATGGTGATTTTTCAAGAATGAAAATTTTGAAACCTTAACCGCCGGGTAGCATCTCTTACCCATATCCGATTTAGTTCAAATTTTTCATGGGGACTTTTTTCAAAGTGCCTAAACTTTTGAGTACTACCGCTTTACGAAATTAAAGGTGATCCCAAAATATTGGCACCCTTATATGCATTAGAGCGGTAAAAAAAGTTTTGTCGGTTACGTCACTTATTCCATCATATTTCCGGAATCAAAAGTCACAGCCATATTATTTTCGAACTTGATCAATGGCCCAATAGTAGCTTTCAAACGAGCCTAAGTTTGTTAAAATCGGTTTAGCCATCTTTGATAAAATTGAGCGTTAAAAAAATCATTAAAAGGCACACACACACACACACACACACACACACACACACACACACACACACACACACACACACACACACACACACACACACACACACACACACACACACACACACACACACACACAGAGACATTTTCCGATTTCGTCGAACTGAGTCGAGTTGTACATTCCTTTGGTGGTGGAATTTTTCTTTTCTGTTTCAACACAGACTTCGCAGCCGACTCTTAGAATACTGAATCATTGCATTGCTACTACGATCCTACTGACACTATGAATCGTTCCAGGTAGGGGCTCGAGAACATATGACCACCAGCGCCCTATGCATTGAACCGTCAACCCGAGGTAAATGGTACTCGTCGCGATTTTAGTGCTTTCCAAGCGGAAGATTGGCTTTGACTGAATTATGGGGCGCCTTTTCAAAATTCGCCCTGTGGTATTTCACATGGATAGAACTTAATCGTGAATATCCCTGGTTGTACTTAACGCATCAACATCATTCCTGCTACATTCCATCAAAATATAATTAACAATTTGTAATTAAGCTTTCAACAGTGTGAGAAAACCATAATTACAAACTTTTGATTACAATGAGGAAAACTCGCCACACTTAATTGCCTTTTTCGCACTCGATCTATGGTTTTGAGCTAGTCTCAGTCCCGATATTCAACTGTACGAGTATAGGAGGTAAACCATAATAAAAAATCGATCATTTCTTTTTGTGCGTTAGACGGAACTAGACATCGTGTTGAGGAACTTACACCAACAGCAGCAAAAACAGACCTTCTGCACTCAGGTCGCGCTTTTTGGACGTCGTGGCGAGCAGTTGCCTTCTCAACCAGTAGTGAAAAACAATAACAGATTGTCAGTAATCACATTTATCCTCTGAATACAGAATCTGGAATCGGGAACTGAATTTTGAATTGGATTCTGGAACTGAATTCTGAACTTAATTTCAGATTTAGAATTCAGGTAAAGAATTCTATGTCAGAGCTTAGTTCCAGAATACAGGTCCAGAATTGAAAACTAAGACTCTGGAACTGACTCCTTATTCGGGATTCTAGATTTTTTGAACTGATTTTCGAGTAGATTTGGGTTCCATAATTTATGTTCGGAATTCGAACCAAGAAATCTGATTCAGAAATTCAGTTTCATAAATCTGGTACAAAATTCATAATATGACTGGGGTACAGAACTAAACTTAAGATCTGAACTCGGAACCTGAATGTTGGTTCTGACCTTTAACCCAGAATTAAAATCCTGAATTCTGTTTTAGAATCGACTTGAATTCAGTTTCGTAATCTAATTCCAAATTTCAGATTTAGTATTTTAAACCTACATGCTGGAACTAAATTCGGAACTAAAATTTAGGAACTAGATTTTGGAACTGATTGCAGTTCTTCAATTCTGGTTCGAAATTCGAGTCGTGCTAGAATTGAATTCGGTACTTGGATTCGGAAAATGCGTTAAGGTCCGAAATTTTGAAACTAAATTCAAAAAATGATTTCCAAATCTAAATTCTCAACCTGAATTTTGCAACAGAATTCGGAGCATACATCAGGAATTTAGTCCTTGAATTCGATTCCTAATTCCAAAATACTGATACAGAACTTGGGTTCTGGTGTAGATAAATGAATGATAACAAAAAGTAATCAAAAGTTGTTAACATCGAATAAACTCCACGAAGCGTTTCTTTTTAGAACCATTGAAATATTCTTAAAGTACCATGCGAAGTTTTCCTCTTCAGTTTGTATGTGAATATATATGAATATTTTTTAAACTCGTTTGTTCTGCGTTATTTAATTGTGTGGTAGAATATGTTTATCGACAATAAGTCAAACTTTATTATAGATGTACCGTTACAATTCTGGAAGCGAAGCAGTAAAAGTTGCAAAATTTACGCAAACATTAGATGACTGTTGATGAACGATTCTAGATATAGGAATGTGTAAAAGAATCTTGTAAATTTTGTTCGTATTCACGTCCTCCAATTATGGCTGTGAATTTGTTTTCGCTCGTCACGCTATAAAACAGTATTCACTTACCTTTTCGGGAACAGAAACTGATCCAACGTGTCCGACAAATCTTTCCACAAAGGTGCGAACGGTTTGGGATGCTTCCGAGCCACCGGTAGGCCGGTATGCAGCACAGTCATTAAACTGGAAATTGCCAGCTTCCAGGTACTGGCCGACATACAGTTGTACTTCAGTGACAGTGGCAGGTGTAGCGCTTTGATGATTTCATGTAGAATCTGACCTTCGATGACCGTTTCGTCGGCTGCCGTTCGCTGGTACAGCTTGACCGCAACCGTTAGTGCTTTCTCTCCGAAAGGAATGTAGTTCATGCTGACCCATTCGACTCCGTTACTAGTCGGTAGCTGATGAGCAGTTCCGCCGCTACCGGAACGGGTGGATTTGATAGGCCTACAATAAAAAGAAGTTGGTTTCGAAATGATTTTCGAAAATTAGACCGATTCTGTTTGCAAACCTTGTCTCAACACGATCGAAAGATGGCGGTACGCAGGCAAACTTACTAAAGCTCAACAACTGTTTGAAGATGGCTGATATCATGTGTTTCAAGTTGGTTCCATCTTTACCGCCTCCGATTGCTTCTTTCTGCAACAGCTCCATACAGTCCAGAACACCGTCGTGCAGCGGAGTCAGCAGAGAATCGGAAATAGTGGACATTATGTAGGGCGTCGAATCACTGTGAACTGGTACAGCCACGGCATTCATCAGTACCGTACACAACTGGGTCAGGTCCTTGTTAGTGAAGCGCGTTCGAATGTGCTGAAACAAAGCCGGAAAGATTTGCACCAACGCCGTCAAAAACGCCTGACTCGGTATGTAGATGTCATCTCCTCCTCTATCCGGCCCGTCCGTGGACAACGAAGGTGGCTTGGTGCTTTCGGCTCCTATGGTCAACCAGACTCGCCAGGCTACGTTCCAGATGTCAATTTCTTCGTTAGCTGTCTTTTCAGAATTTTTCGTCGTTTTGATTGATGATTCATCCGTCGGAGGCAAAGGTCGATTGTACAGAATTTCCTGGAATGATTTCAGTGCTGCTAGCGAAACTTCATTGCTTTTGCTAAGGGCAGAGTTTTCAATGAACTCCAACAACAGAGCCCAGGCTCGCGGGAAATCTCCCAACATCTGAAGCAGGGTACGTTTGGTGTTAAAAACCTACCGGAAATAAAAGGGGCAGAGTTACAATCAATAAACATATAAACAACGAATAACACTGGGTCGCGTTTCTCACCCGGGACACACCGGACAGCGTCAGAACCTGCGTTTCGGCCCACTGCTTCTGTGCCGTGTTTCGCGAATGGTGGATCAGTATGTTACCGCTGGTGTCCACCTTTTCGTTGCTTGCACAGCTGGACAGGGCCCGCACCTTGTCCAACAGTGGAAACAGCACCTGCCAGAGAACCGCCTGCCAGGTGGGCGGATTCAGTAAATTTCCGTGGGCGGAAATTGTCGAAAACAGAGTCTGCCCAGCCGACTTGCGGACCGCTGGTCTCGGATCGACGCACAGATCGCCGAGCCGCGCGTACAAACACATCCACAGACGATCGAAGTGGGGCATGTTGAGCGTCCCGGGGAAGTCCGGCAATACCGACGTGTCGTCGCAAACCGTTTGCGACAGTTTCTCCTGATTTTGATTGAAGTAGTCGGAGATGTTCCACTGAAACGATTGAAGCTTGTTGGCAACATTGACTTAAAAATGGTTATGCTGACCGGAAACTTACCATCAAACCAACTGCAGTCAGCGAGATATTCAACTCTTGTGTTTGCGATCCGAATTTGGCAGCCGTATTTACGCACAGTGGCAAACAGCGCCAGGGCATTACGGGTAGGAAATCGGTAACCACAAGTTGTAGACATTGAAAGGCAATTCGGATGAGGGCTTCGCCATGATGATCGTTAACGGCACCGATGATTCCCAAAACGAGAGGCCAACCATGGGACAGGGTTTCGCCGGCACCGTTCAGCACTTGTAGAACACACTCCAGTTGCCGTTGGCGAACGTCACCGTGCGGAACGGAGGAAAATTCCGACAATGGTCCCAGCAGTAAAGTCTGCAGCTTGAGGTTTTCCTTCAAAGGTTTCTCGTATTTGTACTGCAGGGCAGCTTTCACCAGATACGTAATGGCTTCGACGCCCCATTCTCGCATTCGGATATGAGGATGTTGACAAATTTCCAGCAAGTGGTTGGTCAGTGGTCGCCAGAGGACTTCGATGCGTGACAGATTGACCAGTCCGGTCTCGAGCAGCTTTGCAACGGCAAACAACGAAGGTTCACGGTTGTTGTAGGCCAGTTCCATGGCTTCGTGGGATAGCTTACAAAGAGCATCGATCAGATGGTGTAAGGCGACATCGTCCAAGTACTGACTGGACTCAAACAGTTGACTCAGCATCTGCGACAGAACCGGAAGATCTGTCATCACCTGAGTGATTGAGTTGGCATCGGTCGGAGGTTTCTGAACCGCCTGTAGGCTGCCTCCGGTCGATGGTTTCAATCCCAAGATCCAAGCCAGATGTTGAAGAGTTGTCAGTACGATGTGCCACGAGCTACCGAGAATTCCTCCATGGCAATGAGCCAAATGAAGAACTGATCTCATACATTGGAGATTTTTGGCAGTCAACAGAACAGGACCCTGATGTGCACCAACTGGAAGTGATGACGTCGGTAGGGGCGTACCGACGGCAACCACCGGATGTCGCTGCTGTTGCTGCTGATCGGCATCCCCGTATGATCCCAGGAACACGTTTCCCATATCCTGGCTGCCACCACGAGAGTGACTCTTGAACTGGCTGCCCTGGTAGTTGACGTTCAGCACCGATAAGGCATAGTGTGGAGGAAGCGATGCTCGACAGAGCGCCGTTATGAAGGCATCCCGTGGAGTGTGCAGTTCCAGTAGACCGCAAAGTGCGGCATAGTTCTGAATGGCCTTGAGTACATTTTCCGTCGTGGATTCATCGGTGGCTGCATCAATTAGGGGTCCAAGGGCCGACAGCAGTCCCAACCAACTGGAATAGATCAGCTGAATATGCAGCGCCTTATCATCTTCGGTTACGCGTTTTCTGTAGGGGATTGGGTTTTCCACTCCCAGCTGCGACGGTCCTTGTATCGACAGAGAGATTGATCGTACTATGTCGAGCAGGCAAGCGTACGCAACCGAAATCCCATAGCCATCCGGAATCGGAGGTGGTTCCATTTTGTCCAACATTTCCAAGAACATCGATTTGGATTGTCCAGCAGGGAACGTGACAACCAGCGGAAGGAATACACCACGAAACAGAAAGCCCGGTTGTGGTGAAATGCCTGGTCCAACTGGAAGTCCTCCAATTAAAGCTGCCGGTTGGCCTTGAGTTCCACCAACGGAACTATTCAACAGCGGCGTGTTGATGAACAAACTCTGCACGTAGGTTCCGAGAGAATTTATGATGTCCTGGAAAATGTTGGTGGCATGATCTTTCAGGTCGTAGCAACGGCAAAACGAAATCAGCAGTTCCGGTTGAATGGTCATTTTGTGGAGCACTTCCAGTGCCAGAGATCGTTGCCAGGCTGGTTTATCGGGGTCTAAAAATTTCACAATCAGCGACAGAAATATCTCGCACTCCGTAACCAGTAAGCTATGATACTTTTGAATTAGAATTGAAACCACCCTCAGCAGTCGCATGCTGATAGGAAAGTACGGTTTATCATGGGGAGCCGTCGTTTGGGCATTCTGTGGTGCCATCGTTCGGTACTTGATGTTCGGTGAAAACAGCTTAATGACTAAAGCACAGACGCGTTCCTTCAGTAGGAACGAAAATTCCGGGTTCTTGTAGAACACCGACGTATACTGAGTTAGGACAGACTCTAGCAGCTCCAGTCCGAAGGTGCGTGTCATTTCGGTCATCCCGAGCAGCCAGTAGGGTTGATCCGCGTTGACAAGCTGAACTAAATCCTGAAACAATAGATAAGCATCTGCCGCACACGGGCGCAATCCTTTCGGGGCAACACCCGTGGCCAATTTGAGCTCTTCTAAATTCACTTCTCGTTTTTCATCCTGATTGGCCTCAGCCTCGCCTTCTTCGGCGACTACCCTCTCGAATACGAGAGAAACCAACTGCCGCACAGTCGCTCCTGCCGTGTTAATAGTCGTTGAATCCTTGGTAAAATGTAACCTAAAGCACAGAACCAACGTCTTTGCCAGCGTTTCCCCGTGGACTACGGTGTTGGTGGTCAGAAGCAGAGTGACGCTTTGTAAAATTTTCACCTCTTCGGTTCCATTTTCCATCAGCATCCACAGGGTATCGGTGATGTAGCGTGCTCCTTTCTGATCCACAACCTGCTGAGTTATCAGACGTTGCATCATCCCGAGGCAAACCTTGATGATTTTGATATCCTTCGACTCGCAGCCCTGCACCAGCGGATACAGGATCTGGTTTACCACGTAGTGAACCGGAGTCTGGGGGTTGGCGGCAGCCGCTTTCAGCTTCAGTATAGCTTCCTCACATGACTGCAAAGAGAATTGACGAGAAAAATCTGGGTCAGCGAAGTATTGTTCGGTGCCGGTGGTAAATTAGCATATGCAAAGATATTAAAAAAGGGGGCAACCGACACGTGACAGCATTTCAGATTTGATTACTGTGATACAGGTTGATGCAAATATGCGCGGTTATATGGCAGAATTTTTAAATTTCCCCCGGAAAAAAAATAATCACCACTCACCAACAAAAGCCGGCACATGAATAATAAATATTCTCAATTTCAAAGTTTGCCAAGTGTGAAATATTAATGCCGTCAACTTTCACCACGTGCAGCAGCATCATCATCATCAAGCACCGGCTTCCCCGGTGTCGGTGTTGGAATTTTGCAACGGGGCGCTACTGATTCTTGCGATTTACTTGACGGGGGTTTGCAGCAGCTCCGGTTCGGGAAAGCATTCATGGGGAGGGGAAATGGTATCAACAAACGCACCTGATTCCCTGTCGATTAATAGAAAAGCAAAGTGTCGTGGGCCGTGGTGATTTTTACCAACCCCGATCCGTGGATGAAAGACCCCGTCATACACCCGGGTCGGTCGGTGCTGTCGGTTAGTAGGGGAGAAATACCGGTGTGAACATTTCAGAGCACACGTAAGCAGCAAATTTGCTTGCAAGCAGGGGACAGGAAACGTTTAAGGAACGATGTGAGTGGTGGGTGTTTGCGAAACCGTAAATTGAATGCCCCAGAGATTAAATCACGGTCGGGTGCCGGCGGTCCTGCAGCGGAGCATAGCTGCAAAATGGGCGCAAACAAAATGTAGACAGATTTTCACGCATCATCTATTAATTATTTCGCATATTTGCTAATTAACGTAATAAAGTTCAATTGATCCGTCGTAAAAGAACCAAAACGAGTCTGGTTCCGTCCCCTAGTAAGAGGTCGATGTCGACTGCAATTGTTGAAAATCATAACCATCCATCTTCAGCGGTATGTGGTAGGCACTAACAGCCGAGCATAATCTGATTTAATATTAACGATTAGTGGTGCCACTGTGAGGGTCGTAAACAGTAATGATAATTATATTAATTAACATTAAAACGATTTCAATTGTGGTGCGAACCCAGGTTACGGATAATGAATGTCATTTATTCAAACCAAACATAAAGTTTCTAGAGTATATAAATTTGATATGAACTTTATTTATTTTGCCAGGGAACGAGGAACAAATTGTGATAAATAGAAGAATGGAAGCATGTTTCAATCCACCTAGTGGTGTATCATATCCAGAGATGCCAGGTAAAAATTTCAAATATCTGCAGACAGGGTCTGTAAATCTGAAAAAAAATCTGCAGTCAGAAGTATTTCTCTATAAAATATGACACGCAAAACTGACTTGGCGAGCAAAAAAAAAAAAAAAAGGTCCCGGAAATTTCAAAAGTCTGTAAATATAGACGAAAGTCTGTGAGAATTTCAAAAATCTGCAAAAGTCTGCGAGAATTTCAAAAGTCTGTAAAAGTCTGCACAGCAAAAAATGTCTGCAGCACTATACCCTAGAGTGCCTATAACCAGAGTGACGACATCTCATCCGTAATGTTGGCAACAATTCAAAACATTCCATTAGCTTTACATTGAATTGACAGGTCGTTTGCTCGTTTGGAACTGGTAGCTGTCATTCCAAACGAACAGCTGTCGCCACTCTGATTATAGTCACTCTACTATACCCCAAATCTGCAGATTTACAGACAAATCTGCAGACCTGGCATCTCTGATCATATCACTCATATTTTCACCAGGTCTATCGATATTAGAGATGCCAGGTAAAACATTCAAAAATCTTAAGACTTAAGGGTTGCAAATGTCTGTATATCCGAAAAAATATGCAGTCAGCAAGTATGACTTGCTGGCAGGCATTTCTCTATAAAGTATGATACGGTAAACTGATTTGACGAGCCAAAAAAAAAAGGTCGCGACAATTTCAAAAGTCTGTAAATTTTGACGAAAGTCTGCGAAAACCTCGATTTTCAAAAGTTTGCACAACAAAAAATGCCAGCAGCACTATGTACGAAATCTGCAGATTTACAGACAAATCTGCAGATCTGGCTTCTCTGATCGGTATGAAGTTTGCGTTAAGTTACAAAAGTCTCGATAATGAACGTTTGGTGTGAACGAGCCTTAATTTTGTTTGGTTTGGTTGGTACACTGATAAAAATTCATATTGTAAACAGCACTTCAATTTAATATGCATTTTCATTTCTATATATAACCAAAGCGATTTCTGTTAAGATTTCATGTGCAAATTCACTAAAATGCGAGATTAGATTATTTTTCATTTAGTTTTCATGTCTTTTCCTTTGGATGTGATGTGTTTTGCTATTGAATCGAACTACATGTGGTCAAAAACACCACATTTTCTAGTGGAAATGAGTACAGCACAAATGTATGGGCAAAACACTTGATTCGGTAAACTGTGCTTCAATTGAAAGCTATGAGGAAAACAATGTGACATTTGTATGAAATTCATATAGAATCTATAGGTAACGATATACCCTCTAGTTTTGATGTGCATTTTATATAGGGTAACAGAGGTATTTTGGCCCACTTTAGGATCGATTTTATTTTGGCCCACTTTGTAAAAATATCCAACAAATGTTGTAATATCTTTGAAAAATCCTTCCGCAATAGGTAATTTAATGTTATTAGCTTCAAACTGATGCAACATGGGTTACCTAAGATCGATTGAATCCATAAAGTTTGTTAGGTGGGCCAAAATATATGAACTGGCCAAAATACCTCTGTTACCCTAAATGTTGCATGATTTCCACTAAATATCAACAGTTTACACTGATTTTATGAGTTAAGTGTATATTTTGATGAATTTCATGTGTTCTACAAGTAGTGACAGTTCATATGCTTTGTACACACTTAATTTTTTTAGCTGAGTCTCGGCAAAAAAATGCCGAGATTCGCACAGCCGAGTAATCAGCAATCATCTCGGCAAAAATAAAATTACTGAGTGTCTCGGCATCCTAAAATTTGACAAACGTCAAATATTGCCGAAATCGTCAGTATAATGGCGTTTTCGTTTTTAATTTGCACTACACCGGTGCAGTGCTACACTGAGGCATGAATAAACGAACAAAAATGACGAAAACATAAACAGTAACCATTGACTACAATAAACGATTCCATTGCACAGAGCTACACCAAACTTTTGATGAGTGCTACACCAGTGGTATCGGTGCAGAAAAAGTGTAGCACTGGTGTAGTGCAATTGGTAAAAACGAACGGTTTAGGTGCAGCTTTCGCAACACCGGTGTAGTGCAATTTAAAAACGAAAACGACATAAGATTTACTGTTTGCTCAGTGAAACGTTCACTGAATATTCGGCAATCCAATAAAACGAAAAAATGAAAAAAATAAATTACCGAATCATCAGTAATTAAAAATCTAGTCAATTAATTTTGTTTGTATTTATTCAGGATAAAAAATTCATTTTATTAACACTTAAAGGAGGCTTACAAATTGGTTGCAAGTAGTGCTTAAAGCCTACCTGAAAACATGTAGCATAAATAAAAAGCCACCTTGAGTCGAGCTGGAAATATGAAAATTAAAATATATATTGATTTTTGGCTTACAAAAATGTTCAATATTTAATGATGCATATACGGTATTGTTCAAAAAATAAACTTACTTTGATCTATTGAATTATTCCATGCATTGGGTTATTTTTTCGCCTATCCCCCACAGTTTTGTCTCGAGGACGCTTTGAGCCCCGTGTTGGGTGTTTTTCCCTTAAAATCGCGAGTGCTCTGATAAAGTCGCTTTTTTAAAGCGAAACATGTCACTATATTTATTCGATATTTTTACTTGCAAGTGGTTCCACGCTTCTTCCCATTTTTTCACTCGAGAATTTCATTAGAAAATAATCGCACAATTCGAAGCGAAAATGTAACGCGGCAATAAATGACAGCTGTCGTGCTGAATCTCGGCATCAGCTAGCGCATATTCCGAAATCTCGGCAAACGTCTCTGCTGATGTCGGCATATCTGTTGTTTACTGATAAATTCAGCAAGCAATTATGCCAAATTTCGGCAAAGTGAAGCATTTTACCGAAAAATCAGTGAATGCATTTAACGAAGTTCAGAAACATGCGTATTGATTACTGAGCAATCAGCAAATTTACGTGTTGTTGATCAGTTTCGGCATTTTATTATGCCGAGCTCAAGAAATGGTTTTAAGTGTGTACTTGATGCACTTAGAGTGCAAATTATTTTCAGTGTATGACATCTGCCAAACATGTTTATACCCCGTTTACACTTCTGCTGGCTGCCAGCATGCTTACAACATAATGTAAACGCTTGCCAGCTGCTGGTTGTTGCCAGCATGAAAATTTCTGAACGTTCTGAATTTCATGCTGGTGAAGAAATTCAAGACGGCGACGGAATGAAAATATTGAACATTTCGTACGTTTTTCATGTTTTTCTCAGTTGAAAGCATTCGTTCGTATGAAGAGGTTCAATATCAAAACTAGGAATGTTGATTTAAATATTTAGAAGACATATTTCATTGTTTTAAACCAGTGCGTAAGTTCCATTTCTACACTGCGGATGCATTCGGTGGGCTCCACACAAAAAGAAAAGAGCACTTCTTCTCAGTGTCCATTAGAGAAACTTGTGTGTGAGTGTGTGCTTGTGTTAAAGGTAGCTGGTGCGAGAGAACCACATTCTCTTCGCTCTCACGTGCTCTCACCTAAATACACCTAAGTGATCACTGGCGCTATGAAAATCTTGCAAGGAAAAACGAAAATTACTCCACGCTTTTTCTACACAAACCGTACACCAGAGTGCTCACCGACGTGTACACCTCTGTGAAAATATCCGCATCCACCTCAGAGAATTTGATAGCTCTGCTCTAGCACTTTGGTGCGATTCAGTGCTAGAGGTAAAAGAAAATAAATACGCGCACTCACTTTATACAACAATGGTGTACATATGTAAAAGAGAAGAGCTCTCGTTGAAGTTGTCAGTGCGCGGGGAGAAATTTCGCTTGCTCTTCGTCACACAGAAGAGATGGACATATTTGGTTGTAATAGATGTTTTTCTAGACCCCAACGTTTTTGTTTCATATTTTTGGTGGTTGTTTAAGGAGTGTATCGATAATAAGCTATCCACAATTTTTTCTTTTAAATTATGATAAAGAACGATATTTTATTCAAACTAAAAATTCATCCTTTATTGTACCAGGGTAAACTTGAGCATAATGAAAACAAGTGTTGCATCGCATTGCATCATTGTTCGGAAGCGATGTCCGTGTTGCATCGCATTTTTTGGACGCTTGAGCCCAAATTTTGTTGAACTCCTGCATGTTCCCAGCTGCCTTACCAGTCTTCTTGAAGACCCTCGTCACGATTGCCCAGTAACGTTCGATGGGTCGAAGCTGAGGGCAATTTGATGGATTGATATTTTTCCGAACGAAATTTATACCCTTTTCCGCAAGCCAATTGAGAGTGGTTTTGGCATAGTGAGCTGACGCTAAATCCGGCCAAAACAGTGGAGGTGCACTATGCTCCTTATATAAAGGCAGCAATCTCTTCTGGAGACACTCACATCGATAGATTTCTGCATTTATAGTGCCGGTAGTGTAAAAATAGTTTACTTCAAACCACAGAAACATATTTCTTGCCATACCAGTACCTTTCAATCGAATTTCTCCCGCTTGAATCGACTTGTCCTTATCGCTCACATCCTCCCCAACGACGACAGTAAAGTATTGTGGACCTGGAAGGGTTTTTGAGTCCTTCTTTACATAAGACTCATCATCCATCAAAACGCATGCATCCGGACACGGCGAAAGACGGGAATACAATTTCCCCCAAGTAACAATTTTTGTTACGCTAGCTTGTTTGTGACTAGTTTGCAACTAGATATTTGAGTGATTGTTACTATCATCTCACCACTTGCATGACTCAAAAAGCGCAGTTTCTACTAGTTGTTAAGTCGGCTAAAAATAAGTTGTCGCTACGTTGTAATGTCATACTGAAAGAACTTATCTTTTCATAACTTGAAAATAACTTGTTTTCAAGTAAACTAGTTGAAACTTAGTCACCATCGACATTATAAACATTGAATGCATACAGAACACTTTTCTATCATCAATAAAAAAGCAGAAGAGTACTTTAAATCACAAACTTGATACAAGGTGCAAATTTCACAACGATTTTGAAACTGTCGAGCGGAATTAAATTTTACTCAACTGTTTTTTATGCGCCTCCAATCAAAATCTGTTCATAAAGATATAAAAAATAAACAGCAAAATAACACTATGTTCAGAATGCTCAAAATTATTCCAAGTAGAGTGATTTCTCATCATTTTAAATTCATATATCATGAGAATTATAATATTATCACAATCGATGTTCAATCCCTATATTATTTTCTTCGTATTTATGACAGTGCATAGAACAAAAATGACTATTCTGCCTTTCACTATTTTCGGCAAAAAGTAGTTTTGAAACAAGTAATATCCTGGTTTTAATTATGTTTCATACACTTCTTGAGACTCCATATTGTGTTCGCCATATTCAGGCCAACAAAGGTTGTTTTGTTTGCATTTTCGTTACCATAACGTTGGGAAAACCTACCGATAACTATCAGAATCAATGAAGAAATTATATGTTATAATCTTATAGTATCTAAGTTATTACTACATCAATTCACAGTAACGATTTACATATACGCTTACGTATTTATAATGGTTTCGCAACGGAAAATAAACCTTTTTTCAACTAGTAGCTAAAAACATAGCTGTAAGTAAAGATATGTTAGAATCAAGTAACGATAACTTACAAATGATAGTTAGTTTAATGTTTACGTTATAAAGAAACACTGCTGTCACCTTGTTTTAACCAGTATAACATAAAACACATATTCGTGCTCTTGTTGCAACATAGTTTGGACTTTGTCGTATCAGAACTAGTTGTGGATTGCTACTTGGGCCGGGCCCTTGTTGCTGCTCGCTTCTTCTGTTCTACACTTTGATTCGAGATTTTTTGTTTCTTGTAGGTCTTCAGGTGATTTCGCCTCTTGATACGCTGGATCATTCCAATACTCGTTCCTGATTGTTTTTACCAAATCACATATTGACACATTGATTTGTTCTTCATGATTCAAAAGTTCCAGTGATAACTATCGCAAATTAAACGCGGGGTTGTACAAATCCTACGTTATGCGGGTTCAAACTGATCTTCGTCGGAATCCCAAACATTTCTGGACTTTTGTAAACTCGAAACGTAAATGCTCATCAATTCCTTCAAAAGTTTGTCTCGATGGTGTTGAATCCAGGTCATCCTTGGAGTCATGTGATCTGTTTGCAAAGTTCTTTGCTTCGGTGTTTGCAGAAAAAACAGCCTCCGGTATCAATGCGGAGACCGCCGCGGTGGATGTTCCTGAGAATTTAGTGCACATTGACACATTTTTGGTTACTTCCGATATGATTGTTGCCGCAGCGAAGAAGTTGAAACGATCGTTCTCTGCCGGACCAGATGGCATACCTGCAGCGGTGTACAGTCATTGCGCTTCTGCTTTAGCCGATCCTTTGTGCACTATATTTAACAAATCATTTGAGCAAGGTATTTTTCCGATGACTTGGAAGCAGTCTTTCATGTTTCCTGTATACAAGAGCGGTGATCGTACAAATGTTAGAAATTATCGAGGCATAACCAATTTATCAGCTGCATCTACATAAACTGTTCGAAATAATTGTGAGCACTGAGGTACTTTTTCGTACTAAAAATTACATCTCTACTGATCAGCATGGATTTATGCCAGGTCGTTCCGTCAGCACGAATCTCTTAGATTTCACTTCCAGTTGTTTTTCTAGTTTGGAGAATAAAGTACAAATTGATGCAGTATACACTGATCTGAAAGCAGCTTTCGACCGAATTGACCACCGAATACTCTTGTGCAAGATGTTGCGGCTGGGCGCCACACAAAAGTTTACTGACTGGCTACGCTCTTACTTATGTGGTAGAGTCCTGCGAATTAAGCTCGGCTCTTGTGTATCATCTTCGTTCTCAAATTTATCAGGAGTTCCTCAAGGCAGCAATATGGGTCCACTTTTGTTTTTGCTGTTCTTCAACGATGCTGTTTCGGTGCTCGGAGTTGGCTGCAGATTAGTATATGCCGATGATTTGAAATTATATCTTGAAGTTCGCTCTATTGACGACTGCATCCAGCTTCAAAAACTTCTAGATACATTTGTCGCCTGGTGTCGTAGAAACTGGTTGATTGTCAGCATTTCAAAATGCCAGGTCATAACGTTTCACCGAATACTGAACCCAATTCGATTCGACTATGCAATTGATGGACAAACGCTCCAGACACAAACTCGACTCACCGAAGATTTTGTCTCAACTCGATTTTCGTGCTTCACAACGATCACTGCGCTCTTCCAGTTTATTTCAGCCGAGATTTCATCGAACGACGTTCGGGTATTACGAACCGATAACATCATGCTTGAGGACATTTGGCACCGTTGAAGACCTTTTTGAATTTGATGAACCATCACACAAATTCGTGCAGAAAGTACAGCGATCTACAATTTTATGACTTGACTAAACCAATTCATTAAGACTATTTTATTGTCAGATGAATAAATTTAATAATAAATAAATAAATAAATAAATTAGAGATACCACTTTCTGGTCTAGTTTCGGGTTGAAAGAACCAGGTTTTCTGCCTCTTCCTGATAGCTCATTCAAGGAATAGCGTTCCCTAAACTTATTAATAATTCCAATTTAATTGGTCTACGTGGTTTATGAACGGTCCCTAACATCGACTATAATAAGTTGAGCAATAATAACAATAACAGCAGTTACAACAACAACATCAACAACGACGATGATAAAATGATCGAAGATGAGAGGATTTGATCTTTAATCAGAGATGCAAGGTCTGCAGATTTGTCTGTAAATCTGGCGATTTGGGTTATAGTGCTGCAGACATTTTTAGTTGTGCAGACTTTTGAAATTCTCGCAGACCTATTATCACAGACTAACAGACAGGACACTCAAATTAGATTCTTTAACCATATAAACGGTCATTTCGAATATTCCTTTATTTGGGACAGTACTCACATGTGTCATGATGGCACCACGTTACCCTATCAAAAACATTCTGTCTGTCATCTAGACTGTGTTTATTTTTTTCATTTACCAACCGAGTTGCCATTCATACAGAATTACCTGTAATGTATTGATTTGTATACCCCCATGCGAATTTCATGCAGGATACAGATTAATTACATATTGCCAAAACTATATACAGAATTGTGCCTACTTCTCATCCTACAACGCAATAAAAAATCGAACCCGTTTTGTTACAATATTTACTTGCTTCTGGTCTGCCGTCACTTAATTTCGGGTGAAAATTACCAACACAATCAAAAATAGTCTAGATGAACAACGTTAAGTAAAATAAATGTTTACCTTCCAACATCGCTAAAAAAGTTAAATATATTATCAACGTAATCCAAAAATTTATTGTGACGATTCATTTTCAAATATTTCGATGAAATCAGGCAACCCTGCAAGCAGCTGATCGGTGTTGACAAACGAGGGGAAACCAACTAGTAAAAAACCTTTATGTAACACAAGGGGTGTACAGATAGTAGATAGTTCGCGCAGTACAATATAGGTGGAACTAGTGCATAACGAAAAATTATTTTTATAAGAATTTACTCATACTGTCATGTCTGTTAGTCTGTGCTATTATCGCAGACTTTCGTCTATATTTACAGACTTTTGAAATTTCCGCGACCTTTTTTTTTTGTTTGCTCGCCAAGTCAGTTTTGCGTGTCATACTTTATAGAGAAATTGCTGCCAGCAAGACATACTTGCTGACTGCAGATTTTTTTTTTCAGATTTACAGACCCTGTTGAATATTTTTGATATTTTTTACCTGGCATCTCTGTCTTTAATGCTTACTGGAAAGCGATGAGAATACCTCTCTCTCTCTCTCTCTCTCTCTCTCTCTCTCTCTCTCTCTCTCTCTCTCTTAAAAAAGCGGATTACAACAAGAGCCAGTAAAAACCTTTTTAATCCACCTAGTGGTGTAACATTATTACTTACATTTACAAAAATATAACTAGAAGATTCTGCCAAGAGCTTTTTTTTTGAAACTTGAATAAAAAAGATTTTTCATCGTGAAGTCACAAATGAACAAGCATTCGTACTTGACAGTTCAGCGGTACTGTTTATAAACAAGCGTATACAATCATCTTTACTTCCGGTGAAACTCTCAACGAGTGAGCACGTTGTATCGTGTTAGTCCGGAGAAAAGTCGAGTATTTCGCAAGAAAGAAAGGATTTTTATCCGTACTTTGACGACTCGACGCAGCCACACAGCGAGAATTTCGTTTGTAGTCCAGTGGAAAGAAATTCCATTGGACTATAAACGAAAATTTACTGACAATATAGCCTAAGTTGCTGTGCCATCAATCGGTGTCATCTCAAGTAAGGTGATGCCAACCAAAAAGAAGAAGAAGAAGAAATAATCTTCTTTACACTTTGCAACTAGTCACTTTTATTTAATAAATCTCAAAAACAAACCGTATCCAATCGTGAAAAAATAAAAAAAAAAATTTAGGCGATATGGGCCATAAATGATCTCATCCAATTTGTCAAACAGTACTGCTGAACTACCAAAAATTTTTCATCCGATTGAGGTTAGCAGCGACAATAAAAAACCTAATAAGAAACTTTCTTTGGGTATTAACCTTTCCAGTTTTTAAACAGTTATGTCAATTTAGGGGTTAGTCAAATTTTGTGCTAGGGCACATAACCGTTTTTATTATAATAAGTTATGTCAAGCTAATTAGAATTTTTCGTCATTCTGCATCTTCGCACTAAATGCACTAAACTCACTATACCTTATAGTTCTGGGGCCGGAAGTCGAACCCGGATGGAGTTAAACAGCAACTAATGAGACTATAGAAACATTCATTTGAGCCTAAGTTTGTGGAAATCGATCAAATCATCTGTGAGAAAATTGAGTGAGTTTCGTTTTAGAGTTTTTAATCACTATTTCCGGTACTTCCGAAACCGGGAACTGGGAACCAATATAGCCGAAGTCGATTCATTTAGTAAGTAACTAATATAGACTACCAATTAAATAAGTTTTGAGTCAAACCTAGAAGAATTTTACTCTGTTTCGCACCATCGCTCTAAAAAAGGTGTGCAATTTCAAACACACTTTACCCTATGAACACTTGATGAAATTCAATAGTATCCCATGAGATTTTATATAATGAGTGACATTATTTGACACATACTCACAGACTTAGACCTTCTGGGCCAATGTTCACTAGTCAATTTTTCAAGTGATTGCATGAACTTTCTATCATGATTTTGTGATAATACCAACGAGTATACACATTGAATAAAAGATTCATAGATTTACACATTTTTCACTTGAAAAATATAGATTTAAATGTGGCAACCATTTACGCTATACGAAATCGAACAAAGTACGCTTCGAACGAAGCCGGTGGTATTTTCTTCTTCCGTACCAGCACGTATCGACGCGTACCGGTTTTGCATCGTCATTTTGAATGACTATTTTAATGTTTTGACACTCATCGCTCTACAATTTCGGAACCGGAAGCCGAATCTGGATGAAATTGTACCGTATCTTTTAAGACAATGAAAGCTTTGATTTGAATCATGATTTGTGAAAATCGGTTTAACCATTACTGAGAAATCAAAGAGTTCTGTTTTAGAAGCATTTCTTGATTATTACTTATGCTTTCGGAAAGGGGAAACCGGGAACTGATAGTCCCAAAGCAGTTTTATATATCCACTAACTAACAATGTCTGCCAACTAGATGAATTTACCAGTAAGTTTTATAAAAATTTGCACCTCGTTTTGCCATCACTTGTGAAAACATACTCATGCAAATGAAAGTTTTTCACTTATCGCGCTGTAATACCGGAATCGGAGGTTGGATCTGGATCAACTTTTGGGGACTTTTTATTTGCATCTTAGTTTGTGAAAATCGTTTAACGAATTTCCGAGAAAATCAAGTGCGCATTTTATCAAAGATTTGCACATACTACCTTGGAATTCCGGAACCGGAAGTCGGATCAAAATGAATTCAACAGCAAACTATGGGACTATAAGACCGTTCATTTGAAGCTAAGTTCATGAAATCAATTTAGCCATCTTCGAGATAAGTGAGTGCAAAAAAATGTTACACTCATACAGACATTTTGCGCACCCTCCGGGCCTCGGTTCAAAATCGGTTTTCACAGTCATTGCATAACCTTTTTATATGAGAATTAAAAAATAAAAAAAATATTGTGTTTTTTTTTAACAACGGCTGCGTTACTGCAAAAAAAAACGTTTTTCAGTTGTTTTACATTTATGTTGCATTACACCAATACAAGAACATAAATAATAAATAAAGCACAACTGTTTAAATTTTTACATAACAAAATTTCATAGATGTTATTCCTAAACGGAGAAGTAAAATTGATGTTTCAAACAAAAACCAGTGAATCGTATCTAACAAGGCAATCTCCTTTGTTCAATGTATCAAACGTCATGTTCTAGTGGTTAGGACCCATCAACTATTCTAGAGAAATGTATCGACAAAATAAAGCATACAAAAAAAAACTGTTGTTATAATCTTGGCGCCAGGGGATGAGATCCTTCGAAAGGGTAAAACCGAACGGACGACGAGCTCTCAGTCTCGGGAAGTAAAAAGTGCCACAATCCCACAATTCGTCTGGTGAACTGTAAAGTGCTGCGAAACTTTTGTCGGAAACGAATAAATATAATCACATTAGTTTGTGCTTTTCTTCGA
The DNA here is from genome assembly GCF_030247185.1 of Malaya genurostris. Lineage (NCBI taxonomy): Eukaryota > Metazoa > Arthropoda > Insecta > Diptera > Culicidae > Malaya > Malaya genurostris. The sequence continues at coordinate 279,746,575 of NC_080571.1, forward strand.
CGAAACACGGATTTTTCATCTGCAACATTTCAATCCGAACCGCAACAGCCCGTAATGTTGGATGTGTTGGAATGTTTGTGCAAGTTTGTTCAGTTGGTTGCCTCTCAAAGGCGTCATCATCTTCAGGAGCAGGAACAGCAAAAAAAAGAACACGAAACACATGTCTTCTCTATTCATATTTGTTTGAAAGATTGTTTGCTTACGATGTTGTTATTCAAAGGCAAGCCTTTCGGAAACGGTGGAAGGATTCAGCTTGATGGAAATTGAGCAGTAAGACGAGATCCGGTGTCATTTATCTAACATATATTTCAGATTTCGTGGCAGACAATCGCATTTTTATTCTACACACGGAAACCATCGCGATTTCAAAACTGATAATACTTAATATATTATTCTGAGTAGTATAAACTTTTAAATTGTTTTTTTTTCTAGTTTAATGCAGTTATCTAAATTGTAACTAATAATGTGTAATAATACCTGTATATTATAGGTCTCTTGTTCTGAATATTAAATTTATTCAAGTGTCTGTTGCAGAAACCTTTGCGCAATAAGTGTAGATGTAAATCTTATTGACACATTTTGTCTTAAAGTAAACTGGACATTTTGAAAAATTAGAACAACAAATCTCATTTCATTTAGAATTGTCTTCTTTCGCTTCGATGAAATGATTTGCACGACTTAACAAATTTTCTAATGACGATTTTGGGTGTGTAGTCAGTCGGCATGTCTCGGAAGATGTCGATACTAGCTTTTTGAATGACCGGAATGTCAACATATCGTTCTACCGACAATGACGTTTTCTGAAAATATAAAAATCAAGCAAATAAGGGGAAGTTTCTGTCCTTTGTCGATACTGAGTGGAAACATATATTGGAGAAGCCAAATGAATGAAAAACTAACAGAAAAGATGATTTATTGGAAAATGATACGCTCAGAGACAGGACTCGAACCTGCGTTCTCATGCATTCCGTGCATACGCGATACCATTTCGCCACCCTGAACCTTGTTATAGACGCAGTTCTAAAACGCAGTTAGACATGGGTAGAACGTACATCGAACATGGTCTACATCCTGGCCGTCACCCGACCGATACCATACATCCAAACATCTTCTCTGTCCATCAAACATTAGTGTTCTTGCTTTATACCTATTATTTCGCTCAAGCACTGAGTAGGAGAGTGTATTTATATTCGCTTGTCACCTTCTTTACTGGTTCCGGCCGCTGGCTGGACATGGTAGCGCGTATGCACGAAATGCATAAGAACGCAGCTTCGAGTGCTGTCTCTGAGCGTATCTTTTTCCTATAAACCATCTTTTCTGTTAGTTTTTCATTCATTTGGCTTATCCAATATATGTTTCCACTCAGTCATTGCAAAAAAAACTGAACTTAGTTATGGTGCCATTACGTCAAACAAATTAAAATTAAATCGTTGACTATTTTTGTTTTAACATCCAACATTTCAACGGTTTGCGTCTCTTTAGGGAAAACAAAAAAAACCGGTTATCGTTACTGTCTTTTGTTCGGGCAAACTTCTACCGTCATCAAAGCCAAAGTTTTGATTTTTTGTTTGCTAACATTTTAAATGTGTAATTCTGTCACTATTTTATACCAGATTCACCAGCGATGCCAGATTGTAGTTCATTTCCGTAGATTGGCATTTTGGTCAAAAGTTCTCGCGGTAGATAGCGTCAGACAAAACTAGTTCTCCGTTGATAAGTTCAAATTTCCGTAGAAAAAATCCAAATTCCAAATTAGATTTTGTCTACGAACCAGTAGGTCTGTAAAAAATGTTCGGATCCCTAGATCCGTAGATCTGACATCGCTGCTATTCACATCTACTTATTGTCGTTGCAGCCCAAAGATGTCAGGTAAAAATTTCAAATATCTTCAGACAGGGTTGCAAAAGTCTGTAAATCCGAAGACATGTCTGCGGTCTTCAATTTCTCTATAAAGTATGATTCACAAAACTGGATTGGCGAGCAAAAAAAAAAATTAAAAAACAGCGACAATAGATGTAAATTATGACAAAAGTCTGCGTAAAGCTCCATTTTCAAAAGTCTGCCACAACAAATGTCTGCAGCACTATATAAGAAATCTGCAGGTTTGCAGACCAATCAGCAAACCGGGGATGCTAGGTCATTTTTTCAAAAATCTGTGATCAATATAAAAACCTGTCTGTGCAAAATCCCGTATGTTTCCCGTACCATAGTTGCTGATTGGAATCATTTGGTGAGCAAAAGTAGTACTTTTTGGTACTAAACTGTGATCGATTTCTGTGATAATTTTCAGCAATCTGTGAAAATCTGTGCCATTTTTCAAATCTATATATAAAGTTCAAAATCTGTGAAACACCGATTAATCTGTGAGCCTGGCATTCCTGCAGAAGACCTGACATCTCTGCTGCAGCCCTAACGTCAGTTGAACTGTCATTTCGACAGTCCCACGACAGAAGGGCCTTACTGCAAATGACAATTTCTCTTTGCTTACTTTTTCTTTATATTATATTGGAAACTTTGGATAAATAGCAGTAATGGCTTCGTAATAATCAAAAGAGAAAGTGAACAAAGAGAGGCTCTCATTTGCAGTTAGGCCCTTTTATCGTGGGACTATCGATTTCCCGTTAACCACGTTCCACGCCGGTGATAGTTACCTGATGCCACGTATGAACCGCTCTTAAATATTGTTTTGTTTTCATCAGGAAATATATTGGCCACCCATTTTTCACTAGGGTCGCAGTTCATTTTTCACCGGGCATAGAAACCTCAATCTGGTGTCAACATTTCATAAGGTGACATAAACCAATGAGAGTTTCTTTTCGTTTACTTTCTCTTTTGTTAATATCTCCTTAATTTTCAAGTGTACTTACAAAATATTCGTATAAAATGAAAGACAATATTCCCATGATTCTAACAGTACCAAATATGTTATTACATTCGTATAATAACGCAGACATAGTCAAAAGAGAAAGTAAACAAAAAGAATCTGTCAATTGTTTTTTTGCCCTTTGGAAATGTTGACGTCGAATTCGTCAATTTGATAAAACCATGTTACATCATACATTTTTTGTGGTCTAGACTATGAACCACGTTCTTTTACAGAAATGAATAAGTTTTCTGGCATCCACTATCGGAGCTAATATTGTGGTTTTCAGAGGGGCATAGAATGCGACGGAATCGCCGCAGAACAACGAAATAATGATCGTCAGAAATACAGGTGCCAGGTTGAAGATTTGCATGTGAATTTGCCGATTTCTTTTGTAAGCAGTCTCTGCAATTTTGCAAACTTTTTACAGGTTTTTGAAACTTTCATATAAAACCGCCAAATTTACAGACTATCGAAATTGCGTTGGGCTTCTTGTTAGTTTTTTCTCGTCATACTTAAAAAATTTAACAATTGCATTGGAGGATTTCCAATATGCAGACTTGAAAATTTTACCTGGTATCTCTGCCAGAAGTTGAACAGTTATTTTAACCCCTTTGCTGTCTATTGTACTGAAGTTCATAGCATTTTTATATCAAGCATTAGAGAGAATAGAGAAATAAATTGTCTGTGATGGATTAGAGGCGACTACAGATTTAAAAGGTAAGATTAGAGGCGACTACAGATTTAAAAGGCTCTAGCGACAAGAATTGTTTATTTTGTACACTAAAAGTATCAAGAATCTGTCAAAGACGACTGAATTTTTAGAGTAGACGATTTACAAAGTTTTAGGTAGTATTGATAATGTTTCGAATGAAGCACGAGATTTTGAAGACAGAGACGTTGATTAATACCACGTGTCGTTGTGTAATTAGGGTAACAGAGGTATTTTGACCAATTCAAATATTTTGGCCCACCTAACAAACTCTACGGATTTAACCGATGTAAGTTAATCCATGTTGCATCAATTTGAAGCTAATCACATTAAATGACTTCTGAATAAGAATTTAATTTCTAAATTCAATTTTAGAATTAATTTTTCGAATTCAGATTCAAAATTCGCAGCTCGGGTTCTGGAAATAGACTTTGGAACTGGATATGGGCGCGGAATTCAAGCTCTGAACTCAGTTCTAAAATTAAATTGGGAATCTGAGTCCTAAAAATGAGTTCAATTTCAGAACTCTAGAAATAAATGTATGAACTGAATACTTGACCTGAATTCTGATCCTGAATTTGGCAACTGGATTTTTAATCAGTCCTACTTTAGCTCTTGGTTCCGAATGTAGTTCCAGGTTCCAAATTTAGTTAGTACCAGTTACTAAATAGGTTATGCAAAATAGTACTCAACAGTTGCAAACATTGGATAAATTCCACTGTTCTTTTTAGAACCATTTAAATATTCCCAAAGAATTACGCCAAATTTTCCTCCACTAACTGTATGGTGCTATGATGTTTTTCTCATATAGCTCATATTTTCTTTAATATTACTAAGAGATTCTTCAAAAAACTTTTATTTGAATATCGAATAGAAACAAACAATTTTGTTTGGGCCAACATTGGCATAACCTTTTCAATTTTTAACAGTTATGACCCAAGTTAATAGAAGTTCTTCGTTTTGTGCATTTTCGCTTTCAATTACGGTTAAATTAAATTAAAATTTTAAACACATCTCATCCGGTTGTTCCGGATACTGGAAATAATATCAAAACAGAGCTCAAAAGCAGTCTATTTTTATATAGGTTGACCCTTTGATTAGAGTCTAAGTTTGTAAAAATCGAGTTAGATGTTTCAGAAAAATATGAAGAGAGTTCCGGGTTTTAGTTTTCGACCACTATTTCCGGAACTTCCGGAACCGGGGGCTGGAAATTTAGAAGCATTTTTACGTTTTTTGCATTATCGCTGCAAATGACAGGTTGCAATTTCATAGCCACTACCCTGTATTTCCAGAACCGGAAGCCGGATCAGGATAAAATTCTACATAAAACTTTTCATTGAAATCTGAATTTGCAAAGATCGGTCTAACCTCTGGTTTCTGAGAAATTGGAGTGATTTCCGGTTTGCACTTTCCCGATACCTCCGGAACCAGGAACGATTATCCGATATACCCAAAATCAACGTCATCAGCTACTTTTTTTATTTGCGTACTCGACGAACTGAGTTGAATGGTATATGACACTCGGCCCTAGCCTTTCTATATAAGAAGGGCAAAACTACAGTCTGTTCCACCAGAAAGAATGCACGAATATTTCGAATGAGGTGATAGTCTTTACAGTTCAATACAGTGAAAATGTTTCAACGCAATCAGCTGGTTAACAATGCCTTTGAGAATGACCTGTCATCTTCGAGGCATGTCGTTTTCGACGAGGTTCCCAGCGTAACAATTGAAAAAAAACACCAAATCTTACAAACTTTCTAAAATAACTGCTTGAAACTGGGAACAAATTTTCTTGCAAGTTGGTTTTTCGCAAACCCTGTCAGCTTGGAGCGAAATCAATCTTCAGTTCAGCAACGCCATCCCATGACAACACATTCAATACAATACGTTGTATGAGTGCGCAGGGCTGCTATTTTGGCGCGCACGAATTTGACATTTCTCTCCCCTACTTCTATGTACGAGATTCGATGCGGACTCGCCTGAGGGCGCCATGCTCGCAGAAAAGAACGTTCCCAATGATTTGTTCGGGAAATGTGAAAGCTGGATATCTTGTTAATATGATGTCTTTGCTTTTCGTTATATTATGTGAAGTGATAGGAAGATACTGAGAATAAACATTACGAATTGTGGCTGTTGGAATACTGAATTAAAATTTGCGAGCCATCTTTCAATTCCTTGATTTTTGCAACCGAGCTGAGTTGCGCAATCCTAATAACGACGATAGTTTGCAGTTTGAATTTCTATAAAAAAAACATTATTAAGTTTAAAATTAAAAATATATCTTTCTATAACCCATCGATACTGAGCATCTTATCTTATTTGTGAAAGTTGTAAAATTCGTAGCAATGGGAGCTCATTTCTCATTTTTTTTTATTTCCGACTTCGTAATAATACTAATGTCGTTTTCGCTTGATAACCAAACCTAACCCAGTTTCCGCCCTAACTGCTGTCAAACCGTTTGTTTGTAGCTAGTTTCGAACCTAGTTTCAACGTTGTTGAACTGAAAATTGAGTCAGTTTCGAACCTGATGGTTATATCAGGTTTGCTAAAACCCCCGTTGCTAAGTGCGAAATCAACACAGTTTCGCGAAAAGTGTTTGTTTGAAGAAACTATCCTGGGTCAGTTTCAGTTTTCTCAAGCGAAAACGACATAAGTATATACCTCAACGACGTTAACTGATTTTACCAAAACTTGACATTTATGAAAAAAAAACTGCAAGGATCAGCCCCATGGGATTGTTCGAGCTATTGATGTGGAACAAGTTTGATACGCGGTTTTTTTACGAGGATTTCCGAAGCTACGCTGTTTTATATGCAGATTGCAGAATTTACGCGGTGCGTATCTCCCGAGCAACAAAAGACCTCAGTGTATTAAGAACCAACATCGAACACGCGAACCCGCACTCTGTTTGCCTTGTATCCGACCGTAATGTAATTATGTAATTACCGAAATTACATTAATAGCCTAAATATATGCAATTATACCTACGTGCATACTAGCGTAACGGATTTCGATATTTAAGCTTCTTTTCGCCAAGCTTGTATTCAAATTTTGTATGCATGCAGTCATTTTTATAGCGTTCAGTTCTCTACCATTACTACCATTCTGCGATTTCGATAATGAATCGAGTTAATCTTTTTTTAATTAGAAATTAATCTTAAGCACCTAAAATTTACCCTGAGATTCTTGCAAAGCGAAATAACAAATAATTTCATCCAAACTCGCATGACACAAGATCAAAGCAAACCAATTAAAGCTTCAAGTCGTTTTATGGCACATTTTGTCTTGCTGTCTAGCAACAACCTACCTCTAGCATGCTACACGTAGGACTAAAACGTTAGTTATAATTTAGCTTATATTTATAGATTCGCGTGATACCAATAGCTTCGCTTTTGCATCGATTGACCAATCAGAGCAATGCTTCCCCATTGATGTATCGCGTACTCCTTCAAAACCGTCGTCTATGGCAGGGAAATCCGGTATGCCGGAGATTTTTAGCAGACAAAATATGACATTGGTAGCTATTAATCAAAATTTCAATCATACATAATTGAAAATACGTGTCTTGATACATTCAAATCGAAATTCGGAAATATTTCCAATCAAATGATGAAATAATATTAACAATTGATGCAAAATTGGCTAAGCTGTAAGTGTTTAAAACCTGACCACATTTTTACGTTTATTTTTCTTGAGTTTCTAATTTGCACCCCTGTATAGAAAACAAAGATGTGTTCCACATCAAAATTCAGAAACGAAGACAGTTTGAACTTCAAAGAAATCGTCGACTGCGAGGCAAACCTCGCACTCGTTAGATATGTTCTATCAAGGAAGAAGCGGATACAAGAGTATGGACACCTATAAAAAGACGACCTAAGATCGAGAAATATGTATACAGTTCGTTCGATTCTGGAGACATGAGAAGGTATTTTTATGATCAAACAAATCAAAACTATTGACATTTCCGACGGCTCACTTACAACCACAAATCAGCCTTTTTTTCAAGGAAAGGTGAATCTAACATTGACAGCAAATGGAGAAAAACATCGATGAATGTTTCGACATTGGTTTCGAATCGTATTTAGAAATTATCGTATATTCTCAGATCAATTTATGATTAGTCGATGAATTGTTAGTTTGTCTTCAAAAGGCATGCAAATTTTACCACTTTACTTCTATATCCATTGGATAAATCAACAAAAAGAGTTTCGCCCTTTTCGATTTGTTTACTTTTATGCTTCCTGTGTGAATTATACAGATACGCTCTTGCGCATTTTTTGTGAAATTGACTGGTTTTCGCGACTTAGACAAATCTGCAGGTAATTTTATCGTCTCATTTACTATTTCCAGTGGTAAAAGGTTCAGAAACCATCTAAAATAAAGAAAATAATAGTTTCGCCCTTCCTTACTAACAATTGAAGAATCGTCCTGTTTGCATCAATTAATTTTTAAGTACGAATCAGACGATCAGTCAGTTTCCGTCAACGTTAACGAGACTTCACTTTTAATTTTGATAAGTTTATAACCTTCATTATTGAAACGAATACACATTTCGGACGTAAAAACGTTCCGCGAGGTTGACATAGTGTTTTAACAAGTTTTACAAACAGCTCCTTTCCATTACCATTGCTTGCTTGTAACGGTCACCTGATATAACGTGTGAATCGCACTTTAGCCGAATGACATGTCAGCTGTTTTTCAAAGAAGGACGTATCTTACAAAAGTAAACAAATCGAGGTTCTCTCTCCTACCAATAAATGCTTCAAAATCCTGCAATTTTGTCTGAAAATTCGTATTCTACAAAAATCTCAATCTTAGTAATACAAAGAGCTATAAAAGGCGAAACTGTCATTCCATTTGTTTACGCAAGTTTCGCCCTCCGTGTTCCATGCCAACAAACAGGGCGATACTTCAATTGCTAGTAAGGAAGGGCGAAACTATTTATTTTCTTTATTTTAGATGGTTACCGAACCTTTTATTACTGGAAATAGTAAAAGAAACAATAAAACTACTCACAGATTTGTCTTAGTAGCGAAAACCAGCCAATTTCATGAAAAGTGCGCAAGGGCGTATCTTTATAATTCACACAGGAAGTATAAAAGTAAACAAATCGAAAAAGGGCGAAACTCTTTTTATGTTGATTTATTCAGTGGATATAGAAGGAAAGTGGTAACATTTGCGTGCCTTTTGAAGATAAACTAACAATTCATCGACTAATCATAAATTGATCAGAGAATATACGATAATTTCTAAACACGATTTGAAACCAAAGTCGAAACATTCATCGATGATTTTCTCCATTTGCTGTCAATGTTAGATTCGCCGTTCTTTGAAAAACAGCTGATGTGGTGTTTGTTTCCATCACGAAACGCCATATGGTTTTCTCTCTTATTATAATTATTTACCACAAGGGTATAGAATCAACATAATTAGGCTCTCTGACAGCTCACTTACAACCACAAATGCAAATGAGATTGGTTTGTTTTCATCAGGAAACGCATGCATTAAACACGATTTAGACGATCAATCAACTTCCGTCGACGTCCAGATTATTTTTATAAATTTTTTTAGCCGAATATTGCTCACGTATCCGACGTTAAAATGTTCCGTGAACTTGACGTAGTATCCTTTCATATGAATTGCTCACAATTAATGTTGTTGTTCCGTAATCGTTCCATGCAGGTGATAGTCGCTTGATGCTGCGTGTGAATCGCTTTTACATATTGTTTTGTTTTCATCAGGAAACGTGTTGGCCACCCATTTTTCAGTAGGGCCGCCGTTCATTTTTCACCGGGCATAGAAACCTCAATATTGCATGCCTACTTTCAGGCTAGATCGCCTCTAAGCATAATTAAAATCGCATTTAAGAGAAAATTTTGAGAAAAATGACCTACAACCAGAGTTGCCAGGTTATTTTTTCAAAAATCTGTCAAAACTCAAAAATTTATCTGGATTTGTCTGGGTCTACTACATACAAGGAAATTTTTGCTGGCTTCATTTTCGATGAGCAAAAGAAACGGTCTCCCACCTATCGTAAAGATGGCAAAACCGTAAAAATCTAGCAAGATCTGACAAAATATAGGAAAATTTTGAATATCTGGGAAAATTTTGAAAATCTGGCAGAAGATCTGGTTAGTTTGAGTGTCTGTCGAAACGAGAAATATCTGGCATTTGCCAGACAAATCTGGCAACCTGGCAACGCTGCCTACAACGATTCATTATTTAATAGTTGACCGGCCTTGGGGATGATAGGAAAGAAATTCCAGTCAAAATTGAAGGCTTCCGTCATGAAGGCAATTTTTTCGCAGTTTTGCAATTGTTCAGAAATGTGATAATCGAACAATTCAATAAACTGATATGTAATTATACTAATCACACTAGCCGGAAAGCAAAAATGCTGATAAATCATGTACACATGCAGAGCACTGTAAAAATTATCTTCGTTCATCTGTGATCTGCTTTTCGTCCAAATGTATTGGCGGTGTCAATGAATTATGGTTCAGTTTACTCAACAACGAAAGGCATCGGATGGTCGATTTTTGTCAATATAACTGTTATATCAGCAAAATTCATATTACCTTTTGCTAAAGTATCGACCGCATCTGGCAAAAAATAAGTGCTAAAAAAATTGGATTTGCAAAGTACTCAATTAGTATGTCTGGCTTCCAGAAAACCGATCCGATTTTGAGCTGACAAGGCTCATAAAACGACAATACTTTTTTGTCATGGTCATTTGCAATCCTTTATCGTTCGATACGGTGGTGTGGTGAATCGTGGTATGAGAAGCGAACGAGGAAATTTGTCCTTCGGGCAATTTAGTCATTCAGCAAGAAAACTGCAAGCTATTCAGCGACTACTGAAGGGAAATCGTTGAGTGGCAAATCGACGGATATTGATTCCAATTTTTGAAATCTAATGGAACCCACTTCAGTCTTCTGGCAGCAATAAAAATTACAGTTCGAACGAGCTGTGCTACGTGACGCCACAATGAGCAACCTTATCAGAACAATCGAACGGGACATGGGTGTACAAAAAAATTGAAGACTAGTTCCTACCATTTGCTCCCCTTACTCACCTCTTTGATCTGAGGATATTTTTTCTTCGTTTCCAGCGACAGAATGCGAAAATCATTTTGCAACGTTTCCAGAAACTTTTGCGCCGCCTCGTTGTCTGTGGTTCCGCTCACGAAAGACATCTTTCCCAGATTGTGGTTTTGTTTTGCGTTACGGAGCTCAAACAATCCTTTCACGAAAAACCACAATTAAGCCATACAAACTATAGCCAGCCTTACGTAAGATTATGCCTCTAGCGACGATAAAACTTTATCAGTATCTATATTCGTTGTGAAGGGTTCTTTTTTTCTATCTAACAGCATGCACTGTTTCACCGGGGGTGAAGTCACATCACTGATAAGATTTTCCTTTTTCTACCACTTTGAACAAACACTTCGTGCTGCTGCGATACGTTTCACAATCCGCAGTGCATTGTTTTTTGTTTCTCTCTATCGATATTTACGATGACACGTCAGTGCAAAACATTTCTGCAAATAGCGAGCTGCACGTTGAAAAACCAAAATGTAAATTTTATGCAAAGTAGGCCAGATCTCAGTCGTTCCAGTAGATCGAATCAACAAAACACAGTAGCAATTTATTCTGTTTTTGTTCAAATCTTTTGCAATCACAATTCACGCAATGAACGAGGATTTTCACTGCACTTGCAAATGGGAGAAAAAAAAAACTCTTCACTTAGGGGGCACTTGGACTATCGTTTATGACGACACTGTCACTGGAAAACATTGTCTGACTGTCCGAGATATGTTTCCGTGCACACCTGAACCGAACCGAATGGAAACTGGAAGTGTATTTTCATCCCATGCAGATTTTTTCGGCAATTTTTCACCCAAATCCAGACGTACTGCTTCAGTGACGACTGAACTGACGTTGATGATTGATGATGATGTCGATTTGCTTTTGTGGTAATCATTCGTTGCAACATTGCAACACACAGAATGTCAGTAGTGAACTGTCAGTGTGGAATTCAATACCACACAAAAGATTTCGCTGTGGGGGGAAGGAATCAGATGCATTTTAAATAAAAAATAGCAAATCCGTCACGCTAAATAATTGGGAAAACTATGAGCTTTGATTTAATTCCTTTTTGTCGTGAATACGACTTACTTTACTATGGGGCGCCTTTTAAAAATTAGCATATGGAAGAATAAGCAGAACTTAATCGTGATCGTATTAATAGCGGCCCTTACACGAGCATTAAAATGTCATTTTAAATGATGACTAAGTAATGATGTATTTCAAATTTGTTAGAAATCTCGTCATTAGTGCACCATTACACGTTCATTAAAATGATATTATTTTTTAGTAATTGTTATATCAGCTTTCAGATGATTATTTCTTTCAGTGCATATTCGATTTAGAACTTATTTCCTGAACATAAATTAATGTAACTAGTATGAATTTACAGTGTGCTTTGACACACTCACACTATGTTAATTTATAAGCATAAAACTATTTGGAAATAGATGAGCTGGCTCAGTTTTAGTTTGACTTCCAACTTACTTACAGTTTTTGTATTTCATTCAGACGAAAGCCTTACCACAGCTATTCCATTCCTGTGAAGACGTTATAAGTGGCGACGAGAAAAAGTTCAGGTGCACGTGATTTTGTTGGCTGATATTAGGCACGTGGCATCAAGGTTAAAGGGCGGTGTCTTCATTTTGTCTTGGAGGAAACGGGTTCCCCAGCAGCCCGTGTAAAAGTAAAAAAAACGTCACCGTGTGTTAAGAACTTTTTTTGGATTGACCAGTTTCGTGGGTTACAACAATTCTTGTTGGAAACGTCGTTGTGCTGGCGCATCGCACCCAAATACGAATAGACATGAGTAATAAGGCAATGAGACCGAATGTGGTTATTTCCAATTCGGATTTGAAACCAACGATGGAAAAAAGACAGGATGATAGCGAAGAGGAATTTAAGGGATTCGTGGAGGAGGATATAGGAAGAGGCATCAAAAGAAGACTAGAAGAGGTGAACTCACCTATTCGCCAAACTCGGCGATCGAAACGAATAAAGACGAAAAGGATGAACGAAGATTTTGTATATTGATTTCGCTGGATATAAGGTCAATATTAATATTTGTTAATATCTATTGCCTTAAGCAAACATTTAAGTTTAAGACTAAAAGGAAACTGTCGATTTATGTCGATCTCGAATTTACAGTTTTGTAGTTCAGGCAAATTATTGAATTTTATTTTAAGGGAAAAGAGCTGTAATCTCAGCTTTCAGATGATTATTTCTTTCAGTGCATATTCGATTTAGAACTTATTTCCTGAACATAAATTAATGTAACTATTATGAATTTACAGTGTGCTTTGACACACTCACACTATGTTAATTTATAAGCATAAAACTATTTGGAAATAGATGAGCTGGCTCAGTTTTAGTTTGACTTCCAACTTACTTACAGTTTCTGTATTTCATTCAGACGAAAGCCTTACCACAGCTATTCCATTCCTGTGAAGACGTTATAGTAATGACATTTTTAATGACTCGTGTAAGGGCCGCTAATGGCAGCAACATAATTCTTTCACTATTTCATCAAAAATATGATCAGGAATTTAGGATAATATTTTGAACAGTGTGAGATAACCACAAACAACTCAAAAATTAAGTTTTCTGAAAATTTTCAAACAACGCGGAAAACTCTTTACTTTTGCTTGGGTTTTTCGCGCAAGGACGACGATTTTGAGGTAGTCACGCACATATCTTCAACTGAACGTTATAAAAGGGAAACCGTGGTCGAAAATCGATCATTTCTTTCTGTGCGTTGGATGAAAGCAGACGTCGGGGCGAGAAGACGCATTCAAACAGCGACATCGGAGAGCGCACCTTCTGCGTGGTTAAAACCCTCAAACGCTCAGGCAGCGATGTCAGATCTACGGAAATCTCCGTAGATCTACGGATTCGACCATTTTCTACGGATCTACGGATCCGTAGACAAAATCTACGGAAATTAGATTTTTTCTACGGAAATCTACGGAAATCTAAATTTATCAACGGAGATCTACGGAAACTAGAGCAAAAAAAAAAAGGTTTTCACCGTGAGAGTTTCTGAGAAAAATGCCAATCTACGGAAATGACACTACTACTATCTGGCATCGCTGCGCTCAGGTCGTAGTTCTCATTTGCCTTCCGGTCGCCAAGGCGAGAAGACGCATTAAACCAGTTTTGCATCATTTGGCACTGCGAGCGGATGTGTCGGTTTGTACGCAAAGCTAGTTTCAATTCAAGCAAGAACGATTGCATCAGCTGCTGGTGCTTTGCATTGAAGAGAAAACAAGAAACGAAAGTGGACAGCATTATATAAAATCTGCCGTTCTAATGACTCTAAATGTTATTTGAAGAACTATTAAGATTACTTCTTTGCAAATCGAAAGTAAAAATCATCAGTTTAGTGAAATCCAAGACAATTTGATTTGCTTCGTGCACTTTTCGCTGTGCGAAAATCGTTCGAGAAAAATGTTCCGAACTGTGCTGAATATCGTAGATAATTCCACAATTTGGTCCTTCGAAAAGGCAGAAATGAATCCTGTACAGCATCATGATAGTTTCTTTCAATGAAATATGCAAATCAGAAATGAGATAATCGACGTCAAAAATCGTTGAAAATTTTAGTTATGAAAAGGGGGAAAGTTTTGCAATTCACACAATCGATCAACTATCAATTCGTATTCAAAAGTGTAGAGAAATCGTGTCAGTTTTATTCGTATTCAAGACATCCAGTTATGTCTCTGACGTTGCACACCCGTACTTTTTTTTAATTCGATGAATCAACGATTTATAAGTTATTCTTTTAAAAGTATGCAAATTTTTCGTCTGCGCTTCTATTTGAACTGATTTATATCAATAAAATTTCATTATTTTTCGATTTGTTTAGTTTTATGCTACTTGCGAGAATTGTAAAGGTACGCCCCTATGTAATTTTTGTGAAATTGATTGGTTTTCGCGATTAAGACAAATCTACGGGTAATTATATTGTCTAAATTATTACATCCTAAACTGAACAGTTCCGAAACCATCTAGAATTATGAAGAAGAAATAGTTTCGTCCTTTCGTAATAGCATTTGAAATGTCGCTCTGTTTGTTGGCATGGAACATGAAGGGCGAAACTTACGAAAGCAAATGGAATTATGAGTCTCGCTCTTGATAGTTCTTTCTATAACTAAAATTTATATATCTGTAGAATCAATATTTGTTTGAACTCGAAGTAATTATCAGCAGGAAAAAAAATTATTTTGCTTACGCTGTTCTTCCTAAAAAAACACAGCTGAATTTTAGGTAAATGTTTTTATATACTTGTAGAATACTTCTACTTCGGGTAGAGAAACAACATAATTTTCCTTTCAAATGGGGAAAACACCTAATTTTTACACTATTTTTGAAAGAAAAAAGCAACAAAAAAACGTTTCAACAAACTGAAAAAGTCGACAGTCCCAACAATTTTGTGGATTTTTATATGTTTTCTGGTTTTACCGCCTCATTTGGACGTCAAATGCGTTCTGCATCATCGGTGTCTCTACGACCACGTTTGAAGTCAGCAAACCAACGATTTATTATTGTTTCTGATGGAGGGGAGTCTCCAAAACACTTTTCACACCATCAAGGAGCAGTGTAAAAATTGTTCTGAAAATAACAAAAGTAACATCACTCTTAGCACAAAAACTCACAAACTAATCAATATAATGTTATGACATCTCAACAGCATTCTTTCAAAGGTTAGTATTAACTGAAAAAAGGTGACTGCAATAAAGCCTAGCTCCATCTATGTGCTAGGCCCGGGACTTTTCAGCCCTTGTGTTAGACGAATAAAATGAATTTCGATCATATATTATGAATTAATCTCAAAATCCTTGAATGCTCGGATAGAATTTACTAGATTTGACAACAGCACTCAACCACAGAAAACAAATATCCAAGTAGAGATTTGATTTCAATGTGTGTAAGAAATTCAACGGTTGTTTGGCAAAGTGATCACCATGTAGCAATTCGCCTATAGTGGCACTTCGAGCAGCCCATCAATTACTTATTGGTTCTTGCGTTCGGCCTTACATGCAATGGTAATTCATGCGGGCAATATCGCACAATCGATAATTATAAACTGCTTTACACAGCTTTTTCAAAGAAGTTTGTACTGACTCAAGTGGTGAACTCAATTAATCATTCTGAAAATTTCACAGAACATTTTCAACTAAATTTCAATGACCAGATGGATTTTTCGATATTCATTAACGTTTTAAACAAAGACTTTGATTTGAATCGGGAATATATGAAAAAAACATACGTATTAACCTTACTGTCCTCAGCCCTTAAATCAACATATGATCAAAATAGATAGAGATGGGTAGTGCTATCACATTCGCATGCGGTTTGCATGAATAGCAAAGAATTCGAAAAATATGTTGATTTTTTCTTGGAATCAAAAAAAGGTAGTTTTTCGTAAGGAATCCACAAATTACCAGGAAGGTCAAATAATTGTTTATTTTTTATAGCTCAATGAAGCTTTATATACCTGATATGCCGGTCCTAAATTCATAAGAAGGTTGAAATCTATCTATTCAGATTCTTCCCCCGACGTGTTAATTAAAAGTACTCAGTTCTTCAGCATGTATTCAGTTCCGTGTACTTGTTTAAGAAAAATTCCCGCGAAACAAACGTGATCCACACATCAAATTGAGTTGTCAAACATGTTTTTGTACGATAGCTGCGAGTGCGAAATATTCTCGAAATAATTTTCCGAATTATATTGCTCATACTATTACATATTACGTTTAGTTGAACCTAGTTATATCTTTCTCAGTTGAGACGAGTTTGCAAATTCGTATTTCGTGAAAATGGAGCCAGTATTAGAAAAAACCTGCATGGAGGAAATCAGTCATACAGTTCTAGATTCTCAACAAAAGGTTTGCTATTGCCAAACTGTTCTGCAATTCCGCCACTTTGTTTATCCTACTTTTCAATTCGCAGATGTCTGTTCGAACGATATCCAATAACTATGGGCTGAACTTCGCGGAAGCGGTTGCAATCTTGCAGAAATGGATCGAAAAAAATGCCAATAAGACAAAACTCATAAAGGAATTCATTGTTCGTGGTATTGATTCTCAGAAGGGATGTGCCTTTATTACTGTGGCTAGTGAGAGGAAACTTAAAAGTATCCAATCCAAAGCCAAACAGGTTAACAACTCACTCTACTCAGTGGAAGTCGCTTCGGAATCGTCGCGAAAAATAACAGTTCCTGAAGACCAAGAATTCAAAGTGTATGTTATCGACGATTATATTCCTTTAATCTTTACTAAAATATTATTTATTGCAGAATTAATCTTCCTTTGGAGACGGATAAGCGAAACATCAAAACGTTCGTCCCCGCTGAACTTCCTCCGGCCACGATTAAGAAAGAACCAAAGTCAAAGATGAATTCTATGTTTACGGCTGGACCATCTAAATCTGTTACAAAACAGGAGCCTCCTAAACCGACGATCAAGGAAGAGAAGCAAAGCTCTCCACCGACAACGGCAAAGAAACAGGAATCAACACAATCGTCCTCTCCGAAGAAATCACCAACAAAAGGTTCTCCCAGTAAGAAGAAAGATGCCAAAAAGCCGGTTACAGGAAAAGCTTCCATTGCTTCATTTTTCTCCAACAAGCCGGCTTCTTCGAAACCAGCTGCAGCTTCAACAGTGACAGTGAAAGAAGAAAAAGTTTCACCAACGGAGAAATTAACAGAGGAGAAGAAACTCAATGGTAATGGTCATCAGGACGAGTCACTGCGTTGGAAAAGGATGATTTCGGATGAGTCGGATGATGATGATGTGGTGCCAAATACGCCACAAGACAAGAAGGAGCACAAGAAAGGCGGAAGTGTGAAGAAACCGTTAACATTCAAAAAAACTGCAGCGAACAAGAAGGGAGCCAACCCAAGCAAAAAATCTAGAATCTTGCAAATCGAAGATTCTAGTGAAGACGAAGCCGATGAAAAAAATCTCGAAGAGCCGAAAGAGCGAGAGATCCAGTTTGATATTGGAATATCGCAGGATGTGGATATGAAGGAAGATGAGGTAACGAATACGAGTCCCGTGAAGACATCAGAGAATGATTCGAACGAAACACAACGGAAAAAGGCTAAGGTTAAGAAATTAGTCACAAAGACGTTCCAAGATGAAGAGGGTTATTTGAGTGAGTATAATTCTAGTTTTGTAATTTTACAGACTGGCAATTTTGTTATATTCTAGTTACCGAAAAAGTCTACGAAATGGTTTCCGCCTCGGAGGACGAAGCAGATGATGTGTCTAACAACAATGCCGCCACGAGGAAAGATGTTCCGAAAGAATCTTTACCAAATGGTAGAAGCGATAAAAAGCATAGCAAAGCAACAGATGAAAAGGTTGGTAAGGCTACACCACCCACACCTAAAACTAAGCAAGGCTCGATTATGAGTTTTTTCTCTAAAAAATAATTGTGGTTGAATATCTTTAAAATAAAAAAAAAGTACATACACATGCATCGTTTTATTGATACTACAATCGAGTGCTGCAGAAGATCTCTTCAAACAAAGTATGTATGATCTATTCGCAAGGTTAGAATCCGCATGTTTCTCTTTTTATAACAAAAAAAAGTCGAAAATATGTTGATAAAGTTCCAGGGTTGACGCCAAAAACAACCGCAGATCATCACATTTCCTCTTACATACTTTTTTACTTACCATGTCTTGAAAGTGGTGCTACGTAAATGATTCACCCAATCTGCATTATCCAATTCCATTGCTTTCAATTAAACACCTGAAGTTTGATTACCAAATTTTAGTCGTCGGGTTTATCTTGCTCAGATGATAAATGGGCACTTCCGGGTAACTTTTCTATTCGGGTTCTAGCTATATTTGAGCTCTCGTACGGTGATAGCCGGGTTCTTTTAGACGTCGCGCTTGGTTTTGGAGTCCGCTTCAGCATCCGATTTGAGTTTTCTCAAATATATTATATATCAATATACAATCACTCTTACGATGGACATCACAGTAACACTGCGGTGGCAAGAAAGTAGGGAAGTTTTTAATTACTCCACCTTCTTAACGATTTCCTATAAAAACGAGCAAGTTCATTCAAAAAATCATAGGAGAAGTGTAAGAAAAAGTTTGTACTCTGAGGTGATAATGTTGATCTTGATTTATTGTGCAAAAACTAACGTTTATTTAGAATTGAGCAGTATGCTTGGTTCCATACCATTCTTCGAATGCCCGGAAATAACAAATAAAATATCTAAAATAGATGGTACTCGATTGCTAAACATTCTAGTACTCGAGAAATCATTATTGCACTGGTTTCTGTTTAAAAAAATGCTGGTCCAAAAAAACGCAACCGAAAACCCAACTTCATACATTTCTGAAGATTTTCCATGTTTAATCGTAGTTTACACTAAAAAAAGTAGTAGTATAATTATTTTGAAATCGATTATCTTCTACTCCGAGTTTGTTTTCATTGCTGATATCTGTTAGTACTATTAAATAAACAAAAAAATCCTTGCAAAACACTACTGCCGATTTGAAAATTTTCGGGAGAATCCTTCTTTCCCTGGTTTCATTTTTGTCGTGAATACGACTTACTTTACTATGGGGCGCCTTTTCAAAATTTACCCTCTGAGAGAGTGATAAGTTTTTGATCGTGAATATCTCTTGTTGTATCTAACGTATCAACATAATTTTTGCTACATTCCATCGGAAATATGATCACAATTTTATGATAAAATATTCAGTTGTGTAACACAATCTCAAATAATTCAAAATTAAACTTTTCTGAAATGTTTGGTATAAACGAGTATCAAAGAGGATAATTCATAAGGCGCGTTTGCCTTTCTCGTATTTTGAAAGCTCATAGCTCAGTGATCTGTGAAAGGATTTATATAATCTAACTACCAATAGAATCGAAATTTTTCAACTTAAACGTGTATAGCAACAGCGTTGAAGTATTTCAATAGTACACTATTGAATAACCTGTCTCATTTGACCCATGTCAACACCAGCCAATCAGAACGCGTTCTGAGAAAAAGAACAAAATACAGCCTGAGAAAGAGAACAAAAACAGTGCTTAATATCTTAGTAAGTTCCACAATTTGGTCCTTCTGAAAGGCAGGAATGAATCCCGTATAGCATCCTGATAGTTTCTTTCAATGAAATGAAAATCCGAAATGAAATAATCGAAATTAAAATTCTGTATGCGGCTATTTTTATAGCCGTTAGAACCGCCCATTAGTGAAAAAACTTCAAACGAAATCACGTAAAAAGAAACTTCTTTACAAAAATTGGATCAGTTTGGATTCTATCGCCACTGCGAGCAGATGTATTGTGTGTCGTTTGCAAAGCTAGTTTCACTTCCGACAAGAGCGATTACGTCACAGCTGCCAGTCGTTTGCATTCGTGAAAAAACAACGAGAAGAGGACAACGGTGGGGAACATCACACAAAATCAGCCGTTCTAATGGCTCTAAAAGTTTTCTAAAAAACTATGAGCATTTCTTCTTAACAAATCGAAGGTAAATATTCTCAGTTTAGTGCAAATCTAGAACAGTTTGATTAGATTTGTGCACTTTTCGCTGTGTGAAATTTACAGTAATCGAGATCAAGTCTTCTTTGATTTTGCAAAAAATGTGAAAAAGGAGAATGCTTGCATAATTCATACAATTGATCAACTAATCGATTTATTCGGAAGTGTGAAGGAACATGTCAGTTGTTTTCGTATTCACGACATCCAGTTATGTCTCTGACATTATCCACCCGCCTTTTCATTGGCAGTTTTCGATTTTGCTACAATGTGCCAACACACTACAAATCTTTTTATGCCCATGTGACAGCTTTTTCAATCAGTAAACTGAATCAAACAACCCTAAGGGCATGTTCAGGAGTGTTCCAGTTCTAGATGCATAATTATTGTCAGTTTTAAAATTTAAATCTGAAAATTGTAACAAGAAAAACTGGCATCCCCAGCAGCGTTTTACTCTTGTTTCGAAAATACAAAAAATAGAACGGCAGCGTATATCAGTTTTAAATTTGACAGTAGAACTGTAAGAATAAATAAAACAAAAACGATTTGCTGGAGATACGTTGTTCCAGTTTTAGTTCTATTATATATCGCCCATATAAAACTTCCAGCCGCTGAACGTGCTCTAATTATATGAAACAAGAGAGAATACATTGTTATATGAAAAATTTCTATTGAAATAAATGTATGTGATATTTACTTTTAATCTATGTAAATGAAAAAAAAACAGAACTAAACAAGTTCATATTAAGTCCAGAATTTTGTCAACAATTTCAGTAAAAAAGAACACCATTTTATTACATTTGAATGTGAAGACGATAAGTTTAATTCTAAAGGGTGATTTTTTGCTGGTATCTTTTTGACAACACAGTTTTTGAAAGATCATGCATGAATCGTTTCTTGTGTCAATGTCAAATCTGTTAAGTTTGGTTTATAATTTAATGATGTATCGGCTTACAATGTCTAACATTTGGTGAATAGGCGCTGGCAAAATTGGAGCAAGATCCACTTTTTCATCGAAAAATTGTGTTCAACGACGAAGCTCATTTCTGGTTGAATGGATACGTGAATGCGTCGTTTTTCCGTATAAGGCTTGACTGTCAGACCGTCTAACTGCCTAACGTCTGCCAGTGGGCAGAATATGACTGGCAGCCCATCTGGTTTACGGCTGCCATCATGATTTCACCTCATCGGTTCTGAGCAGCGATGTCAGATCTACGGAAATCTCCGTAGATCTACGGATTCGAACATTTTCTACGGATCTACGGATCTACGGAAATTTGATCTACGGATCTACGGAAATTTGATTTTTTTCTACGGAAATCTACGGAAATTACAATTAATCAACGGAGAACTACGGAAACTAGTTTTGTCTGGCGAGCAAAAAAAGCTTTTCACCGTGAGAGCTTCCGAGAAAAATGCCAATCTACGGAAATGACACTACTAGTATCTGGCATCGCTGGTTCTGAGGGAAACCATACTGCTGACAGCCTCAGTGACCATAACCGCATGTGAAGATGTCGGCTCCCTGTCACGACGCCATCTTGAAGAGATCAAAATCGAAACTTCAAAATCAGCTGATTGCAACGTAAACAATCAAACAGTAATACATTTGTTATACGCGTTTACCTTGTTTAGTGCACGAAAATTAGTGAATTTTTTGTCGACTCTCTCCCAATAACTTGTCGGTTTACCTAAAATACAGCAGACAGTGTTTTGGGACATCAAGTGGAGATAATTTTTACAATTTGAGAGTCGCGATGAGTATCAAAACATCGCAGTGTTTGGGGCTCGAAACGCGAGGGGCTCAACGTAATCGGTATACTTTCAAATGGCTGGTGCTCACATGCCGGTGTCAGATGGGTGAAAGATGTGCGTTCTTTTCCTTATTTTTTTCAGGAAATTTATTTTAGATCGAAAAAAATGAACTAATTTCAGTCCTAAGGCTTTACTTATTTATTATTTTTCATCTGGAAAATACCTCTATCCTGTTTCAAAACTTTTCATTGATTCCACTCGCTCGATGCCAGTGTTTTGCCTTGAAATTTGATCAATGGAACAGTTTTTTAAAGTTTGCACTGTTATTTGTTAATTTGATACTCGGAAAAGAGAAAGGGGAGCAAAATAGATGATGCGAATTGCCCCGAAAATGCATTTTTTTTCGTGCTGTGCAAATCAACGAAACACAGTGCTTGCTTGATGTGCTGATTGCTGATGTTTTGATTGCTTGACTGCACGAAAAGTGGCCATGATGTGACACTCCACGAGTGTTTTCAGTCAGCGAAACCGCGCAGATGACTAGATGACGGGCGAATGTTTTGTGTCATTTTGGCATTGACAGTCGTCATTCAATCGGTCCTGGCAGCCGTCTGTTGTCCATGGTATACAAAACGCTATGCGGGTTCTCGGGAAAACGATCGATTATAACCACATGAAGATCTCACAGGAATCCAGTATCGTGAAAGTGCTGAATCGATTCGACATAAAAAGTTGCAATTCTACGAAGACACCAATGGAAACAATCTTACCGAGAGCCTGATGTTCATCATGTTTTGTTCTAGACTAAACATTTGTTAGTTTGTGGGTCACCTCAGTCATTTCCAACCGAAATCGTTAACCGTTCATTGGAATGCGTCGAAAAGCGGAGGAAGGAAGGCCAAAGGAGTATCGGGCCATTTCAACGCCTCCAGTAGTTTCGACGAATGCCATTTCGCCGGAGGTCTTTTTACCGAATGCTATTTCGTCGAACGTCATTTTGCCGAAAAGAAAGCTTCCAATACATTATATTATTAATTAAAAAACTTCAAATTCTGGCTATACATAAAAAACATTTCTGTTTTTATATTTCCTAGATAATTGATGTGACGCAGCGGATCAGGATCATTTCGACGAAAGCCATTTCACCAAAAGTGTCAATTCGCAGAGCCTTAATTGTCTTAATATTGTAGTTGGAGTTGATTCAAAATAAAGACAAATGAATATTTAAATTATTTTATAAATTCATTTTTCCGTGTTTAATTCAGAAAGTCTACTCTTTTGAATATTTTTTCAGATTGCTTTATTGGCTACTAAGGACCAAAGCATTATCTATAAGATTTTGTAGTTTACTAATAAATATTGTGATGTATTCGAACCACATAACCGAAGTTCAGATGGCCGTTGAAGATATGAGATATTTTATAAGTACAATTGTAGGTGAGCAAAACAGGCGTAAACACTATCATCTTTCATTTGTTCATTTCTATTTCAAATCAGTTCCAATTATGATATTAAGGCAATTGTACGATTCGGCAAAATGGCGTTCGGCGAAATGGTCCTTTCGGTGAAATGGCCTTGTCGGCGAAACGGCTTCCGACGAAATGATACTGACCCGTAGTGAAGTACAAGAATGTGGCCCATATATGAGAGGAGGAAGTATGAGTCTGGTGTGCAGATTCTAATCTTGTGGACCGAAAATCGATCAGCGGTTTCAGTTTAAAAATCTTTGGATGTGCTGTATCTTGGAGTGGCACGAAACTATCCTCGGTCGGTCGCTGTCATCAATTGAAGCCGAGTATTTTACTCTCAGAACGGCAGCAGCAGAATCGGTATGGATAGCTAGATATTAGAACTTAAGCGATTGAGTTTTCATCATAAATACATTTATTTTAAATTTTGTTCCGTTCTTCTCAAACACTATCGTAAAGTCACTACAACTCTTGCACATCCCAACCGGTGAACGCAGTTTCCACATTGGAGGATTTTTCGTTACTGGGGCCTTAAAAACTTTTCATCTCTGTGTCCTAAGCCTAATGGTAGTTCTAAAAGTTTACTTACATACGTTAGGAATATCACTAATTATTTTTTTCACATTTACGTTCGTTGCTCGTTGATTTCTTCTGTACCGAAATGGTATTCTGCAGTTTACTATACTTAAAATGTTCGCTCATTAAGTTTTTAGTCAAGTTTATATTGGAATGATCGTCTTTAACTAGCTATAACCGAGGTTTGAATAGGTAATGTATCTGAGACGATCAGGGGAAAAGCTGGTTTGTACTACACTCTAATATTTACAATAAACATAGATCACTGAAATGATTTCTCCATCTAGAATGCTACTAATACGTTTAAGAGTAAAATTATTTAAAAAAAACAGAATCATTCTAAAGGCAGTTTGAGAGTCAGAAAAAAAGTAACGGATATATCAAAATATCGTAAAAGTTAGTAATATGGCCGCTCAATATGTACAACTTTAAGAATATGGTAGTACCGGGAATAGGTTTAACCGATGAACTGCGTCAAATCGGGAAATTGGAAGCCCTGGAAGGTGAGCGGAATTGCAGACTGCTGCTGAACGACTCGCGAACGTGAGACTCGCTGTGGTTGCTGGCGCAAGTTAATCGGAATTTGCCGTCCTTGGGCGTTGCCACCGTTCTGGAGCACCAGGCCACACTGAGCACTGCACACGTCATCTCGCAGTATCACGTCACGAGGCCATTCCCGGGCTAATTGAGCACAATCGGTAATACGCAGCGATGCACATTGTGGCTAAAATAAGCATTAAAATAAATGTTCGGGTGAAATGTTGTGAAATAGTGAACGAAAAGTTTCTACTTACGCCTTCGTTTGTACAGATACAGCTGGTGCAGGGCGAAGGGAACGCAGAATCACCAACGTTGACTTGTTTTCCGCCGATATGGCAACCCTGAATAATATTTTCCCGCCAAGCACTGAGATCGATTTGTTGCATGGAACTGCACGGTACACGTGGATTACTGAGAATAAAGGTTAGAATGAGTTACAATTGGTCAGAGATATTGAATTTTTTCGAATCTTACAGGAAGTTGCTCGGTAGATCGAAAGCCGCACGCTGCATGTCTCCTTGAATGTCCAAATTCTCGCAAAGGATTCTGGACAGTGTAGTCTTGCGAATCTCAGCTAGTTGAGCTTCCGTGAATTTTACAACTGGGTCATCGGTTTCATACCTAAAATAAAAACGAGTTCATTCAATTAGATAATTTGGAGATTAATTTTCATTGACGAAACTAACCAGAAGCGATCGCACTTTCGCACTTGTCGGAACTGGATGGCTATGATACACGCAAATGTAGGACCAACCAGACCACCTTGTAACGGCCGTTCGGACATTCCACCGGGGAACAGATCGATATCGTCAACGCTGTTGTAGATTCGTTTCAACCGTGCAATAACCTCCGGTGGCATTTCACGACTCAGATCTTCCCAGTTTTGGGCACGCTTCAAATTGCAGAGCGCTCGGTAGTTATTGTACGCAGGAATGCCATGATCCCGAGCACGCTGAATGTTCAATGCAACCAGATCAATACCGGAGAATGGAATACGACGATCCTCGAAAAGATGGTTGGTAACTTCGCCGGTGATGAATTGATCCAGGGTCTCCATTGGTGTTGCTACCAGACCTCGGGCAATTTCATCCATCAGACCTGGTTGTTGACTGAATAGATCCATCTTGAAGAATCCATCTCTAAGCAGAATTGGAGGATCGATAGGTTGATGTTGAGGACTAAGCCGGGGAATGTGTGGCCGTAGCAGTGAGTGCCCGATGCGGAAGGCAGCAGATGCAAACTCGCTGACAATGGCTGGATTACACGTTGGGTTGTAGTCTTTGTAGTATCCTTGCGGTAGCAGCTTGAGACCGTACAAATTCACGGCGTTCCAGCTAAGGATTCGCGGTAGGAATTCGTTGAATGTAATGTGTTGGTTTTGCGCAATCACAATGCGACGAGCGTGCTCGTACAGCTGATCACCATTCCAGTGTGGATTGACACCTCGTAGTCCTTCGACGATTCGATTATGCTCACGTAGGAACAGCGTATGGATGACGGTAAGACCCGGTTGTTCCGATGCTCGACCGTCACCGGCTGCGAAGCAGTATCCGCTTGCTGATTTACACTCTGGATGAATGGGAGTCTGGGGAAGCATTTCCTTTCCGCGAATCGGATGAATGGTAGAGTTCAGACGACCGGAGAATCCACGTAGACCCTTTCCAATGCAGCCATTTTCACCGTAAATTTGAGATCCATCCAGGAAGGCTGTGTTCTGATTGATCTGTTCACGTGGGCCTAAGGTTTGCTGTCCCGGAAGGGATCGCATGAAGGGGAAGCATAGCCGTTCGCCACTGGTCACATTCAGTTCCGGATAAAAATGATCTCTTGGTGGGATCGGAATCGGGTGGCATTCTGGGTGAACCGTTCGGGGCGAATCGCATGATCGACAGCTGGGAATCGACTCATGAAAACCTTTGTGGATAGGAGTCATGGTTAGATCGTGATCCAAGAATTGGGCGTACTGCATAACCATCAACGAATAGCGAGTATGTAGATTCGAAATGTCAGGGTGAATCAAAGAAGATATCGTTCGCGGGTTTGGTAGGGGTCCACCGGCGATGGATATGGAACGGGGCTGCGAGATTCCATCATCATAAACTGGCGGCAGCAAACGGGCAAATACTGTTAGTGATTGTCCCAGCTCAGGACTTCTGAGGTTGTTACAATGACCGGTTAGGGTACGGAACGGTGTCGTTGTGTCACACGGAGCTTCCAGATTTTCACACTGTGGCTCCAAATTTATTGGAGAGATCGATCCGGTGATGAATTGGTTAACATCGATGCTCTGTAAGGCGTTATTGAAGTCATCTCCGCCGAATGCTCCAAGATTGTTGTCGAATATTTGACGTTTGCGACGACGAATGCTGAAAGGTTTGATGATTTAAGAGATACAGCTTAGACAAATTTTATTGTATAAATACTTACGAGTGCAATGTGCCTAGAATTTCGTTGGATGCCAGCTCAAATAGTAAGGAAGTGTTGGCAATGATCAGTGCGTTTTTGTTGGCTTTACTGAAAGAAGCAGCTGTTCCGGCAGGGGACTTGGCATCGATTCCGCCCTCTGAAAAACAAAATCCGGTCTTAATATTCTTTCATCTCTCCCTAGAACTAATCAGCTTACGTTTACTCCAAGCTTCGTACTCGAACTTTTTTCGCTCGTTCAACTGATCCTTTGCTTTATCGATTGCCTCTTTGATCACTGCAGCGTCCAATTCAGCGAGCTCCGGTGGTGCTGGTGTTTGTGTTGCAATGACTTCTTCGACTTTCTCGGTCGTCTCGGAACGCCAAGCGGTAACATCTAGTCCCGAGAGTTGATCACAATTTAGCCGGGCATTTAGGTATGGGTCCTCACGGATGAACGCCTTAGGTTGTGCTTTGGAAACTCCGTTAGCTTCACATAGAAGTCCCGATAGAGTGATTCGGCGAATGGCTTGAAGCTGCGGAAGGTTCAACGATGACGGTGGCAGATCATTTTCATACCAGAAGCGATCACTGCTGCGCAGGTTTGCAAACTGGATTGCCAACAAACAGGTTATCGTAGGCCCAAACACCGTACCCAAGGTGGCAGTTTCCGAAAGTCCGCCAATCAACAGATCGATGTCTTCAGCATCTCTGAAAATATGAAACATCAAAATGGTTGCCTTTTGAAAACCATCGTTTATACTAACTGATAGATGTTTTCCAAAGCTTTCCTCTTGGTAGGAGACAAACCAAAGTACTCCATGTCATCGAAAGTCAGTTTCGAACCGTACGGTATTCCGAAGCGCTTCTCGCATAGATTGAGAGCCTTGTGGTAGGACGGAATGCCATGATCGCGTCCTCGCTGAATAGCTAGCGAGATCGGTGTCCACTCGTCGTTGAAGCTGGCGTGATCAGGAACAAACGTTTGTTGCATAGCCGGACTCGAAATTAAAATTTCCGCTGAGGCCGATTCGTTGTACATATCCGGTGGTAGCATAGTTAGGAAAGCAGGAATCGCTCCGACTGCGATTTCATTGAACACACCGCCTCGGTTGCCAGAGTAATAGCCACTGTAGTGTTTACCGCCTACGAGTCTGAGAAATGGAAGATACACCGTTATAGCATAGCCCTATACCAATGTTCATTTGGATTACCTTAGGTCAGAACTGCTGACGATTTCGCTACCGAGAACGATGGGCAGGAACTCGTTGTAGGTTATGTGCTGAACTTCCGCTATAACAGCTCGGCGAGCTTCGTAGAACAGCGTTGTGTCACTCCATTCTGCATTCAATTTGTACATTTCGTCAGCAATTCGGTTGTGTTCTTTAAGCAGTATCGTATGTAACGCCCCGATTGCCCCAGGTTCATTACACCGGAGACATGCTTTTATGTCAACTTTTCCGGTCGAAAATGTCCTAAGTGCAAGAATTTCCTTCTCCGTCGTTCCGTACAGTCCAGACCCATCTAGGAAGCCGGAAGCGGCATTCATTTGATTCCGATGATCGAACTGACAGGATCCGGGATCATGCGACGGAATAGATCTTTTGTACTCCTTACAGCCGGCTCCGGTCCGAACGTAGCACTGAATGATCTCATCGGTTGCAGTAGATGAATCGTTCCGGCAGCAACGGAACGACGAGTATGGTGACAGTATCTGGACTAGATCGTACGCCAGGAGCTGTCCCCAGGCGGGTAACATTGCGGTAACGTGCGGATGAATTGCATTCACCGGAATCGAACGTTGCAATTGCTCGATTATGCTGTCCGGTGTCGGTAGGGCATGGGAACCGACCGAGGTACGAGGTTTGATGCGACCTGAGAATAAAAGTAGTTTGGATTAGACGAAAGAATTTATTTGCTATTGTAGCTTTGTTACACTGTTTGGGACATACTGTGACTGTTAAATAAACTCCAAATTCAACGAGGGGTAAGTTCTTGTATCAAAGGTTTGAACGGGTCTATCACCATGTGCTTCAAAATAACCCCAATCGAAATTTTTAGAAGCAGTGTAACGATGTACGTTTTAGTTTGTAATGACGTAAGTTGCTATAAACATAGTTTTACTTGTTTCAGTACTCAACGATATGCATATTGGAGAAACACTAATGAATGAAAAGTTCGAAATGAAAGCTTGTAACGGGTGGCAACTAAAATTTTGGAATTTTTTCGAGGCCTGTATGCTTAACAACAAACGAGCTGAGAGAGAAAGAAGAGTGTGTATGTGTTAGCTCTCTCTCTTCTCTTTCTGCTAGTATTTTCTGTTTTGTTTATGCTTGCTCATTTTTGCTCAAAATGCCGTCGAAACAAGAAGTATTTCGCGAGCGCGTTGTACAGTTCTACGAACTGCACAGAAATCTCGGCAAAAAGTATACGGTACAACATTTTAAAAGCAAAAATGTTGCGGCTTCGACAATTACAATATCCTAAGATCCCCAATAACTGCTCGCAAGAAAGTTAGTGGAAGACCAGCTAAAATTATGGACCCGGCAGGACCGTCGTTCTCTTTCTCGTGCCTTCAACAACAAGGATTCACTGAGGCAACGGGATGCCTCAAGAAAGTTCAATTGTTCTCACCAGTACATCTACAAAACATTGAAAAGAGTCGGAATAAAGTGCCGAAAGAAGACACGAGCACCGGAATATACTGACGCACAGATTTCAACGCTGAAGCACAGACTAACAGACATGACAGTATGAGTAAATTCTTATAAAAATTATTTTTCGTGATGCACTAGTTCCACCTATATTGTACTGCGCGAACTATTTACTATCGGTACACCCCTTGTGCAATGTAAAAGTTTTTTACTAGTTGGTTTTCCCTCGTTTGTCAACATCGATCAGCTGCTTGCAGTGATGCCTGATTTCATCATAATATTTGAAAATGAATCGTCACAATAAATTTCTGGATTACGTTGATAATATATTTAACTTTTTTAGCGATGTTAGAAGATAACCATTTATTTTTCTCAACGTTGTTCATCTAGACTATTTTTGATTGTTTTGGTAATTTTCACCCGAAATTAAGTGGCGGCAGATCAGAAGCAAGTAAATATTGTAACAAAACGGGTTCGATTTTGTATTGCGTTGGAGGATGAGAAGTAGGCACAATTCTGTATATAGTTTTGGCAATATGTATTAAATCTATTAATTAAAATTCGCATGGACGTATTAATTAAAATTCGCATCGACGTATACAAATCAATACATTACAGGTAATTCTGTATGAATGGCAACCCTGTTGGTAAATAAAAAAATAAACACAGACTAGATGACAAACAGTATGTTTTTGATAGGGTAACGTGGCGCCATCATGACATATGCGAGTACTGTCCCAACTAAAGGAATATTCGAAATGACCGTTAAAATGATTAAAGAATCTAATTTGAGTGTCCTGTCTGTTAGTCTGTGGCTGAAGTCCCAATGCCGCTGGTTGATCAAAAATTATTCCGGAAAAGGTTTTGTTTTGGACGACGAAAGTTATTTCCTTTTTTCAAAGACGTAGATTCCCGGAAACTATCGATACTATTCAATGGATAGTTCTATTGCACCTCCGAACTTGAAATATAAGTTTAAACAGAAGTTCGAACAGAAGGTGATGTATATTGCCATTTCCGAGAAAGGTATTTCTAAGCCATGGTTCAAACCCTCTGGTTTGCAATTAACCAAGATGTGTACCAGAACGAATGTTTGAAGAAAATTTTGATCCCGTTTCTTCAAAAACATCATGCTGATGGACAATACGTGTTTCGGTCGGATAAAACTTCATCGCAGTACGCCAAAAAAAAAACACAATCGTTCCTGAATACCCATTCGATCCCATTTGTACCCAAAAACCACAACACGACAAATCAGCCTCAGTGTCGCTCAATCGAAGATTTCTTTGGGGTTTTGTGCTCCTTGGTGTACAAAAATAACTGGAGAGCCACGAATGGCAAACAGTTGATTGGTAGAATCAAGAAATGCATTCGCAAAGTTGACATGAAGGCCGTACAACGCTGTTTACTTACAATCACAAAGAATAATATATTGTTTTACACAGTTAGATTTTCAAATCAAATAAACCTAACGAACAAAGGCACCGATGCTAACACGAGAAAAAATTTATCGTTGCTGACTTCAAACGGGTTTGTTTTCGACCTTCGATTCTAAAAATTGAAACTTTGCCCAAAAAGAAAATACACCTCGATCTAAATCAAGTTCATCTGCTTCAACTGAATAAAACTTATAGTGTTAAATACGGTCATTTATACTTGAAGTACAGAGCTATTGTATTCGCCAAAGACAACTCGGTCGAACATAAAAACATCAAGCATAACATAATAGAATATTCGAAAAAAGGTGTCCCAAAAATTGGCTTTCGGTATACTGAATGGCGTATGTTTGTTATGCATGCGCTTAAAGAAGTCTATCTCTACCTGCTTGTGCAATCTTCGGTTCGGACACAAGGATCCTACTGATCACCTACGACAATCAATAGATTATATATCGAAATTGTCACTCACTACGGTATGCACTGGCTGATCCTAAAATTGTCACGTATTTTCAATAAAACAATCCAATCCAACAGCCTTATCGTGGTTTGTTTACTGTCTCATTTGTGATCGACAGCATTCGAAACAAACGAGGAGAGACGAAGCATTTTTGTCTTTTATTTCAACAGAAGAGAGTATCAATGCCAACGCCACTCGTTACTCTACGACAAGATGAAACCAAAATATCCTCTGTAGCTATTTTTACCTGGAGCTGTTAGAGGAATATATTCAATAGTTGCACTATTTATGTACAATTTAATTCCACTATTTCACTGTCACGTTATTACACTTTCACAAAGTCACTATACTTTAATGGGTACTAGAAAATATTGGAAGAGACAATTTCGTTGGGTACTAGAAATTATTGGAAGAGACACGGGCTAGACCGGACACGTGGTTAAACCCGACAGCTTAAATGTCTTATAAACCTGCTATTATTTCGATTCATGGATGACTTTGTAAGCAGGAATCGCTCCGACTGCGAAATTTATTTTTCTGGGTACGTACCTGGCCATATGTAATTCGTTTTTTTTCAGAAGAAAGTCATATCTGCTTCGGAGTGAATAAATCATTCAAGGACTCTAATTCTATTGAAGTGAACATTGAAAAAATAACTACTAGAATATAAGGTTCGAATCCGTTAATTTTCATCTCGACAATGCTCGGTCTTTTGTTGCTAGTCAAAAACTATTTGGATAAGTTTTGTAGTTCGACAACAACTTGTTTCGATTTATGTATTTCGATTCTAATTTCCCCCTACCGAGGAACTGAAACATTGGTGAGAACAACCAGTGTTAATTGAAGTTTTTCGTTTCGAATGTTAGAGGTCACTGAGAATATGCGTACATTTATATGATTCTGCATACGTATTTTTTTTTCAGTTGACAGTAACCTTAAAAAGTACACAAGTACGCGCATTTGCGACGCATTATTTTATTGAAAGAAAAGGGCACAAGATTTCGATGAATATCCTGGATCTGTGAATAATCACGAAAACGGAGAATTGCAAGCATTGTATGATGGGGATCCAAACCAATCGCATCAATAATTGGCCGACACACTATATCCATTATCGCTGTTAAACGTTTTCTCGATCGAAAACACGGTAAATTTACATATGGGAGAATGTCGCATATTTTGACGAACAACACTTAGAATAACAATTTGTTATAGTTTTTTTTAATGAAAGGTGGAATAAATTCGAAGAAAGGTCTAGCTAACGTCCCTTGTTCGAAGCAAACATCGTTTCAATCTCGGTGGTAGAAAAAAAGTAAAGAAAGAATACAGTGAAGGAAATAATTTTTCGATCTGGAGATGAGTAAACCTGAAAAATTACAGGCAACGATAGTGACTTTTTCGTTAAGGTCAATGATTATTGACTTTAAAATAATAGTATTCGAACGTTAAAATTTTGTTGAAATTTTGTTAAAGAGAAAAGGAGCCTCGGCATATAAAAGGTACAAGAACTGCAGTTGAACAAATCGGATAATACAATTTATGTGCAGTTCACGAGGGAACACCGCGAATGCGTGTGCTTGATATTCCTCCATGACTTAGCGATAGCTTCATTCAAATACAAATGACGCAATTCAACTAGGTTCTTTCCATCGAGAGAGGAGTATAGTGGAACTTTTTCCCTTGCGTACCGAACTGGATTCGTGTATTACGTATGCGTTGTTGTGTTCAATTCCTGCTTACTTGTATTCCAAAATCAGAAGACACAAATTCAAATCGTTGATCACATTCAAGAATCAACTGACAATATACCAGTGCTGTCAAAAACCTTTCTATTTTGATGGACTTTGCAAGATGTTGGATAAAAGAACAGCCCAAGGACACCGAAAAATTTCCAATACCGGCTTCAAGTAGCCCCAGCGCTTCCGTGATGAGAATTGACAACAATAAAATACTACAACAAGTCACGTCCACTTCTTTTTCTTCTTTCTTTTGGTTGACGTCACCTCACTTGAGATGACGCCGATTGATAAAAATAGGCTTTACTTCCATATAATTTTCGTTTCTTTGCACTGGACTACAAGCGAAAATCTCGCTGTGTGGATTCGTTGAGTAGCCAAAGTACGGATAAAAAACCTTTTTCTCGCAAAATACCTGCCTTTTCACCGCACTTACACGATACAATATGCTCACCCGAGAGAGTCACCGGAAGTTGTTACGTCCACTTCGGCTAACAACGTCCAACTTATACTGATGTTATGACCAACACAAACTAACTAAGAAAGTGGAACAGTAATGTAAACAACAACAACGACGACGAACCAATGGACAAAGGCGTAATTAGCTAACCAATAGCCACACAAGTTTCACTGAACAGTAAAGAAACTGCTTTTCCACCAAAGAAAAGGGTATCCAAGAGACCAGGTTTGTTGTGATTTCGATTACACACAAAAATTATATCATATGCTTTTAACTTTTTACCCTCCGGTTAAGGACCACAGAGGTTTAAACCAGGGTTAAGAAATTGACAAAACATAACAAATGACTTTTTCAGTACACAAAACAATTTGAGATGTATAATGAACACAATTATTTAATTTCAACAATACCTTTAGATTGTCTAATCCCATCGTTAGTTCTTTACATTAGACATTTTACCAGAATGCTATTTTTGTGTGCTTGATAGCATTCTTGAAATATAAATTTTACAAGAAAAAAAAACGCGTACATACATTGTAATGAAAGTAAATATGAGGCATTCGAAATTTAAAATTCGATCTGGTAATTGCCAATATTTAAGAACATCTAAAGGCTAGCATGAGTATTGCTTTCTGTTTGAACTATTTGGATGGTTGTGTCACAGGAAACCTCGAATCGGATTGATTGTTTCTTTAAAAACAGGAATTATTTGCTTCGATTTCGAATAGCGCTTTCGGATGTAATCAATGCGTAACCGCTTTCCGTAGATCTTAGACAGCCAGAACTGTCCTCCAGTAGCCCAAAGCCTGACAGGCTTACCTTTTCGATCACGTAGTCAATCGTAGTCTGCCGTGGCTTGTAAACTCAATATACTCCATTGTGGATTAACTTGATCAAGTGTGTGTTGACAATCTTCAGTTTATTCGGCTAACTGCTAACTAACCCATAACTTTTGAACAATACCCCGCATTCTAATGTAATTCGATAACAGTTTTGTACAGTCAGTTTTGGTTTATAATTTAGCTAATCGAGATTGGATCATCATGTTCAAAGTGCATAACTCACCATCGGCATAGTCTGGCTCCAGCAACCGCAAGAACGGGTCCCCTCGAGCACCCCAGTAGCGATGGTTGAAGTTGTTGCACTCGCCGGAGGCGGACCGGAACTTGCTCGGCGGACAGGGCAATGGATGGGCCGGCTGGCATTTGGTCTGACCGGGAATCTGAGTCCGCTCCAGTAGCAGAGCGGCACGGGCTCTTTCCTTCAGTTCGGCACCATGTGTGCTGTGCTGGTAACCAATCGTGACCAGTATGACTAGAAATATACTGCGAAGAAAAAAGAGAGGGAGAGAGAAACAGAAAAAAGAACGATTGAAGATGGTCAACAGGGTGATTCTAGATAAGGCGAAAACATATTTCGTATGCGAGACGGTACAAATCCGGTTGGCAGATTTTCGGAGATGCCAAAACAAGTTTCAGCATCCAGGCAAACAAGCAAACGACTGTGATGTTGGATTACGTTGTTTTTTTTTAATGGAATCCATAAGCGGATTCCGTGTCTATCAAAAACTAATTTGTCTCACAATAATAGTTCTAGGAATGCAAATCTTTAGGATTGACATAACTTATCTTGTCCGAATGTCAGTCGAAACTCGAACATGGAATCCTAGTCACGCTGGTCAACAATTGAGCAGTTAGTTTAAATAATTAATTATAGAAGACAGCGATTGCTACCACACTGTGGATCCGCAAATTGCTGTTACTTCGGAGGAACTGCACCTGAATGGGGGACAGGTCATAGCAGTTATTCGATGGAACTTGATTTGTCACCAATCGACGATTCGATTCGTGGTAGCGGCACCGTTGCCAGTAGAACGTGATTCGCTTGATTTGATAAGGCTGCAAGTGCTGATTTACGGTTCGTCTCATGGCTCATCGTTTGTGTGTTTGTGTTGTTTATAGTATTCGGTTGGAGGAATCCGGTTCTGATGGTGCCGCTCATCAGGCCATATTTGCATTGGAGGGGTTGCTTCGAGAAGGGAAGGTCAAATTTTTTCGCGATGATTTTTGCTTTATGATCAGCACTTAGATATTCGTTATGGGTCTGAGCCGTTTTATGCGACAGGCGCGGGTCTAAGAACTCTGACCGTCGATCGAAAGGTTACGTTTTAGTAAAAAAAATTAATCTTCACGACTGCAGTAGCTTATAGAATTACAAAAAGGCTGATAACCATCGATCTGAGTTCAATTGTCCGAATATTTGGCATTTTACCCGTGTTTGTTATTCGAGTCTCTCACATTTAGAATTATGATGACGATTGCAAATTATCAGTGTTATAAATCACCGGGAGTCGGAAATGTGGCAAAAAGTCTAGCTAATAAAAACTGATGAAGCGTTAATTAGAAATTCCACCGGGGGTTTTCGCAGGTTACTCAGAGGTGATATCAGAATCGAATCGATGGAATAAACATCGAGCAACTTATGACGTGGAACTAAAACTTGTTCCTTGGTGTTTCCTTCTGTTTAGTAGCCATTTAGATAAGATGATGGTTGCCAACCCAGATGCATCTCTCGTCCGGGAGCAATTTTTTATGGGAAAAATGACCCAGTACAGGAAAGCGAGAAGGTTCAGATTCAATTCTGACTGATAATTCATCCCAAACAAGTAATTTTTCAAAGTAAAGATTAAAAAAGAAGCAAAAGGCCACGTTTCAGGATTGGCCGATTTTAAAAATTCGAATTTGAGAGGCTTTCTGACTTTATGTGCGGGGTTGGGAATCGAACTCAGGAGGGCTGCATGAAAGACATCGACTATCCCATCACGCTATACCCGACCTCCTCTACAAGGATTATGAAAATATATTAAATTTTGTAATTTGGAAAAGTCATGGAGAATTTCGAACCACTTCGTAAACCAAGACAATTGGAACAAATATTCATGTAAAACGTTAATAAGAAACAAAAATATCGATGATGTTTTTTTCGGAGCGCAGTTTCTGATTGATCATGTTTTGCAACTACCTCGGATTGGCCGTGCAAGGCATAGGGCACTGGTCTTACAAGACAGTTGTCGTATGTTCGAGCACCGTCCTGAAAGCATTCTTAGTGTCAGTAGAATAGTAACATCAGCCTTGCAATGAATTGACTGCGAAGTCTGTTGAAACAAAACGTCAAATTCTACAAAAGGAATGTAATACCAAAGCTAGGTCTTTATTTGATTTTTTCGTGTCTGATACTGAAGACGAACATGAGTACTGAGTATACCATTATTATTGGGAGATCAATTATGCGTGGGAGATGCTCATTGTTTTCCCCTAGTGAGTTGACTCTGTTCTAAACAATTTTTCAGCTCATGGATTATCTGCTGGTTGATGAAAACTTGACTTGAAATGTGAGTTTTGATTCCGCATTGAAACGGAAACCTCACTTATTGACATAGTGCGTGATCTTTACTTACAGAACTAAGACATTGCCCGAGTCAAAAATGAACTAAATCGCTGTAAAAGAAATAAATTCCATTTGATTCCACTATTTTAAATAATATTTACAATTTTACCACTTAAGCCACGAAATGGTAACAGATACAGATAGTAGTACAGGGTGCTCCATCTTTTATGTCGGTAGGTAAACGATGAATAACTTTCGAATTTACCAACCGAGCGATTAGATCAGATATGTTTTGGAAACTGTAATTCAGTAGAAATTCGCCATGGATCGCTCCACACCTAAACAACGCGTTGAAATAGTGACACTTTACATCGAAAACAGTCTTTCCATTGTGTTCGCTCAACGTGCATATCGGAAAAAAATATCGCGGCAAAAGGCACCACCTGACAATCACATGATTTAAGGCTCCCCCCACTGCTGCATTTTTTTCCGATTGATCAAATTTCAATACTGGAATCCCATTATGATGGTTTGAAAGGAATATTTTTGCTTCATAATTTCCAAGACCGAAATATTTACAAATTCATATCAAGTTCGTCGGATTATTGACAAGCTCTTCATGATAATTGTGTATATTGCCAGAGCCAGAGCCAGAGCCAGGGCCAGAGCCAGAGCCAGAGCCAGAGCCAGAGCCAGAGCCAGAGCCAGAGCCAGAGCCAGAGCCAGAGCCAGAGCCAGAGCCAGAGCCAGAGCCAGAGCCAGAGCCAGAGCCAGAGCCAGAGCCAGAGCCAGAGCCAGAGCCAGAGCCAGAGCCAGAGCCAGAGCCAGAGCCAGAGCCAGAGCCAGAGCCAGAGCCAGAGCCAGAGCCAGAGCCAGAGCCAGAGCCAGAGCCAGAGCCAGAGCCAGAGCCAGAGCCAGAGCCAGAGCCAGAGCCAGAGCCAGAGCCAGAGCCAGAGCCAGAGCCAGAGCCAGAGCCAGAGCCAGAGCCAGAGCCAGAGCCAGAGCCAGAGCCAGAGCCAGAGCCAGAGCCAGAGCCAGAGCCAGAGCCAGAGCCAGAGCCAGAGCCAGAGCCAGAGCCAGAGCCAGAGCCAGAGCCAGAGCCAGAGCCAGAGCCAGAGCCAGAGCCAGAGCCAGAGCCAGAGCCAGAGCCAGAGCCAGAGCCAGAGCCAGAGCCAGAGCCAGAGCCAGAGCCAGAGCCAGAGCCAGAGCCAGAGCCAGGGCCAGGGCCAGAGCCAGAGCCAGAGCCAGAGCCAGAGCCAGAGCCAGAGCCAGAGCCAGAGCCAGAGCCAGAGCCAGAGCCAGAGCCAGCGCCAGAGCCAGAGCCAGAGCCAGCGCCAGAGCCAGAGCCAGAGTCAGAAGCCAGAGCCAGAGTCAGAAGTCAGAAGCCAGAGCCAGAGCCAAAGCCACGGTCGTCATGGGTGGGAATCCAAACAAATAGTGAGATTCATGTTTTATGTTCAACTATTCAATACAGTTGAAATTGTTTCAATCGAAAAAGTAGATATTTACATTATATCTGCATTAATAATGCGCAATTCCTTCATCACCTGTCAGATGCTAGAAGAGTCTAATAATCGCTCTTTTCAGATTTATAGTAGCATTTCGAAAATGTTTGTAACTCTATTGCATTTAATCATTTTCTTTATTTCGATTTTTAAAGCTGAAATAATGTTAGGTTCAAATGCGTCATGATTACTTGGGTATTTCGCAAATAATTAATAAAATATTTTCTTTCATGGCAAATCGGCAATTTGCACATTGACTTTGTACGTCGTTCGCAGTGCTCACTCTGGTGTGGGGAAAAATACGGCGGGATTTATTTTGTGCATATTGTGTTCAGTGGATTTGCATTGAATTTGAGATAATTATTCGTATTGACATTAATCCGGTTATATCTCTGACATTACTCACCCGCCTTTATTAAATTAACAGTTGAAAGATATACAGTTCTATAAAATCTTGTGATTTCACAACTTATAAGATGCACATAAATGGAGCGTCGTATTTCACACAAAAACATGTTTCAAGAACATGTAAAATTGTGTGATTTGAAAATTACATGGCTTGAAATAGAATGAAATAAAAAACAAAAGATCATAGGCA
This sequence comes from Malaya genurostris, assembly GCF_030247185.1. Classification (NCBI taxonomy): domain Eukaryota; kingdom Metazoa; phylum Arthropoda; class Insecta; order Diptera; family Culicidae; genus Malaya; species Malaya genurostris. The sequence continues at coordinate 279,785,725 of NC_080571.1, forward strand.
ACAGCGCGACATACCTCTGTACCAAGTTATATTATTTGTACATCCTGAATCCGGGAAATATCACATGTTGTTTACATATAAGAAATCCAACATTCGATTTTTAAGAAATACCCGAGCATTTATTCTACCTGCATTGGAAAAGACGAAAAATACCTCAGTGCATCTCAGAGTAAACAGAAAACCGTAAAATGTATTACGTAATTACGAAACAATGTACAAGTACTTTCTCCGTACGACGACAGACTATGTAACCACGTCGAAGGTTCCTTCCTACCAAAAACTCGTTCAGATCCGTGAGCCCTCTCAGCTCTTTTATGCAGCGTAGGCGCCACCACCACCACCGTTAACAACAACAACAGATGATAATATCACACTGAGAAAAGAACCATAGTAACCGCAACCTGTTTTTCATTGTCATTTCAACTATACGCTAAAATGGTAGCAAAGAGCATGATATATGACTATTCACCATCTGTATTGTATAAATTACTAGACAACAAAGACTACGACTTGACTAAACTATTCGTATTTATGACTTTTCTGGCATGGTCATACTGACAATGGTAGTCATCTCAAATATAAGAACAAATAGTTAAACTCACAATTTCTAGTAAGGTGAAATTGCTCTTGAGCCTTGATCTATGAGAAGCGAAATAGTTATTGCTACCATGTGAATATGTTCACAGTATAATAATGTTACCATAAATAGATACACGGTTTGATAGACGATTATGAAGTTTGAAAACACTATTCATGTAGTCCATATCAACAGAATTTATGTAGTAATCACATTATCGTGTATTTATTTTAACCGACTATGTATTTCATTTGTGCTGACTATACAAATTGTCAATAAACGAATGTTCTATGTTTTTGTCACATAAAGTTACAATATAACAGAAAATTTCGTACGTGGACAACACATCAGTGGTTGATATGAAAAAAAATATTTTATATGATAACTTTGTGTAATTTGGTAGGTCTTGCAGGTGAGTAAAGTTTGTAGCCTCACTAGTTTCCGTAATTGAAAATCAATTTTGCAAACATTTTTCCGGCAACGGCTACGTTTTCCAGTGAAATCAACGTCTCGTATACGATTTATTATTCATTATCGGTCACTGTAGAAACAACATCCAACATATCGCAGATGGGTAACGAGGTTTACATCTGGACTTGGCTATTAATTTCTTTCATGCTGCTCATTCCTGCTTCAGGAAAAAATCCACCGGACATCAGAGCCTTTGATCAACTGCTGCTACCGAACAATGCTCCTCAGTGTCTACGTTGCTATTCAACATTTCACTAGTCATGTCATCATTTAATATGATGTGAAAATAAAATAAAATTCCATGAAACTATTTTGTTGTTCTTGTTCTAGAATTCAAATTCATAAAACTTTTTAACATTAGCTCATGTTTTGCTGATCTTCAGCATTGTTGAATCAACCACTGCCTTTAGTTTCGAAATAACTAGAAGTGAAATGTTAAAAATACCATGGCTCTGGTTATAGCGAAAACTACAATGTAAATAAAGATTCGGTCATGGTTAGCCTAACCATCTCAATCGTATTAGTTATTCATACAATATACTGTTCAATATTACTATTCTAGAACCGATACCATTTATAGTAAACATGAACTTGACTATTGTTGAAATCATCTGATTTAATAGTCGGCTGAAAACCACTATACTCCCATGGTCAGGTTGGCCCTCTATATAGTAACTGTTACCATAATATTTTTCTGAGTGCAGATATAGATTCACGACCCTCAGACAGCATGTTGTTGCTTTTCTTCCTGGCCGCTTGCGGGCGTTTGTCTGCGCAATATGATGTAAAGTACAGTGAAACCCCATTAATTTGGAAACCATTTTTTTATTTAAAAAAAAAAACAAGTGCTTATTATGCGTTTCGGTTGTGCCCAGAAAGATTCGATCCGAAAAAATCCGTTTGGCCGCAATCGGATGTAAGAGCGATTGAAAACCGGTCTTTGTCTGAGGATGTTGATTCAAGCTCAAGAAGGTGGTTTACGAAACTCGTAGCCGGTTTACGGATCACGACAAGCAAAGAACCAATGAATTTCAATATCGGATACCCGTTAAGACCGTTGCGGGCTGCTGTTGTACGTAACCAAAAACTAAAACCCTATCAACCAGCGCCATAAATTTCTCGACTAGACCTGTCCTGCAAAATGCGAGCTAACTATTACCTCACCGGAAGACCTGACACCAAAATTTGACCAACATAAATATTACAGCATCACTTTCGCTGATGTACCTTCGGAAACTGCTGGTTCAAGGCGACATCGGCAAGGATTGCCGGCGGCAGGCGATGACGTGACAATAAATGGTCGTTTCCTTTAAGCAGGGCCTACTTACTGGTGAAATAACTTTCATCTGGGAACCGGTTCGGCGTCGTTGGATCGGTGGTACATGCAACTGTTCACTCGTTTTGGCATGTATGCTAACAAGAGGATCTCCAATGGGTAAGGTGGTTATTTTACCGATTGTTGCGTGTGTAGGAGAATTGGGGCAAACGTGAACGTTGTGGTTATTCAAATTTAATGAAGATTGAATATGAAGCTCATTAAACCGTAGTGGAAAATGAACATTCTCTTATGAATAAGAAAATTGTCATGCAAAAATTCCTGAATAAATAAATCGGAATGAATTCGGAAGTTATTCAATACAACAAGCGATTCCGAATGAAATCTAACCACCGAGCTGAATATCATTGCGTTCTTCCAACCGGATCAGCTTGGCTGCTAGAAGGTCGGCTAAAGGCTGCCAGTGGAAAAAAATTGACTGGCAGCCATTCTGGTGTCCGGCTGCCTACCGCTGCCAGATATACACCTCACACGATACAATCGTTTCCACCCAGATCGGTCATGTTAGCCGTCTGGTGCCCTTCAGCTACTTCAAAGAACAAACCTACTAGAACCCCTACTAATTCCGTCGAGTTTTTCAGTATTCTTGTGAGCTTGTTTGCAAGCAATCCAGAAAAATTCCTCTAAATATAATTGCATGCTCAAATTCTTATGATTCCGATAATAATTTCAAGTGATCTGACAGCTATCTAGACACCAATTATTTCATTTTTCGGTTACTAGATCAGGCAGCAACACCTATATTGCTATGATTCCTTCAAGCAAAGATGCCGTTTGGGTAGATTAATTGCTTAATACCGATTTTATACAGATTTCCTAAATTTAATACAGATTCATATAGATTTCACAAAAACGAGGAAAGAAATAAATTTATTTTTTTTATATGTACACAAATTTGAACTGTTACAGTCATTACATTATAAAAATTTATTGTCAGGCTGAGAGATATATGATCTGACTTGAGGTTGCGTATCAACCGCTGAAGTCCTATGCCTATGATTATGAAATCCTAGATTAGTATATGGAATTGAGATTCAATTGTTTCCCATTGATGATAAAAAAATTACAAATGTATGTCTCTGTATTTTTTTGAAAGCGATGTAGTGAGATATGAAGATGTCAAACATTAGTGCTTATTGAATTTCACTTACTAGAACGAAATCATTTCATTGCAAAACAATCGTTTCATAAGTGAGTGCAGATAGATTCAGATTTTCTATGAAAAAATATGTTTCATCTCTGCCTTCGAGGAATCACGTTGCAACTATTGATTTTTTAATATCTAACACTGCTTGAAACACTGACAGCCAATCCATCAAAAGATAAATTTCTTGTAGTTTCAATTGTTCTTATTCCACATTATTTCATACCATTCTAAAGGGTGATTTTTTGCTGGTACCTTTTTGGCAACACTGTTTTTGACAGATCACGCGTGAATCGTGTCTTGTGTCATTGTTAAACTGGTGTAATTGGAGGAAGATAAACTTTTTCAACTCATTTCTGGTATACGTCAATAAGCAAAACTGCCGCATTTTCCATAGTTTTCATTTATGGACTGGAAAATTCGTAAAATTTTTCGAAACTCGTAGATCTACGAAGATTTGCTTATATCCAGCATCGGCGGCGTACGTCGCTTCAATTCATGACGAAAGTAAAAATTCAATAGCATTTGAAACGTCAATGTCAAATTTGACCCGAATTTCAGACCGATAACTGCCAAATTCTAGATTATTGTAACATTATTGTTTATCGTGCAGGATCCAAGCTCTAGCCTTGCAATTGTCTTATACACTTACAAGTCGGTTGTTAAGTCTGTTATAATAGAATTCTTAGTAACGGTGTTACGAACAAAAATTTGTCAATTTTAACTTGAAATTTTTTTCTCATCGTGCAATAATAAAACCAGCACAACCCTAATTTTCAAGGGCCTAATTTTCTAACGGATTGAAAAATAAGCTACACACCTAGAGAAAAGACACTGCTATTGCGAATTTTTCTAGAGCTATAGTTTGAAAAAAAATATGTTCAAATCTTTGGCATTTGTAATTTTTCGGCAGGAAAATATTGAAAAATAAGCTACACACCTAGAAAAAATCGTGTAAATTTACGTCTTCTGTGACCGGCATATATGAGCGTCAAAAAATAACTCAATTTTATAGTAACTATAACTTATATTCAATTCTTTCTGCATACTTTTAAGTGCAAAAACATGTAAATATAGACGTTTGCTTGAAATACGGGCGTATATTTATATCATTCTTGTAAAATTCAGTCGTTTCACGGATTACGCTCTATGAATTGTGTCATATGTAGATTTGTGTCATCTGTAAATTTCATAATTTTTTGCTGTGTAGAGTCGAAGTACTTTCGTCCTATGCATCCGCCGTCGGGACGATTCAATCCTGCTATATCTTTATATCAAGAAAACAATTGGTTAAATCTATCAGGTGTACAACTTTGCTTCCGCCGTTTTCCGATAGGTGGCTGTACCGGCTGAGGCTGGTTAAAATACATAGATGATAATGCCTAACAAATAGATGATAGATGATAATGCCTAACAAATTGTCATCGCCGTTTGAGTGACAGTTGTTCTTGTTTTCGTATTATTTACGTTCGAAAATGTCTGTTTATGTGCCCAATTCTCGCCATTTGCGGGAAGTTTTACTTTTCTGTTACAATTCGAAAAAAAATGCAACTGAAGCGCATCGAATGCTTTCAGAAACTTACCGTGATGCTGCTCTGAGTAAAAGAACGTGTCGGGAGTGGTTTCAACGTTTTGAAAATGGTGGCGATTTGATTGTGGAAGAGAAAAAACCTTCAAAGATGAATAACAATTTACTACAAGCTCTTAAAACCGGGTGAAACCATCACAGGAGATCGCTACCGAACGCAACTGATGCGCCTTAGTCGCGCGCTAAAAGAAAAGCGGCCACAGTATCAAGAGCGACATGGCTAAGCCATCCTGCAACACGACAATGCTCGGCCTCACGTCGCAAAAGTGGTCAAAAAGTACCTGGAAACGCTGAAAGGAGAAGTCTTGCTCCACCCGCCGTATTCCCCAGATGTCGCCCTTTCTGACTTCCACTTATTCCGTTCGATGGCACATGGCCTGGCAGATCAACATTTTCAATCCTTCGAAGAGTTGGAAAAATGGATTGCTTCATGGATAGCGTCAAAAAAGAACTCCTTTTTTCGAGCCGGGATCCGAAAATTTCCGGAAAGATGGGAAAAAGTTGTCGCTAGCGACGGACAATACTTTGAATAATACATCTGTAAGCACTTTTTCGCAACAAAGTTTTAAATTTTGGAGAAAAAAAAACGGCGGAAGCAAAGTTGTAAACCTAATATCTATGATCTATTATTTGTGTTATGATACAACAAAATTTACTATTCGAATGGACCATATTAAGTTTATTTCTTAAAAACCAGAGCAATTTTTTTCCGTGTGAATAAACATCATATCTCTTACGCGGATAAAGTTTGTGCGTGTTTTGAAAGTAAAATTTGATATGCTCCTTCCATTCCATAGGGGGTTGAAAACAATCCAAGCATATGTATTGATAATTTATAATATTTATGAAAATTGCATATCATTACATAGCACATTTTTTGACAAAACAATTATTTGATGCAGAGTTTTTGACCGGACTGATGAAGCACCAAAACATACTAATTAAAATACTCGGGGTTCGATGTGGTTTTCGAATAATTTTCAAGTGTTTGAAAACGACCATAAAACGAAATAAAGTAGTACCAAAAATTACCTTGCAAATTAATTTAAAAGAAATCATTTCATTCCTAAAAATAAATAAAAATATGTAATTATAACAAACAAAAGCGTAAGCTGAAATAGCTAAATTTAAATTAATTTATTTCAACTAAAAAGTGCTTAAATGTGCTCAAAATAATTTAACTTAAACCAGAATTCGTTCATTTGAAATTAATTTTTCAATATCAACCCAGATTGTCACTATTTCAATAAAAAAAATCGTTGTTTGAAACCCTAATTTGGATATTTTTACAATATTTTTCTCTGCGTGTATAAGAAATTACAGTGAGGTGTGTGTAGCATGTAAGTGATTCTTACATTTATTCTTCTGTAGCGAAAATATTGTAGCAAAATTTTGCTTGCGTATCGCGAAAGCCTGAGCTACTCACACGCAAAGTTGGCGAAATTGTTAAATGTGGTTAAGTCAACTGTCACCAACGTAATTAAGGTGTTCAATGACAGCTCGAAGGCTTGAATCGCCAGGAGGAAACTGAAACCAGAGGCCGCAAAAACCGTCAGATAGAGTGACCAGTTGCTTCAAATAGAACCCCAACATCTCTAGGCCCAAGATGTCGCAAGCAGGCTACGAGTGCCGTCTACAGCCATATATCGAGTTCAAACGACTGCCGATTAATATAAATGTGATGACTCCATATCGTGACGATAATCAAAACCAGTCGGTCAGAGTACGGCCGTGGAAGCTGTACATAAAGATGCTGTCGATTGCGGGGTATAATATGATGAACGTCAAACAGCTTCCGGGATAGGAATACTGTACGGAGACTAGAAGGGGAAATATGGTAGAGACTATAAAACTAATTAGGATGTAAAAGTTCGCAATGAAATTTCTCCTGTGATAGGCCATTTCTCGTTGTGGTGATATTTACATCGCGACCAAAAAAATTATGTGCAGGAGAGCTTGCCAAAATGGTCTGTGGCCTTTTTTAGCAAATACAAATGTTCTGTTCTGTATTGGTAGGATTAGGCATCTAGCCGTTATAGAAATGAGAAAGGCAAAAAAGCGTCGGGGGTAATTATATTTTTGAAATAATATCTAGTGAATATTTAAAGTATTCTCATGTTGTTACAATACTATTTTGAAAGCTATTGAAACCCAAATTTTAAATTTGATTGTACGTTATTGTTTACACCTGTTGCAAAAAAGTATAGTTAATCGAATTAAAAATCAACGGCCAATTTTTTTAAGATACAATTAGGTAATCACCCGCCACTAACTCATGTCATTTCGTGGTAGTTGAGGTTTCAGAAAATCGTTAAAAAAAACAAATAAAACAATTTGTTTTATTACAACCGATCACGGCTCCTACTTTTGGGACCGAACTGATCCGATCGGCATCGTAACACCGTCAAGTGGCATTTGATCGTAACTTTGATCACACAGACCAACAATTCACATGCCGGTCACATCGGTTCAGACACTTCTTTTGCCCGTGCGTAGTTCGAATACCGCAGTAGCCAACCATACCAGGAGTCTGGCCTACTAACCTGCATGTTTTGGTGCGCACATGTTCCACCGACCGACCGACCGACCGACCGCACCTTCCGTCAGTCTAAGTTTGACGGTTTTGCGAGGAGATTCCACGCAACCTTGCCGATCGCGAATTTTACGATCGGTACGTCATCGACGAATGCAACACGCGGTTGCTCGTACTTACTTTGTTTACGTGATAGTTTTGCAATGTGCTACCAGGTATCTTTGCGTACTGCTACTACTATTACTACCACTATTACCACGATAGCAACCACTACACCCACGAACTAAACTGTTTGAACCGGAACCGAACTCGGCAAAGCCGGCGTTTTCGCACCTTCTGCTACATGATAGTTATCCTCGTCGCACACTTACTCACTGAGAGAGCAGGTCGAGGCCCGATAGCAGATTGTTGTTGAGTAACATTTTTCGTCGTCACGTAATTTTTAGCGTGCTGCGTTCCGTCAATTGATCTGCTCTTGCTTTACAAACTGTGAGTTAATCTTCGAGCGGCGAGTGGCGCTCAAATCTGACAGTTGCGTACGCGTTTTTTAGTACAATGATTAATGAGTAGTTCAATTTCGACGGAATTGATCGTTGTGTGCGCACAATAAATCAACCGGTAGTTAGAAACCGGAGACTTTCAGTCTGTGTTGGAATGTTTATTTTTAACATTGATTACTAATTTGTTTATTTGTTTATATGATTGGATGACATTTGAAAACTGATTTTATTGCATCTAATAAATATGAATGAGACTCAGCGGTTTATCTAAAAAATGCATTCTATACAAAAATAGTCCAAATATCAATTTGGTCATCTACAGCCGATACGGAAATTTGGGGCGATTATTAAATATTCAAACCAAATTCAAAAGCTAAGGAAATCCATCCAAATGAGGTCAATACATAAGACTTTGTTTTGCCTACATTCGAACCGTAGACCCGGTATTAAGCCTTTCCCCCTTCAGTGCATCGAGGTTTCCTTTCCTAGACAAAGCCAGCACTGGTGGTGAGTTCGTTGGGGTTTGACACTAGTCACTACAGGCACGCATGTGGCCTCCATCCATCGATGATGCATCTTCGCGCATTTCAAAGTGATGATAGAAGAAGGCGTTTTATCTCTTGTTCTTTATTTATGAAGTGCGCATACGTTACCGGAGTGGAAGATCGTCTCGAAAGCCGGCAATTTATGTTGTTTTTTTGTGTGTGCTGCGTTTGTGAGCCCCCCCCCCCCACTCGAATGCCAACTGGTTTAGCCTCGGAACTGTCGGCAAAAGTCTGTATGATTTATTGGCAATGTGACTCCGGTTGATGGCGGCGGCGGGAAGGCCTTCACGTTCCGCACAGCTATGAAACGTTTCGGTATTTGCGGTTAATGTTGGGATCAGCGAATGGATATTCTAACATATTTTGCTATGGTAGATGATCTAGGCTGAGATCGAGCTAATTGTAAGATTTAAAAAAATGCAAATGTTGGATGAAGTCATACTGTCGGAATGGGACTTAATAGGACATCTTTAACGCTTCAGGTTCGTAGGTATTCCGTCAAGGCTATGTCAGTTAATTATTCGTACAGATGGGGTGCTCTGTACTAAAGTATAAAAAGTAAAACTATTTGATTACACTGGAACCTCAATCTATGCGCAAAATCGGGGGTGTGTTAAATAAAACATCGTGTTATTTTAAATTTTTCGCACAAAAAAAGTTTATTGATGTGGAACACATCTTTATTTTCTATATAGGGGTGCAAATTAGAAACTTAAGGAAAAATACACGTAGAAATGTGGTCAGGTTTTAAACACTTACAGCTCAGTATATTTTATATGTATGCAAGCTTGGATGAAATTCCATGTTATGTCGTTTCGCCTGAGAAATTGACAACTACCCCAGAGTAAATTCTGAGTGCTTAAGATTAATTTCTAATTTATATCAGATGAACTCGATTGATAATGAGAAAAAGTTTATCGCTTTAACCGAAATCGCAGAACGGTAGAGAAACTTAACGCTATAAAAATAACTGCTTGGATACATAACTAGAACACAAATTTGGCGAAGAGAAGCTTTAATATAAAAATCCTTATCGCAAGTATGTACAAAGATATAATTGCATACATTTGGGATATTGGTGTAATTTCGTCGGCTATAAAACAAACAATGTTCGGTGTTGGTTCCTAATCAAGATCAATCTAGGCAGACTCTCGTGCAATTGCGGATTCAAAAGTGTGACGATTGATTGAACTGTTTGATTGTAGATCATTAGAAAGTTTGGTTGCCTTGTTCCACATCAATGGCTCGAACAACCCCATGGGGTTGATCCTTGTAGTTTTTTCAATTCAATTCGATTTTAGTATAAATAACTTGAAAAATCTTACCACGTCCATACGCAATAGCATCTTAGACCATCTGAGTATATTCTGATACTAAGAAGATCCGTAAGAGATATTCCAAGACCCAATAAAAAACTTGGAATATTGTCTTTATGGATACTATACTGTTCCACAGCAAGAACTACAACGGCTAATGTTTATTTTTTGATTGCTGATTATATTGTTAGAACTACACATTGCTTACTTGTCTATTTATAGCTATTCAAGGTATGTTTTCAGTAGTCCAAGAACATCAGTGAAAACACATCTTAAGATCAAGCAATCCGCAGCTTATGTATAATTGTACAATACTGTTTATAGTCGTGAAGCTACATACTGCTTATTTGTCCTTTTTGAGATGATCCAGTCTTTTAAGAACTTCAGTGAAAACAAGTCTTGGGATCTGCACGAGCAATCCGCAGTTTTTGTATGATTTTCCGATTCTGCTCTCAGTCATGGAGCAACATATTGCTCACTAGTCAACGCCGGTGGAGTTTTCTTCTTCTTTAGTACCAGCACGTATCGACGTGTACCAATTTTGCATCGTCATTTTGAATCATGATTTGAATGTTTTGACACTCATCGCACTATAATTTCGGAACCGGAAGTCGGATCTGGATGAAATTTCACAGTATATTTAAAGACAATGAGAGTTTTCATTTGAATCATGATTCGTGGAAATCGGTTTAACCGTTGCTAAGAATTCGAAGTGAGTTCCGTTTTGGGAGTTTTTCTTCACTATTATCGGTGCTTTCGGAAGCGGAAACCGAGGACTACTAGTCACAAAGTAGTTTAATATATTCACTAACTAACAAGATCTAACAATTAGATTAATTTAGCAGTAAATTTTATAAAAATATATAAAATATATACCGGATGTCGGATCCGGATCAACTTTTCGGAGACTTTTTAAAAAATTCTTTGACCTTTTATTTGCTTCTTAGATTGTGCAAATCGGTTAGGAAATTTCCGAGAAAATTGAGTTCGCATGTTTTCATAAATTTGCACATATTATCTTCTAATTCCGGAACCGGAAGTCAGATCCAAATAAAATTCAGGAAAATTGTATGAGGCTATAAGACCTTTTATTTAAATCTAAGTTTTTTCGGTTCAGCCATCTCTGGGAAACGTGTGTGACAATTTTTTCCTTTTTTTTATGCAAATCACCCTGTAATTCCGGAACCGGAAGTCAGTTCGGGATAAAATTTAATAGCAGTCAGAGCAGAGCATCTTCTAAAAGCCTCCTAGTTTTAAGTGGTATCACGAGTATAGACCGTGAACAATAAGTTCGTTAATGCACTCTGGTTCTGGTAATTGAATATGATACCACGAGTATGAACCACAAAAAGACACCAATGTCATCGGTAACGTAGGTATCCCTTAAGGACTATATAGTGCTCATTGGTCGCAAACCATGAAAACCGTTAAAAAGTTATACAATTTACTTTTTCAAACACAAAACTTCAATTTTACAATATTCGCATATTTTTCCTAAGATTTATAAACATTTTTTGACAACTTATTAAAGTTATTAAAAAAATGTATTTTTTTGTTATACAAAAAAATATGTATTTTTTTGAAGAAATTCGAAAATAATCGATTTTTTGATTCATGCTAACGGAATGGAGAACGATTCCTCCAAATATTACGAAATTCTAAGAGATCGTATATCACTTTCTCATGGAATTGCTGCATAAATACAATATTCCTTCATTATGCCAAAACTTTTTATGCAATTTTTGCGTAAATTAAATCGAAAATCGCGTTATTTGAAATATAACGCGTTAAAAAAGTAGAGCAAATTTAGTATAAATTAAGGTTGCATAAATTGAAGTTTTAGTGTTTCTGTTTCTGAGACTGATACAAAAGCAATAGGATCAGTGAAAAGGTTTTGCAATTTTTTCGTGATTAGGTTTAAATTTATGCTATGGACGTGTCGAGTATGTATTCCACGCTCATCAACTATTGCTCGCTGGACACACACTCATGTAAAGACTGAACATCAATAATAAAACTTTCTAAGTATGAGTTCGAATTAGGTGTGCCTGGTTTGGAAACAGTACCAGCGCACTGTCAAATTAAAAAAAAAAGATGCCTTTCTCATATATATAATATTGTGGTATTCTATTCAAAAATTTTCTCTCCGATTTTTCAAAGAAACCAAGGAACTGTTTGTGCATTAACTAGTATAACATACAGAATGAAACAGTGCTTTGCTTGCGTAGAAAACAAAGTGGGTTCAATATTATATGCACTTCCTGCACCGGAGCCCGGTGTAATCGAGGTACGGCCACCAACAAACAAATTTCAAAGATTTTAAACAATTTTACATTCGTACTCTAAACGACGATTTGAATTTTTGTTGCATCCAAAAATATGCAGTAATTTTTGGTAGAACCATAAGACCTTTCATTTGACCGTAAGATTGGGAATATCGGTTTTGAGTCCAGTTTACAACATTTTTTTACGGTATTTGTTTCGCCGGTTTATGTGACTGTGAACAATATTCAGGAATTCCGTATGGGACCGTGAGACCTTCCATTTGAATCAAAGTTTGTGTAAATCGGTCGAACCATCGCTGAGAAAAGTGAGAGAGATACATTTTGGAATATATGACCACTATTTCCGGTGCCTTCGGAACTGGAGACCGGGAACCAGGATAGCCGGAACCGGCCTGTTTAGTTACCACTGATAATGACGGTCGATTTGTGTAGTTTTGAGACCAGTTTAGAATTTTTTTTACAGTTTTTGTTTCGCCGGTTTAAGTGACCTTTTTATACGAAATATTCAAAAGTAACCGAAGCAAGTTTGCGATTTTGGAATGTCTAAGAATTGATTTTCTAGTTTGAATCCTTCCTGGCCCTATACTAGTTTTTAAGACCAGCGTGCGTTGGACCAATTAACAGAGTTATTAATTTCCATAAAGACTGTCCCAGAAAGTACGGACAACAAGCAAGATCTTGCCAGAAGACAACAGGATCCTTGTGGCTTCGAATCATGGGTAGAAGTCCCTTTTTGTAAACATTCCTTGATGTATATTTCGCTGTTCATTGAAGCAGTGGTGATGAAGGGTTTCGAAATCTTACCGCTGCTACGAATTGCTTGCCAGACCATAGCTTTCTTACCAAATTTTTCGACTTCAATCGATTTCTCGGACTGGTTTAACACTTGCCCTTCTCGCACCGTATAATATTGTGGCTCCGGCTAGGATTTGTAATCGAGTTTCGCGTAGGTTTCGTCGTCCATGATTATGCAGTTAAAATTTCCAGCAAGAATGGTATTGTACAGCTTTCGAACCCTCGGCCTGATCGATGCTTTTTGTTTCGGACTACGTTTTGGTTGTTTCTGCTTTTTATAGGTTCGAAGATTCAAAGTTCTTTAGCACGAAGAACATTTGACTTTGAAGTGCCCACTTTTTTGGTCACATCCCGAACTGAAACCTCCTTCTTTTGCTCGAACGCCTTCAGTATACGTTTATCCAACTGAGGGTTAGCAGGACCTTTTTTTCGACCCGTTTTCGGTTTATCCTCAAAGGTGTTATCCTCGCCGAACTTCCTGATTGCATTTCGCACGGCTTTTTCACTTACTCCTTCCATTTTTGCTATCTTTCTCAGTGACAGTCCGCGTTCTGTGCACCATTTGTACACAATTTTTTGACGTTGTTCTGCGCATTTCGAAACAAACTAATGAAAACGAATAAACAACTGCACAAGTGGTTAGAGAAGAGTGTAAAGAACAGGACGCAGTCATAAAAATTGACAGATTCTGAACCATTGCAAAATGGCAGCGGTTTTTTGATTGCGTCCATACTTTCTGGGACAGTCTTTGTATATAACATGACATTATGAGTAAATTTTTCTAAAAATATTTTTTTTGTGGAACTAGTTCTACCTATATTGAACTGCGTAAATAATTTACTAGGAGTCCCGAAAAGAAAAATTTTTTCACAGTGCGAGGTAAACTAGTTACTAAACTAGAATCACATTTCTGAGCAGTTTACATTGTCAGACAACAAGTCCTAAATAGCAATAACAAAAAATAATAGTAAGAATGAACATCGAAAGATCGATCTTCCAGTCAAAGAAATTATAGTTAAAGTGAGGGCCGAAAGACTCGTATCCCCCAGTATTAAACTCCGCAATACGACAGGACAATGACACGGGATGACGGATCACTTTAACTAACATCTGTCCAACAGTGTAGGGTTTTGATTTCGAGTCCTCCGGCCGGCACCAAAGATGGAATCGAAATAAATTAACCACCTGTATCTTATCCATCTTTCGCATTATAACATTAAATTTGTTTTTTGTTTATGGCTAAAGATTAGCATCATTCGAATAGCGCACGCTTCATCGGTACCGGATCCATTTGTTTTAGCGATTTCGACCGTTGGCATCATTCGCACTTCGATTGGCTCTGAGTGCTACTTTGTGTGCCATCAATGAACCACGGTAGGAAATATCATTGTGTGTACAATGAGTAAATTGGCGTTCGGTATTAAAAAAAAATACTTTGTATTTTATTCCAGATTTACAGAATAATAAACATGACTAGTGTTAGGTACTATTGGTGGTACAGTGATTTCCGGAAATAATTCATCTCAATAATTTGGAATAAAAATCTTTCGGGTCTCAATGGTTTCAACTCCTTACACTATAGAGAATTAGAAAAGTGATTACTTTGTGGCACATCTCTTGTTGAACATAAAATTGAACATTAGGTACAAAAACTGGACACAGGTTTTTTTTAAATACAAAACATCTGTTTTGCAAGAACTTGAAAAAAAATGAATGCAAAACCTGAATAAAAACTCAGTCGATTTTTTCCGAAACAAAAATGTTTTTATGTGACATTCAAAGTTTTCTATTGCCGACTGTTGCTGTAAAACGAAGTAAGGACATAGCTGGTCGTAGCAAACAAGCAAACTATGCTTCGTCCGCAGTTGGCAAACGGGTTTGTCAAACTAAGTTGTTTAGTTTAGGAGACAATTATACAGTTAGTTGGGTCTAGACTACGCTGATTGGAATAACTGATGCATTATAGAATAGAAAATATTTTGGAATTTCGGTTTATTTCTGTCTTACTGCCAATGATGACTGGTAAAAAAAACTTCTCGTTCTTAATTGGCATTTGCATTAACGCAGCAAATTTCTACTGATTCTGCTGAAGTGTTCACCCAAACTTTGGTCAAACTCTTCTCAACAACCAGCTACAATATATTTCTCAGCAAACCGATTCTCTGCATGGTTACATCAATGCCTAAGATTTCCTTATTAAGATACACGATCGGTTTTATGTTTACACACCTATTTGTAACTTATTTATGATGTGATGGGATGTGAAGTAAAGTTGCCTCGACATGATTCATCCATTCACCTTCTTACTATAGCTGTTACCGAGAAGCGAACAAAAACGGTTGGGCGGATATGCAAGCAGAGTCACTAACACGCATTCAGCGGGAAAAAATATTCCCTTCCAGTCATAATATTCATGCTTGAACACGCCTGATGGTTTGTTTGAAGAAGAAGAGCGCTTATGAACAGATGAAAAAATGACAGCATTGCTCACAAATCGCTATTTAAAAAAAATGCGACAAGATCCGCATACGAAGCAAGCTCACCACCATTACCTATTTGTAACCAGAAATTGGCTACAAATCGCATGAAAATTCAAATATTTTCTAGCCATCCATTTCTTCAAGTCGTGGCTACATAAATGTTAAGCCTAGAAAGTTGTGATCCTTCCGAACAGTAGTATTCCACAGAAAGAATTCAGTATCGTTGTTTGCGTATTGCCTTAGGTTGCATGCAGTCGACTCATACGATGAGTCTCGAAGTGCTTGCGGGCGTCTTACCGTTGAAAAATCGATTCTGGGATCTCTCATATCGTTTGCTAATCCGATGCGACATCTTGAATCCGATGGTGATTGAAAACTTCGAAAGGCTTGTCGAGCTCAATTCTCAGACCCGTTTTATGTCCTTGTATTTTGATTACATGGCTCAGAATATTAATCCTTCTTCGTTTGTTTCCAACCGTGCTCATTTCTTGGATACTTCTGATTCTACTGTGTTTTTCGACACATCCATGAAAGAAGAGATTCGTGGAATTCCGGATCACATACGCCCTCAAGTAGCCCCTAATATTTTTTATAACAAACTTAGAACAGTCAACTGTGAAAAATTGTTTTACACTGACGGATCTGTGAATAATGGAATTTCCTTTGTAAACGGAATCACCCAGAGTGAATCACTTCTTACCTGTGCAGCTGTCCGTGATGCAATGAATGGTCGATGATTCGATTGACCTAGTGCCATCGTCCCCACTGCATTTGTCATGGCATACTATGCGTGGATTTTTATAAACTCATTTGTACCCACACATCCACCCTCTTCTTAAAAAAAATATATTGTCACTGCAGCACTAACCTGAAATTCGCCGCATAGAAGCGCTCAGCGAGAATTTTCAACGATGTCAGTTAAAACTATAAAAATGGCTTGGCTGGTTACCAGTACATTCTACATTGTGGATTATTTTTTTCTGGATGCCATGTGCTAAAAAAATAAAATATGGTCCTCTTGGAATAAAAAATCTGGCAAAAGATCCGGTTTGTTAGTGTCTATCGAAATCAGAAAAATCTTGCATATATTCAGATAAATATTGAGCATTGGCAGCTCTGTTCTGTTTTTGTTATTTGTTCTAGAAATGTCGGATTTTTCGACTTGCTCGATTATTCAATAATGAAGTATAATTTTCAAACTCATCGATTAAGTTTTAATCGATTATGTAGGTTAAAAATCAATTACTCGATAAATTGATTGTTGTTAAAAAGTGCAACAAAGCCATGAATTTTCCTCTTATCAATAAACAGGAATACTTATTGTATTTGAAAGAATGATCGTACCAGTGGACCGAAAGGCACTGTGCACAATAATACATTTCTGATATACATTCCCCGTGTTATCCAAACACTTGTGTTGAACAATTTAATCTCATGCAAATATAACGATTTTTCTCAGAGGTACCGTGGCTGCAGTTCAAAAATCTGCAACATTAGTATAAGAACTTGTTTGTTTGCCATCAACCATCTACTGATCCAGCAACGATCGGATTCTCACTGTGTTATTAGTCAGAGCCCGGGGCTAACTGAACAAAATTACACTCCATACAGTGGCGTAGCGTTTTTAGGGGGGCGGCAAACCTTTTTTTTTTTGCCCAAGTCACCTTTTCGGAGATGCTTTGTTGGATCACTAAATCTCTTTTTTTGCTCAATCATCTCTTATTTTTCCCCGGGTGCCAAATTTCCTCGGTACGCCACTGACTCCATGGTAAGGTAGAAAGTGTTTTAGTCCGTGCCGTGAATTGCACGACGTTATTGCAACGAATTCGTCAAATATCGGTTCATCATCTGAATCGCTTCGACAGCCAACCGATCGGGAATATATTCCAACATTCGCTATGTTTTTCGTTTAGGTATCATGTATGATTAATCAGATGTGCGCAATCTGAAGATTCACTTTGAATAGCGTGATTATTAAAATCGGCTTTTTTCATTTTGCGCGCCCACGTGGCTAGTTTTTCTTGTGCGCGACGTTTACAGTCCGCTTACTCAATTATTTCCTGGTCCGCTTCCAATGCGTGACCTTCCTGGTCCGCTTCCAATGCGCGACCTTCCTGGTCCGCTTCCAATGCGCGACCTTCCTGGTCCGCTTCCAATGCGCGACCTTCCTGGTCCGCTTCCAATGCGCGACCTTCTTGGTCCGCTTCCAATGCGCAACCTTCTTGGTCCGCTTCCAATGCGCGACCTTCCTGGTCCGCTTCCAATGCGCGACCATATTGATCCGCTTTTCTAATAATTTAATGTTACGCAATCTCTCGTCGGCTATTTCTTTTCTGCCGAATATCTATATATATTTTGCGATCTGGGTGATTCCGTTGATTTTGAATAACTGAAATAACTCCTGGCAGGATCGCCATTGTGAATAATGGAATTTCCTTTGTAAACGGAATCACCCAGAGTGAATCACTTCTTACCTGTGCAGCTGTCCGTGATGCAATGAATGGTCGATGATTCGATTGACCTAGTGCCATCGTCCCCACTGCATTTGTCATGGCATACTATGCGTGGATTTTTATAAACTCATTTGTACCCACACAGGATCAAACATCAACGAGTCCACAGGCTTCGGTATCTTCAATCAGAACATCACCGCTTCGTACAAACTCAGTGATCCGGCTTCAGTTTACGTCGCAGAATTAGCTGCCATTCAGTACACCCTCGAGATCATTGAAACCTTGCCCAAAGACCATTACTTCATCATCACGGACAGTCTAAGCTCAATAGAAGCTCTCCGGGCAATGAAGCCAGGAAAGTATCCCCCATATTTTCTGGGGAAAATACGGGAACACTTGAGAACTTTATCTGGACGGTCTTATTCAATATCGTTAGTCTGGGTCCCTTCGCATTGTTCCATTCCGGGCAATGAAAAGGCAGACTCATTGGCTAAAGTGGGCGCATTGGAAGGTGATATTTATGAAAGACCAATCTGCTTCAATGAATTTTTCAGTATTTCTCGTCAGAAAACTCTCGAAAGTTGGCAAACTTCATGGAGCAATGGCGAACTGGGACGATGGCTGCATTCCATTATCCCTAGGGTATCGACGAAACCTTGGTTCAGGGGGATGAACGTGAGTCGCGATTTCATTCGCGTGATGTCTCGGCTCATGTCCAATCACTACACATTCAACGCGCATCTCCGGCGTATTGGGCTCGCAGAGAGCGGTCTCTGCGCTTGTGGTAACGGTTATCAGGACATCGAGCATATCGTGTGGACGTGCGTGGAGTATACTGACGCCAGGTCTTTATTGAAGGACTCCCTCAGGGCCCGAGGTAGACCACCTGATGTACCTGTTCGAGATGTGTTGGCAAATCGGGATATTTCATATATGATGCTCATATACAAGTACCTTAAACACATAAATATACAAGTGTGATCCGTTGCATCTGGCATAGAAAGTTCTCCTTTCCTTGGTGAGGTTACGAATAATCTTCACCTACAGGTTCGGCACTAACATCCGCTCGATTCTCCCGATCCCCTGCCTGTCTACCATCTCTATCGAAACTAACAAGATCTTCTTGCTGTCACTAACTTTTTCGCATATCCCTTCCCCCGTCTCTTCACCATCTCGATGTAAACTAATTAGATCTTTGTCGTTTTTAGTCATTCGTTCCCATACCCTTTTTTCCACTCCGTTTTCCACAACATTTACTTCCCCATGTTTTTTTTTTCATTCTCTTCGGCAACATCATTATAAACGCACACGGAAAGCCGCCCCAGTCAACATGCGGGCCACCCGCCGGGTTCTCGTAACCCGGGGGTGTTTACCGCGGACCCACAAAAGAATACGGCAACCTTTGAAATGTTTCCATGTCACGAGAATTATTCCCATGTTTCCATCACCACCGCCACGAAGAACCACTCCCATCGATGAGGGACACACGCCGGATCTTCAAGAGTGTTTCCTGAGGACCCACAGGGACAAGCCCTTGGCATCATAAACTTTAACAGATTGTGCCTTAATAAAATATATCTGAAAAAAAAAGTAGTATTCCACTAACGGACCACTTGGATCGCTGCATAAAATAAAGTAAGCAATACGTCCAGTTATCAAGTGAACTGAGCTTTACTCGTTGTTTCCCTTTTTCACAACACACGACATTATTAGGGGAAAGTATCATATAAAGCGTCCCTGTTGGCCATAACGCCCCCACCCCCCTTTTTTTTAAGTTTTCAAGACTTTTTTAAACAAAAGTTTTATCACTAACACTATCTTTCTGCTATGCTAGTTTGGCAGTTGTCGTTAGCTGGAAAAAAACTGAAAATTTCATTAGACAGCATTTCCATGTAAGGTTTTGCTTCGACTAAATAAGCATTTTAACCGTGTGAAACGTCTAATAGTCGGTTGCTACTTACACAGTTCGAAAAAATCTTGTGATTTTACATCTTTACATGTGCATCTTCATAATTGGAGCTTCGTACTTGTGTAATTGTGTGATTTGAAAATTGCATGGCTTGAATTCAAATGAAACAAAAAACAAAAGATCGATAGCAAACAGTGGGACTTGAACCGAGGAACATTAGATCACAACGCACATCGATTAATCGACTGAACCACAGGCGCACATATCTGCTTCTTGAATAATTGATACATATGAATCCATACTGCGCAAATTATCTCATAAAAGTCACTCTACGGACATTATGCCCCACCTTCGATTCAACAGTATGCTTCGAGCTAAAATATTGTTTTCAAGATTTATAACGATTATTAAAATAAAATGTAGCGTTGGGAGGATAAAAAATGTGGTTTCCAATTGTAATTAGTTGATTATGCAATTGATTTCTGATGCACAGAATACCTTCTTGATCTGCTTTTCTTCTATATCGACATTTCATGGGGCATATTGCATCATTGTTGTGGGGCGTAATGTCTTTTGTTGTGGGCCATACCACTGATTTGTTGTGAGGCATATTATACGATTGCTGGGGCATTATGCCTACGGCAAGCGAAAAAACTGAGAATGTGGTCGTTTTGGAAAATGTGTTTGTATCAATCAATTCTCATCACTTCTACCGAAATCATTGAAAATTATGTTCCCCAGGCGTATTGCAAAGAAATACCCACATTCTCGAAGAAAATATATCCGTACATTTAGAAATATCTCAATGTTTTCTTAAGGGGAGCATATTACAACACTTTACCCTAGTAATTTGACAGACATGAAAGAAAAAAAAGGTTGATCAAAACAAACTGATCAAATATATGAAACCACAACAAACCCAACACTTTTCTGCTCTAAATCGTCACGACGAGACCCAGTGACCAGACCAGACGATGCTGCACCGCTCGGCTCTCCGATCCGCGGTTCGATAAGCGTAGGGCGGCTTTTGTCTTTTTGTTTTCGTTTCGCCTGAAAGAGGATTCACACGATGCCAAACGATAGCGAGAATGATAAAAGAATCATATGCACGATTTTTCGTTGAAGTTCGCTGCAGCCGCTAATTGCCTGTCGTCATCCAGTCATAGCCAATTAGTGCTGTTTGTTATTTGAATATGTTTTGTGTGATCATATGTTTGGGCACGTGATCCCGCA
Source organism: Malaya genurostris (assembly GCF_030247185.1). Classification (NCBI taxonomy): domain Eukaryota; kingdom Metazoa; phylum Arthropoda; class Insecta; order Diptera; family Culicidae; genus Malaya; species Malaya genurostris. The sequence goes on from NC_080571.1 coordinate 279,806,890, forward strand.
TTCCTCGATCCGGTTGTTCGCCACAGTGAACCTCTTTGACTTGCACTGTTTGATAAGGTTTCACACGTGCATTGCATAACCTCACAAAATTCCAATTTGAACGCGTGTCATTAGTAAGATTCTTTTCATGAACTTTGGTTCATGTTTGCTTCATGCTGAATCAAGAGTGAAACGAATGTGAAATGTAAACCAACATACCACCGCTTCATTCATCCCGCGTTCATTCGTGGCAGTTTTAAATGACTGCTCTTGGGATCTTGGGATCAAAAGTTTGTCACCGAAAAATTCCCAGTTCTTATAAACAATATGTGTGAACTCTCAGAATGATTTAGCTGTAGTGCTAAAAATTGGATAAGCAAATATGGTAACCACTAATTAAAGAATCTTGATCAAATATTACATTTATCAGTTAATAAAGCCGTTGGTTCGAACAGATATGGCAGATAGTTGGCAATTACCGTACTATTTGAAAACCTTCGATAAAAGATTCGCTTTGAACGATGACCAAGAAGCAGAATTATCGCAGCAAAAAAGCACTTTAATGTGCAAACCAAGTGATGATTTTGTTGCGACGGAGTTCCATATAAAACGTAGTTCAACTACACACTAGTACCGACACTAGAAACAGTGCAACACAGACGATTACCACGAAAGCTTGCGTAGTCTCTTACTCTCCATCGCCATTGTTCGCGCAGTTTCAAAATAATAACACCCGCATCGAGGGTTTCGAAAAATGTCGCAAATGGATGCCTTTCTTGTTGGGGGTGGGTGGGTGTGCACCGCTAAAGTGTCTTGCCTTGCCAATGGCACGTCTCATTTCGTCGTAAAACCTGTGGTTTTGTCACTTTCAATGACTGTAATTTTGCTATCTTTGTCATTCAGTATGTCAGGCATTGTAGGACACGGTGCTCTCTCGGTGCTCGGATATTGTCGGACTGTAATGGAATGGATGCGTGAATAATTTACTGACTGCATCAACTAACCATAGATCGCCAGCAAGAGTGACTTCATGTAGGGATCTTCACGGATTCGGAATTCATTGTGATTTCCAAATGGATTCTGACCTGTCGTTAAAGAAGGCGATGCGAAGACATAGAACATTAGAACTGATGGAATTCTTAAATTGTTTGTTGATTGATTTCTCAGTGATGGAGTATACGATTTTCGCAACATTAGCCTCAAATGAAAGATCTTATGGTCACATATGTTGTTATTGAATTTTACCCGGAATCGACTACCGGTTCCGAAATTTCACAGTGAAGTATGTTTGAAACTGAAAACCATCGTTAAGAGCGACGATTTGAAATACGCAAAAAAATCTGATAGTGCTAAAATTGTTTCCATTTGAAGGTTATGTTAGTTGCTGTTAAAAAAATCTCTTATTGTTATTCAAGAGCCAATGAATAGTATTTTGAAGAATTCCATAGTCATGAGTATGAGTATGAGAGAGCCGTTTCTAGGTGAGCTGCATGGAAGGCATCGACTAACCCATCACGTTATCCCCGTCCCTCGCATAACTTTTTTTTCCAATTGCTAACTTAAAGTCTCATGTCTACACACTTAAAAAAAATCCTGTGATTTTACGTCTTATTAAATGCACATAAATGGAGCGTCGCAGCTCACGCTAATTTACGTGGGAGAACAATAAATATTGTTTCTAAAACTTCATGACATAAAATTCATTGAAATAAAAAAATAGAATACTGATAGCAAGCGCCGCGACATGAATCAAGAATCATTGGATCACAAGTACGTCTGTTAATCGACTGAGCCACATAAGCATGCATCTGCTTGGCTGGTAAAAGGTGCATATAAATTCATACAGTAGCAGAACGCAAGTTACAGCGAAACCAGTAAAATTCAAGCTCATCAACATTAAGTCATTACAAATGAAGTTTTCCATCATTCGACAAATTAGGTCTTTATGAATTACATCGTATGAGGGATTAAGTCACCTGTAAAATTCAAGTTTTTTCGGAGTGTAGCTAGCTCATGTCATTTCGTCTTAAAATGGAGAAAACTATACAAATTGTTCTGAAAATTCATGAGGCGACCAAAATTATGAAGGTTCAGCCGAAAATCTGTGACCCTTTACTGTTGGAAAATTGTTCACTATTATTCATTAATTTGATTATTTATGTAATCCAATTCTAAAGTATTTTGACAAACATTATTCAGAGCATTTGCTCCCATTAACATGAGTTGATAACTTTGACGATTATTAAATTTAATTGCAAATACATTATCAGTGTTCGAGCTGATATTAGGAAAATAGAGGGTTGGCACAGAAGAATACTGGTTACATAACTAAAATCACATTCATTACTCTGGAAAATTACCAGGAACGAGGGAAGACCTCCGCTGCTGCGACTCATTCTTTACGTCATAAATTTTAAAATAATATTTCTGGCCTCCAAATGTTTCAACGGATTTAGGTTTTACGATGTTTCATTGTATTGTGATATTTTTGCCCGATTTTCAAAGGCCCAGAACATAACAAAAAAATGTTTGTTTGTAAAAATTGTTTAAATATATATTTTCATCAAAAATTTTATAGATTAAGGAGAGATGTTAGGGTGCAACGGTTTTAAAAACATCATTTGGGAGATTTTTTAGGAGCTGTCGATCAAAAAATAAATGGAAATGTTTTGCAGCCCAATATAATCAGAAGTAAAAAAACAACAAGTAACATAGTTGTATTAGATGCTTCTACAGACCCCAACGTTTTTGTTTTTGAATTTTTACTGGTTGTTTAAAGTCAAAACTGCGAAACCTCCTTGAAGCAACATAAAATGAAAAAGAAAAAATTGCGGAGTATTTTATATGTAGAAAGTTTGTATAAAATTTGAAAACGATTGGTGGATAGCTTTGACAGTAGCCTAATATTAGTTGGATAGTTTTGATAGTAGTTTTGACAGTAGCGTAATATTCTTGAAATGATTTACAATTTTCAAAAGTGTTACACCCTACCCGCTCCTTAAGTTTAAGTTTATTGTATTTTCTGTGATATGACACAGTTTGATTCGTTTCATTCAATATGTTCATTTGAAAAAGAGTTATGTTTTTGTTGAGAAAGGTACTGTAAATTTCATTTTACAATAACTTCGACAAACATTTGTTTTCCGACATATTATTTTAACGATGGAATGGAATCAAATTATTAATGTATGAATCAAAATTTAAATGGTCATTTTTTTCTGGGCGATTCTGATCCCAATGGATACGCAAACATGGAGCCTTTCTACGTTAAATTTCGGACACAAAAATAATACCAACGCATGAAAAATTACATATAATTCAACATAAACGGTTGATTTTTTCATATCAATAGAGTTTTTATGTAAATTAGAAACAGTTTATTATGATGCAAGTTATCGTTAATTTATTGAACTATTTGAGATATACCGGCCATTAGGTTCCGTACGATATACTCAAGTACGTCCACGGAGACAAATCTCAATTTTCTCTCGAAATTATCGGTACCGGTTTGCATTCCATTGTTTGCATTGCATAGTTTTAAAGAGTTTTCGTTTAATAACAACGTGTTTGTGATTCATAGCAGTGTTTCGCCATGTTAACGCCATGTTAAATCAGATTTTTTGCATCGATATGTGACAATGGATGAAACATGGATCAGTTCCCTCCGAAGTCGAAACTATCATCATCTGAGTGCACTGCAGCGTCCAAAACATCAAAAGGCACAGTAGTCAGCGGGGAAGGTTATGGAAGTAAATTATTATCAATATTTTGGGATGCACATGGATTAATTAATAACGAATACTACATATCGTTGTTAGATCGTTTGAACGTCAAAATCAAGGAAAAATTACCTGATATGTCGAAGACAAACCCACTTTGTCATCAAGACAATGCACCGATTCACAAGTCAGTGATCATGCTGTTTGAATTGAACGAAAATATTCAACTCGAACGAAGAAGCAATTGCTGAATATAAACCCTATTTCGAGGCAAAAGACAAATCTTTCTACAAGCACGACAGTAAAAAGTAGATTGCACTGATGAATAAAATCTTGAAGGAGATTACATTGATGAAAAAAATCGACTTTTGGCAAAAAAAAAATGTTTTTCTAAGTTAGTCACCAGATTTTTTGCCTTTTTCATATAGAAAGGTTATGCAATCCAATCACATACGACTCAGTTCGTCGAGTACGCAAAATGCCTATTTGTATGTGTGTGTGTGTATGTGCGTATGTATATACACCCGAACCTCCATTTACGTAATAATCGGGACTACGTAAATCGAATTATGACGTAAAAAAAGTTTACGTTATTTGGAATTTTCGACGTAAAAAAAGTTTACGTTATTTGGAATTTTCGACGTAAAAAAAGTTTACGTTATTTGGAATTTTCAACGTAAAAAAAGTTTTCCTTATGTATATGTATTCATGGATATGTATAATATATTGGATAGTTATGGAACGAAAATTACGAGTATTTACAGGAAAATGATGTTCTAAGCAGCATAAATTTCCAAGATGGCGACTTCCGGTTTATTGATATTCCTTGAAAACCCTTACAATATGGGTATTTTCGGTACGGGTTTGATAAGTAGATGTCGAAATACGATGTTTGAGGTGTTTCTGAATTCTAAGATGGCGACTTCCGGTTTATTGATGTTCCTTGAAAACCCTTACAATATGGGTATTTTCGGAACGGGTTTGATGAGTACATGTAGGAAAACGATATTTGAGGTGATTCTGAATTTCAAGATGGCGACTTCCGGTTTATTGATATTCCTTGAAAACCCTTACAATATGGGTATTTTCGGTACGGGTTTGATAAGTAGATGTCGAAATACGATGTTTGAGGTGGTTCTGAAAACCAAGATGGCGACTTCCGGTTTATTGATTTTCCTTGAAAACCCTTACAATATGGATATTTTCGGTACGGGTTTGATGAGTAGATACCGGAAAATAATGTTTAAGGTGGTTCTAAAAACCAAGATGGCGACTTCCGGTTTATTGATATTCTTTGAAAACCCTTACAATATGAGTATTTTTGGAACGGGTCTAATAAGTAGATGTCGGAAAACGATGTTTGAGGTGGTTCTGAATTCCAAAATGGCGACTTCCGGTTTATTGATGTTCCTTGAAAACCCTTACAATATGGGTATTTTCGGAACGGGTTTGATGAGTACATGTAGGAAAACGATATTTGCGGTGATTCTGAATTTCAAGATGGCGACTTCCGGTTTATTGATATTCCTTGAAAACCCTTACAATATGGGTATTTTTGGAACGGGTTTGATAAGTAGATGTCGGAAAACGATGTTTGAGGTGGTTCTGAATTCCAAGATGGCGACTTCCGGTTTATTGATATTCCTTGAAAACCCTTACAATATGGGTACTTTCGGAACGGGTTTGATAAGTAGATGTCGGAAAACGATGTTTGAGGTGGTTCTGAATTCCAAGATGGCGACTTCCGGTTTATTGATTTTCCTTGAAAACCCTTACAATATGAGTATTTTTGGAGCTGGTTTAGTGCATATTACGTAGAAAATAATGTTTGAATATTAGTGGATTGCTGATTGTATCCTATATTGTATTAATATTTGGGAAGAGTCGCTTAAAACAAACTATGTTGTGCCTCTACAAAACACGAAATATACTGTGAGTCCAAGTTTTTCACTTTGTTCTCTAGTACTTTCACACTTGATGATTTATTGTAATCCGTCCAATGTAATGTAAAATTCAATTGGCTATATTTTGCAAATATTATTTAATTTAATTCTCAATTTATTGAATAACTAAGGTTTTCATTGTTTAAATCATAGTCCTCCATTGATACCTTCCACTATCAATATATGTAACACATGGTGACTGGTAATAGGTGTTACACCCGAAAAGATGTGATTGTAAACCTTTTATATAGCCAAAAATTTGTACAGGAAGGTAGGTCCGAAAATCATCCTCAATGAGTTTTTGCCAAAATCAATTTGATTATTGTGTTTACTCTCTAATACAGTCGTCGCATTTCAAACATATACCGAACGCTTTTGGATGGAAAACTGTGGTTATATAAAATTTTTCTTAAATCGGTCAGTCCAAACCGGAGCTTTATTGTTTAAGTGTAGGAAATGTATTTGTGAGATTGTTTTATGCCTCACCGCCTTTATAACAGGAATTCAAAATTTTGATTATGCAAGCCGACTTTCTATCCGAGGGCCGGAGGGCCATGTGTCATATGCCATTCGACTGAGTTCGTCGAGTACGCAAAATGTCTGTGTGTGTATGTGCGCATGTGTATGTAACGTTTTATTACGCTAAATTTTATAGGAGATGGCTGCAACGATTTTCACACTCTTAGATTCAAATGAAAGGTCTCATACAAAATGTGAAAATAAGTACGCCTTATTTCCGGAACTTTTTCCGGAGTTGAATAAACCGATTTTAACACACTTGGATCAGTTAAAAAAAAACTCTTCAGGTCTGATACAAATTCCTGAATTTCTCAGAGATGGCGCGACCGATTTCCACAAACTGATTCAAATGGTCTAACAGTCCATTACAAACTTTCTCAAATTCATCTGGATCCGACTTCCAGTTCCAAAATAATTGGGTAAAGTGTGTCAAAAAAAAGTGCACACCATTTTTGTTTCAAATGTTTCGCGTATGAAAGTACGTCGCCATATGCCATTAGTGAGTGTCATTATATTTGAATCTTAAGCCTGGCCATGCTGATATGGCCGATTCGTGCATAAGAATGAATAACAGTTCAGGTATTGAAATCAGTCAACGAAAACGAAAACAAAAGTTTTAACAGCAGTTCAAAACTTGAAACTATTCAAATAAATCATATTTACTACAATACTGAAAATAAAATATTACCATTTCTTTCACCAAAGAATGAACCTTAAAATATTTACATCGAAGCATATTCATCAATTTATGTATTTGTTTGACAATTTGATTGTAAGTGTCAAGCTAATATCATATTGAATTTGGAATAAAATTCCTAAAGTTTATTTTAAACAACTTTCTTCCAAATATTGACTCGTAAAATCCATTCCAAAAGTAACAATATTATAAAATATTCGACAGTAAGTCATAATTACTCAAACAACGTTTAATAAGAGCTGTTCTTTAAACTCGTTCCGAAAACATTCGTTTTGATACGGGTTTCGAGAAACACCATCTTGGATTTTGAAATGACTTTAAACATCATTTTCCAACATCTCACCAATCCATATTAAAATTATTACCGTTCCAAAAATACCCATATTATGAGGGTTTTCAAGGAATATCAATAAACCGGAAGCCGCCATCTTGGAATTCAGAATCACCTGAAATATCATTTTCCGACACCTATCCATCAAACCTGTTCCGAAAATACCCATATTGTAAGGGTTTTCAAGGAATATCAATAAACCGGAAGTCGCCATCTTGGAATTCAGAAACACCTCAATCATCATCTTCCGACATCTACTCATCAAACCCGTACCAAAAATACCCATATTGTAAGGGTTTTCAAGGAATATCAATAAACCGGAAGTCGCCATCTTGGAATTCAGAACCACCTCAAATATCGTTTTCCGACATGTACTCATCAAACCCGTCCCGAAAGTACCCATATTGTAAGGGTTTTCAAGGAATATCAATAAACCGGAAGTCGCCATCTTGGAATTCAGAACCACCTCAAACATCATTTTCCGACATCTATTCATCAAACCCGTTCCGAAAATACCCATATTGTAAGGGTTTTCAAGGAATATCAATAAACCGGAAGTCGCCATCTTGGAATTCAGAACCACCTCAAACATCATTTTCCGACATCTACTCATCAAACCCGTTTCGAAAATACCCATATTGTAAGGGTTTTCAAGCAATATCAATAAACCGGAAGTCGCCATCTTGGAATTCAGAACCACCTGAAATATCATTTTCCGACATCTATTCATCAAACCTGTTCCGAAAATACCCATATTGTTAGGGTTTTCAAGGAATATCAATAAACCGGAAGTCGCCATCTTGGAATTCAGAAACACCTCAATCATCATCTTCTGACATCTACTTATCAAACCCGTTCCGAAAATACCCATATTGTAAGGGTTTTCAAGGAATATCAATAAACCGGAAGTCGCCATCTTGGAATTCAGAACCACCTCAAACATCGTTTTCCGACATCTACTTATCAAACCCGTTCCGAAAATACCTATATTGTAAGGGTTTTCAAAGAATATCAATAAACCGGAAGTCGCCATCTTGGAATTCAGAACCACCTCAAACATCATTTTCCGACACCTATTCATCAAACCCGTTCCGAAAATACCCATATAGTAAGGGTTTTCAAAGAATATCAATAAACCGGAAGTCGCCATCTTGGAATTCAGAACCACCTCAAACATCGTTTTCCGACATCTACTTATCAAACCCGTTCCGAAATTACCCATATTGTAAGGGTTTTCAAGGAATATCAATAAACCGGAAGTCGCCATCTTGGTATCCAAAACCACCTCAAACATCGTTTTCCGACATCTACTCATCAAACCCGTTCCGAAAATACCTATATTGTACTAATTTCCATGGAATATAAATGAGCCAGTAATGAATTTCCTTGTATGCAAAAACTTCTTTTTACGACGTATTTTCAACGTAAAAAAAGATTACGTTATTTGGGATTTATGTCGTAAAAAGAGTAACGTAAAAAGAGGTAACGTAAAAAAAGTTTACGTAAACGGAGGTTTGGGTGTATATATATATATATATATATATATATATATATATATATATATATATATATATATATATATATATATATATATATATATATATATATATATATATATATATATATATATATATATATATATATATATATATATATATATATATATATATATATATATATATATATATATATATATAAGATTTTTTGTAGTAATTTTTCTCGGAGACCGATTTCCACAAACTTAGATTCAAATGAAAGGTCTTGTAGTCCTGTACAAAAATTCTGAATATTATTTGCATCCGGCTACGGAATTATGGAGCACAATGTGCAAAAAATTGTGAAAATAAGTGTACCAACTTTTTTCGAAGATTTTTTTCACAAACTTGGATTCGAATGAAAGCTCTTAGGGTCCCATACAAAATTCCTGATTTTTAACTTCCGGTTTCGGAGTTCCGGGGTAACCGATTTTTACAAACTTAGATTCCAATGAATGGTCCTATAGTCCTTCACAAAACTTCAGAATTTAATCTGGATCCGACTTCCGGTTCCGGAATTATAAGGGGATTAGTAAAAAAAATACCAATTTCAAATTACTTACTCGCTTTTCTCAGAGATAACAGGACCGAATTCAACAAACTTAGATTCAAATTAATGGTCTTATGATCCCATACAAAATTTCTGAATTTCATTTGGATCCGATTTTCGGTTCCGGAATTTTAGGGTAATGTGTGTAAAAACTTTTATGCCACCACTTAGAGGGGCGAACAAAGTTTTCTAAATTGACTTAAAAACTGCAAGGATCAGCCCCATGGGGTTGTTCGAACCATTGATGTGGAACAAGGCAACCCAAATTTCTAATGATCTACAATCAAACAATTCAATCAATCGTCACACTTTTGAATCTGCAATTGCACGAAAGTCTGCTTAGATTGATCTTGATTAGGAACCACCACCGAACATTGTTTGATTCGTAATTGTTTTATAGCCGATGAAATTACACCAATACCCCAAATGTATGCAATTATATCTTTGTACATACTTGAGATACGGATTTCGTTATTTAAGCTTCTCTTCGCCATGCTTGTGTTCAAGTTTTGTATGCAAGCAGTTCATTGCTTGCATACAAAACGTGCTTCATACATTCAAATCGAAACATAGAAATATTTCCAATCAAACGATGAAATAATATTAATAATTGATACATAATAGACTGAGCTGTAAGTGTTTAAAACCTGACCACATTTCTAAGTGTATTTTTCCTATTTTGTCCAAAACTACTCCATTCGTTTGTCATTTTAGGCCAAACAAACTGATTTCGGCCATCCTGGTTCCGAGCTTCCGATTTCGGAGGCACAGGAAATAGTGGTCATATGTATTTTCTTAAATGGGTCTCACTCACTTTTCTCAGTAATGGTTTGCCCGTTTTTCACAAACTTATATAATAATGGAAGGTTCTGTGGCCTGTGCTCGGAATTCCTGAATTTTATCCGGATCCGACTTCTGGTTCCGAAATTAGAGGGTAAAGTGCGTTTAAAATTTTATACCATCACTAAAAGGGGCGAAACAAATTACGTAAATTCTTAGTTGGCCTCGAAACTACTCAAATCGGTATTCATTATCAGTGAACGGTCAACTAATCCGATTCCGGTTATTCTTTCAAGAATTGCTGAAAATTATTCTGAAGAATAGCACAGTTTGATATGAGAAAGGCACCATTACACCATTAGGTGGATTAAAACAGTTTTTTTGTAATGTGTTACCATCCCAGGTCGCATTTATGACAAAGGCTTCAGATAGATGGTAGCAAATTCTAATAGTTAATGCCGGTAGAAACGAAACCATTCGATTTTCGACCACAACTACATATGGCCCGCCGAAACATATATTTTTCGGGATTTTTTTTTGTCCGAAAATGCTCGGCAATTTCCCAGACCCAGAAAACTGTTTAAAGTCTTCGACCACGTATTACGGTATCAGAAATTTTTTGCAAAAAAATAAAAAAATGGAACATATACTGGAGAAGCCAAATGAATGAGAAATTTACAGAAAAAATACGTTCAAAGACCATTTCGCCACCCAAAGCGTTGTTTTAAACACAGCTCTAACACTCGACTGGGTATGGCAAAGCGTACATTGATCATGGTCTAAATCCTAGCCGCCTCACGACCGGTATCCCATATCGAAACATCTTCGCTGTTCATCAGACAACAAAACACTAGTCTTCTCGCTCTATACCTCTCCTTAGCATGACTTTTGCTGTGAAATTTTGCATGTCATCACAGTTGGACACCTTTTTAACTTTGTATGCCTTTAATCCTTTCATCTTCATTGTTCATTTTTCTGTACGTAGAATTATGACTTCCTATCTTTGCGAGTCACATTTGGCACATAAAGATTGGGGGTTTTCTCAATTCTTGTTCATGTGTCGAGGACATACTTTTCGGTTTGTTAAAATGATTTGCAACAAATCGCGGTAGTTTTCAGTAGTTTCAGTTTCTTGTCAAATCACATACCGATAAGTTAGAATTTTGATTCCGTTTGTACAAAATGCGTTTGCAAATTTACACTCAATTCGACGTAATTTTACTGAATGTAACAAGAATGTACTACTGTGAGCAAAAAGTAAACGATTTTCTGATGCGGAAGCTTTATTCGTTGAATTTTCATTAGTGTCACTAAGTTACTAAACGTCAAAATATTCATTAGTGTTTAGTATAACTCTGTCTTTCTGAAGTATAAGTATTAAAAATGCAATCGGCGATTTTTACAATGAGTGAAAATATTGAACAAAGAAGTTACATTGAATTTTGTGTGCGAAATCAAATTTCTGGTGCCGAAACGTTCAGAAAGTTGCAAAAGGACTTCGTTGATAATTGTATGTCGCAAACAATTGTTTTTGATTGGTACAAGTTGTTCAAAGTGGGTCCATAACGCGTTGACCAGGACAACCATCAACATCAACTGATAATGAACATGTCAATAAACTCAAGGAAATGGTACTCGAGAATCGACAATTAACAACCAGAGACCTTACTGGGATCGAATATCGGAAGGATCAGTAAAAACCGATTTGCACCGTCCCATACTGCATTGATTCTTCGTGAATTTTTCGCCAAAAATTCAACCAGTCAGTTGTCGTATGTTCGAGCACCGACCAGGAAGGATTCTTAGTCAGCTTAGACCTGGAAGGATCGTAGCACCAGTAAACATGCAATTGATCTGTACGCTTTGAATCGGCAGTGAAGTCTTTAGAAACAGAAGGTCAAATTCCACAAAAGGAATGTAATACTACGAAACAAAGCAAAGAGTTTTAGCTACAATATATGTGAAACGTTCTAGCTAGCGATCCGTGAAATAATTCAGAACCCTCACTGGAAGAAAAGTGTGCATAATTTAACTTAGACAGGCGTTAATCAAATATACAATGTTTTGGGATCCGAAGCTGCTTTCTGCCCCCACAATAAAAAATGTTACTTTTCTAAATGGAAATTTTTCCATAAAAGTTCCCAAAAATCCACAACATAATTTAAACAGAAAGAGTTCACCATAACAGCCTATGTTGAAATGTAATCCTCATCATAAATGGTAGAATTAGTATCGCGTTAGATTTCCAATTGGGAAAAATGTTGGTCCGTGTGGAACAACGAAAGTGGCTCGTTTTGAAGTAATGACACTCAATACAATTTTAATTGGTTGCAAAAATGGCATGTTATTTTATGAGTGAAAATTGAATGACGATAATTGTCGGACATTTGTTTTACAAATAATAAACTCGTACCCATCGTCATGTAGTCATGGCTGAGCAAATGTTTTTTTGTATGTATTCACCATGTACCAACCGAACGGAACACACCTCATTATTCTCCATGCACCCCCGCCAGCTATGTTAAGTAGCAAAACGGATAAAGTGCTGTTGCATCGCTGATGACTGCACGTACTTAGGAGGTTCCATCGGATATGAGCCATTCTTGCGCAAGACTACCGAAGGATGAGCTAATCCGGATTACCCGTGCGGTTCAAATCCAATTCGATCCGGCATCATCTTCGGTGCTCCCGGTTAACAATTTCATCGACTTTTACGCAAGCATAAAAATAGCCTTGAATCAATCCGAAAACCATGTTTAATCAGCACTTGGAATCGATTTGATGGTCTATTGGCGGCTAGGTTTCTTCTCCTCACTCGCGGCGGTTTTAATTCCTAACTTTATTTATTCACCATCAAAACGCGTTCAGTTTGTTTGGTGAGCAAAAAAAAATCCGCATAAAGGCATATAATTATTTCTGAAAGCCCAATGTTTGCATCGTGATAGGTTTCAGCACTCATTGCACAGTGGATTAGTTTTTGTGTGCAAAGATGTTGTACTTGCGTGACTGTTCAAAATGAAGAATGAACAAAGTCGGTGGTATGTGATTTGATTTGTACTTTTTTTTGGGTTTTGTGAAAGAGACGTGGAATTAGTGTTTATATTTTTCGTTCAACATCCGGGTGGTTTCCGATGACGTAATAAAGGAATCTCCGGGACTATCGGTTATTCCATTGGGTGAAACGTTCTGGAACCAAGCTCACGCTTCTCTCGGACGGAAATCGAATAATTCATCATGCTAGAGAGACGTTTTACAATTGAAACTTTTTTTATTGCAGACTTGTTAATAATTCATTACCTGAACACAATTAATCAGACTGATTTGGAAATGTTTTTTTTTCAACACGCTGTACCTCACATTCAAACCATCAGCAATGCCATTCTTCTCCACACTTTGATATGCATAATTTTCCTAGTTCACATAAATTAGCAAGACATGAGACACCCAATAAATCTTCCGCCAGTCGACAAGCTATCAATCAAATTTACTTTACACAACAGAACCGTAAAAATTGCATCCATTCATTCGTTCGCGGTTTACAACAATTCCGCTTCTCAGGCCGCACATTGACATCGGTGGAGTACATAAAATGTGGCGTGTCGTTCGTTTCTAGTGTTCCGACGATTCAGCTAAAAGTGTATAATTGCCGGTTTTTATCTCGCCACCTCCCGGCATCGAATGTAACTGACCAACCCAATAAACATGATGCTAATCTCAGTTGTCCAATTAATCTCTTCTTCCGGGTTCATTTTTCTCAACACCGAGTACTGAATTTCGTATGTTCTGATGCGAACACACGAATGTACAAATCAATCGAATGGAAACGGAGAACAAGTGTATTCCTGCGCCGTCAGTGATCCGGGAACGACACAAGGTTCGTCGTTTACTGGACGTACTACTTTGTCGGTCTCCTGTCGACAGTATTCAAAACAACCGTAAATCAACTGTTTCAAACTTCAACTAAGATGATGATTTAATTAGGCAAATAGTCTAGGATCAGATGAAGTTGTAAATTATGTGGAGATGACAACTGATCGCTCAGGGTTTTGTGCTTTTTTTTAATTCTAGGCCAGCACACAAAGACTTCACTCTTTAGGCTTCAAAATACATTTCAATATTTTGAAAATACACTAGTAAGAAAGACGTCCAAACAATTCGTCAAACAGTTCGAGCAACAGGTTGGTAACAAAGTCACCGATTGTGATTCGAAGCACGTTTCTGAAAACTATGCGAACTACAGTGAACAGGATTTATTATGAGTGACAAGGGTGTTATAAATTGCACAATGTAAGCTCCGGCAGTAGAGTAGGGGATAGGTTTGATTGGGGTTAAATAAGCCGCCCTGCTACTGCCGTTGATAATGATCTTGCGAAGGGTGATGAGATAATCGTGCCAGACGGGATCGGGCCAGCAGGATTAGCCTCCGGGTGCGGTGACACCACAGCAAGCTGTTAGTTTATTATGGCTGATGATTGAGGGATGATCTTGTGTCAGCCGTAGGCGACTAGTTGGGTCGTCGATTGCTGCTGCTTCTGGCGAGCTGTCAGAGTTTTGTTCGAAGTGATGAATGTGGAATGTTTGTCAAAACTATATTGATGCTAGCTATGTCGTTGTAGTTTCGTATGGAAATAAATAAAAACCACACGACGCTTGAACCATGAGCATGGCATGCTGGACATTCATCGCGAATGCCGATTGAAACATCAGCCATACTCATGTTAAGTAAAGAGACTAGAAGAGGTATTTTTATTCAGGCCTATTTGCGTACAAGCTTTACGTGGCCGAATTAGCCGATTTTTTAAATAATACATTTTTTGAAGTGGATCTCGTTGTCACTCTTTTTCTAGGAGGAGAGGAGCTTCCATTTCCCTCCTGCGAGGGTTGAGGGGCACTTTGTTCGTGACTCGTCTCGTCATCCACTGCCGCATCGGTGGTTTTGTTGTTGATTTCCGTCTTCTTTTCGTTTTCCTTGATGTTCGCAGTCTTGAGCTCGTTGCTAGTTGCTGTAGATGCGCCTTGTTGTACATTGGTTGCAGTTGCTGATTGGTTTGATGGTGAAACAGGAGTACTGCGCTCACTAGTTTCCATTGTTGAACGGTTTGTCCTTGACTTTGGTTGAAGATGTCCTTTTCGCAGTTTCGGTCCAAGGTTTACCGTAGTGTGCAGGTTGTTCACAAAACTGGCATGTAACCAGCTGATTTTCTTAGGTAATCAGTGTTTTACACGGATGTGTCCCACCTTGACCACAAATGATGTACAAAAAACGTACTGATCGGTGACCTGCGGGGGGAGGTCATGCACGCGTACTTCTATGGCATTGTCCACCATGTGCACAGGGATTTTGTATGTACTGTTATCACACTCAACACTGTGCACCTCGTTGTTAACTGAAGCGAATGCAATTGCATCGCTTTCACGTTTAAACATAATGTACACACAGTTAGACGCCTTGTTGAATTGAATCTCAGTTACTTTATTAGCGTCTAGATGCATTCGTTCTTTAAGTAAGATTTCAATTTCATTTGCTGCTGGTCTAACTTTGCAACGCTTGAAATCTATACAAATTGAATTTGGTCTTGTAGGCCAAGATTCCGGCTTTGTTAAATCGTATTTGACCATTCCGTACACTCTATTGTTCACTGTACTGTATTGTCTTTTTTTTTTTTTTATTCAATATTATAGTATAATTTTAAGGCACACTGCTTAAGCTCTAAGATGCCAAGGGTATTTACTAATCTTAATTACGACTAACTTAAAACTAGAAAAGTATCATTATGTAATGTAGCGGTAGCGGATTCTCGAGAAGCTATCGGTAGTGGCCGGTGAATTGAATATCGCATGAGGGTCTTCCATATGCCGTTGGCGAAGATCCATGTTGGCCGCATCCTTCGGTCCGCGTGGGTCCGCGGGAAACACCCCCAGGCTACGAAGGCCCGGCGGGTGGCCCGCATGCTGGTTTTCGACTGGGGCGGCCTTCCGTGGACGATGATGGTGATGTTACGGAAGAGAATGAAAAAAAAAGTAAATATTGTGGAAACGGGGTAAAAAGGGGATGTGGGAACAAAATGTTTGAAAACGATAAAGATCTAATTAGTTGCCATCGAGATGGTGAAGAGATAGGGAAGGGGTAACGAAAAAGTTAGTGACAAAAAAAGATCTTGTTAGTTCCAATGAAGATGGTGGACAGGGACGGGGATCGAGAGAATCGGGCGGATGTTAGTGTCGAACCTGTAGGTGGAGTTTATACTTTCTGAGCGAGGGATAACACATTACACTTGTATATCAATGTGTTTAAGGTACTGGTATATGAGAAGCATATATAAACTATCCCGACTCGCCAACACATCCCGAACCGGAACCTCAGGCGGTCTACCTCGGGCCCTAAGGGATTCCAGTAGCTTCGACCTGGCGTCACGATACTCTACGCACGACCACACGACATGCTCGATGTCCTGATAACCGTCGCCACAGGTGCAGAGACCGCTCTCCGCAAGCCCAACACGCCGGAGATGTGCGTTGAAGGTGTAGTGATTTGACATGAGCCGCGACATAACACGAATGAAATCGCGACTCACGTTCATCCCCCTGAACCAAGGTTTCGTCGATACCCTA
The DNA here is from genome assembly GCF_030247185.1 of Malaya genurostris. Classification (NCBI taxonomy): domain Eukaryota; kingdom Metazoa; phylum Arthropoda; class Insecta; order Diptera; family Culicidae; genus Malaya; species Malaya genurostris. The sequence continues at coordinate 279,823,555 of NC_080571.1, forward strand.
GGGATAATGGAATGTAGTCATCGTCCCAGTTCGCCATTGCTCCATGAAGTTTGCCAACTTTCGAGAGTTTTCTGACGAGAGATACTGAAAAATTCATTGAAGCAGATTGGTCTTTCATAAATATCACCTTCTAATGCGCCCACCTTAGCCAATGAGTCTGCCTTTTCATTGCCTGGAATGGAACAATGCGAAGGGACCCAGACTAACGATATTAAATAAGACCGTTCAGATAAAGTTCGCAAGTGTTCCCGTATTTTCCCCAGGAAATATGGGGGATACTTTCCTGGCTTCATTGCCCGGAGAGCTTCTATTGAGCTTAGACTGTCCGTCACAATGAAGTAATGGTCTTTGGGCAAGGTTTCAATGATCTCAAGGGTGTACTGAATAGCAGCTAATTCTGCGACGTAAACTGAAGCCGGATCATTGAGTTTGTGAGAAGCGGTGATGTTTTGATTGAAGATGCCGAAGCCTGTGGACCTGTTGATGTTTGAACCGTCAGTGTAAAACACCTTTTCACAGTTGACTGTTCTAAATTTATTATAAAAAATATTTGGGGCCACTTGAGGGCGCACATGATCCGGGATTCCACGAATTTCTTCTCTCATGGATGTGTCGAAAAACACAGTAGAATCAGAAGTATCCAAGAAATGAGCACGATTGGAAACAAACGAAGAAGGATTAATATTCTGAGCCATGTAATCAAAATACAAGGACATAAAACGGGTTTGAGAATTGAGCTCGACAAGCTTTCGAAATTTTCAATCACCATCGGATTCAGGATGTCGCATCGGATTAGCAATCGATATGAGAGATCCCAGAATCGATTTTTCAACGGTAAGACGCCCGCCAGTACTTCAAGACTCATCGTATGAGTCGACTGCATGCAACCTAAGGCAATACGCAAACAACGATACTGAATTCTTTCCAGCTTGATGAAATGAGTGTTCGCCGCGGATCGGAAGCAAAAGCATCCGTATTCCATCACGGACAATATCGTTGTTTGGTATAACCTGATCAGGTCTCCTGGGTGAGCACCCCACCATGATCCGGTTATTGTACGAAGAAAATTGATTCTCTGTTGGCATTTTTGTTTCAGATACCTAATGTGACATCCCCAGGTGCCTTTGGAGTCGAACCAGACCCCGAGATATTTAAATGTGAAGACCTGAGCTATGGTTTCACCCCTTAGTTGAAGCTGTAATTGTGCTGGTTCTCGCTTCCTTGAAAATACAACCAACTCAGTTTTCTCTGTAGAGAACTCGATACCCATCTGAAGAGCCCACGATGACAAGTTGTCGAGAGTATCTTGTAATGGTCCTTGAAGATCGGCAGCTTTGGGTCCTATAATAGACACAACGCTGTCGTCGGCAAGTTGTCTTAGCGTGCAAGATGTGTTGATACATTCATCAATGTTGTTCACGTAAAAGTTGTATAAAAGGGGGCTTAAGCATGAGCCCTGAGGAAGACCCATGTAACTGAATCGTATTGTCGACAAATCACCATGCGCGAAATACATGTATTTCTCGGACAACAGATTATACAAAAAGTTATTCAAAATTGGTGAAAGACCATGCTGATGCAACTTCTCAGATAGGATGTTTATGGAAACTGAATCAAAAGCCCCCTTAATGTCTAGGAAAACTGACGCCATTTGTTCTTTACGAGCAAATGCCATTTGAATTTCGGTTGAGAGCAACGCAAGACAATCGTTCGTTCCTTTACCCCTGCGGAAACCAAATTGTGTATCTGAAAGTAAGCCATTAGTCTCGACCCAATTGTCTAGACGAAACAGAATCATTTTTTCGAACAATTTCCGGATACAGGAAAGCATAGCAATCGGCCGATACGAATTGTGATCGGAGGCAGGTTTCCCTGGTTTTTGAATGGCGATAACTCTTACTTGTCTCCAGTCATGTGGGACAATATTATCCTCAAGAAGCCTATTGAATAAATTCAATAAGCGCCTTTTGGCAGAGTCAGGCAAATTTTTCAACAAGTTGAATTTGATTTTGTCTAACCCCGGAGATTTATTGTTACACGATAAAAACGCAAGTGAGAACTCGACCATCGAAAAAGGTGTTTCGTTTCTGTTTGATGAAGCGACGCGCATGATTGTCTGTTCCGGAACCGAGTCAGGACATACTTTTTTAGCGAAATCGAATATCCAGCTGTTAGAATATTCCTCGCTTTCGTTTGTGGTGTTTTTGTTGCGCATTCGTCGGGCTGTGTTCCAAAGAGTGCTCATTGATGTTTCTCTCGATAATCCGTCTACGAATCGACGCCAATAACCGCTTTTCTTCGCTTTAATCAAGCTTTTCATTTTAGCGTCTAATGCCGCGTAGTTTCTGAAATTATCAGGTGTTCCGTTTTTCCTAAACTCGACAAATGATGCAGTTCTCTCCGCGTTTAATTCTGAGCACTCTTTGTCCCACCACGGGTTGGGGGGACGGATGTTAGTTTTCGCGCCGGGTACACGTTTCGTCTGAGCTTGAGTCGCGGTGTCGAGAATCAAGCCAGCCAAAAACGTGTACTCTTCCTCCGGAGGAAGTTCTTGTGTTGTTTCTAGATTCTCAGATATCAAATTTGCGTAGCATTTCCAATCAATGTTTCGTGTGAGGTCATACGAAACATTGATTGTTTCCGATGGTCTTAATCCGGTGGCGATTGAAATTACGATAGGCAGATGATCGCTACCGTGGGGATCAGGGATTACCTTCCACGTGCAACCCAACCGTAACGATGTCGAGCAAAGGGATAAGTCTAGCGCACTTGGTCTTGCTGGTGGTGCAGGAATTCGTGTCATTTCTCCCGTATTCAAGATTGTCATATTGAAGTTGTCGCAGATATCATGGATCATAGTTGATCTGTTATCGTCGTGAAGACAGCCCCATCCCGTACCGTGTGAGTTAAAGTCTCCTAAAACCAACGTCGGTGCGGGAAGAAGCTCTATGATATCATTGAGCCGCCGATGCCCAACCGAGGCTCTTGGAGGAATGTAGATGGAAGCAATGCAAAGGTCCTTGCCTTTGATTGTAACATGACATGCGACAACTTCAATACCTGGTATCGAGGGGAGGTTAATGCGATAGAAAGAATAGCACTTTTTGATCCCCAAAAGTACTCCTCCATAGGAATCATCTCGATCCAGACGAATAATGTTAAAATCGTGGAAGTTTAAGGGTATTTCAGAAGTTAGCCAAGTTTCGCACAATGCAAATGCGTCACATTTCAGATTATTTACTAGAAATTTGAAAGGATCTATTTTTGGGATGATACTTCTACAATTCCACTGTATAACAGTGATTGTATCCGTGACCTCGGTGGATGTCTTAGCCATCGAAGGATACGATCGCTGAAAGAAGGGGCCATTTTGCAGTCAACTGCTTCAAGAATGTTTTAACTGTAGGAATAAAAGCCATTATCAGGCATTTAAGAGGTTCAGAAATATTGAAAGTAGACATGATCCAGTCCACAATATCAGAGAATTTAACAAACCCAGTATTTGGTAAATTTTCTGACTGATCTTTAGGGACTTTCGGGGGTTTTGAAGTCCCAGGAAGTGATGGAAATTCTTGCTCGGAATTTAATTTTCCAAGGCCTGGAGCTTTTTTCTCTGGTTTTTTGCCATCACTACCAGTTGTTGTAATTTTTCGGAACCCATCAGAGGACATCTTCGAACCCTTACTAGGGAGCTTTTGAGAAGATTTATTTCTTCTCTTTCTAATTGATGAGCTATGAGGGACAGCCGAAGATGTACCTTCGAGGGGGTCATCATATTCGCTCTCGTCAGTTGACAAGTAAGCGTAAGGATTTTCGGTAGGTGGCGTAGCACATTTCAACATTTCTGCAAAAGAGCGTTTGGAATGTTGCTTGAGTGAACGCTTCATTTTATCCTTACGCAATTTGTACACGGGACAATCAGAGAGGTCATGCGGCCCCTCCTTACAGTAGAGACACTTTTCATTGTCTCCACTGCAGGAGTTATCCGCATGACTCCCTCCACACTTTATACACCGGGATTTATTGCAACAATGGGATGCTGTATGTCCCAATTGTTTGCAATTGGTGCAGTTCATGACCCGCGGCACAAAAAGACGAACAGGTAAACGGACTCGGTCCAGGAGGACGTAATTAGGCAAAGCCGAGCCAGCGAAAGTCACCCGATACGAGTCTGATGGGATATAGGACTTAGTCCCATCCTCAGCGGTCGATACTGAACGCAATTGCTTGCAGTCCAGTATCTTAACGTTCTTGAGTAGGGGGTTTTTAAAACCGCCTGCCCCATGCTTAAGAACGTCCTCGCAAGTCAGACTCGGATCGGTGATCACGCCGTCTATCTCGACTTCGCGAGCTGGTACGTATACGCGATACTCCCGCGTGAAATGCTCACTTCGAACGATCTCATTAGCCTGTTTTGCACTGGCTAACAAGACCCTAAGCTTGTCCGGGCGTACTTTCTCAATTTTTTGTACAGTATTGTATCGCGAGGACAGGTCATTAGAAAGTTTTAGAAGGTTCAATTTTTTACCATTCGCTTTGGTCCGGATGTAAACCGCATACGGTCCGGCCGAGAGTGCAAGCCCATCGGGATAGCTTCTAATGCGAGATTTATTGCCATCAGAAGCATCCATTTGATCATCTAGGGGAAGGTCAGGCAATTCTGTGCCTTTTGTCATGGCACGGAAATGTGTCCGTGCGGGTAAATATTAGGGGGCAATAAAAATCTAATGGTACTGAACAACAGGGAAAAAGAAAAAAAATACTTAGCTTTAGCTCTCGAAGGGTGATCGGCCGACAAGGCCCGGTCCTAGGCGACCGGTGAATACTCCAGTTCAATAAAGTGCAAAAAACCTCTTTGAGGAAAAAGCACTTTGTTTTTAGTCTCTCACTACACTGTCCAATGAAACCAATCTTTTTATCACTATATATATTTACCACTGTTTCTAATGTACAACGATATATACGCAGCGCCCAGCGCTGGCGCTGGCTAACGGTACCACACGCAGTGCTGCTTTACACAAGCTCACAGTCGGCCTTGAGAACGGATTAATTAGAACTATCACTCGACCGCACTGATGCACACAATAGAATACGGAATGACCTTGATAACGGAATAAAACAATTCACCACGCGATTGGAGAAAGCAGAATTTACGTCCGATCGATCCGATAGTCACGAAACGAATGACATTGTATTGTCTTTGTTTCTGTTATTTCGACCGTATATGATTTGCGACCGTAAATGATTTTCGACTGCGTCGTGTGAGATGCGAGCACGAACTGGGGGCACGCACTTGTTCTTTCTTTTATTTGCTTTTGCAGTCATTTTCGGTGTAGAATACTGTACAGTTTCGATATTCCACCAAAGCTTTAAGAATAGATAATGACGATTCACAATGATTTTTACCTGTTGATGCTCGAAGTATCTGTAGTAGTTTTGGTTCCATAGAGGTTCTGGGGTATAATTATATCGATTTATTATATTTTAAACACTTTTTATAGCCCAACGTAAAAAAATTTGAATATTTCAATGAGAATTGAAATTCCACTGATTCACCCTACAGAGGTTGGTTTGTTTTCGTCTTGTCATAGAGGAACGAGTGACGTTGGCAGTTACTCTTCTCTTTTGTTAGGATGAGAGACGAAAATATTTCGGCTCTCTTCTATTGTTTTGGAGGCGGTCATTTACGAATGGGACAGTGAAAAAACGAACATGAGGTTGTTGGAATGGATTCTTTTATTCAAAATGCGAGACAATGTTAAGCTCTGATTTTGACAGCAGTTTGTTTTTAAAATTGGATTCAAAGACGTTATGCCAAGTGGTGTACGAAATCAAATTGCGTCACTTTCAAATGGCTGTAACTTTTTACCCATTAGGTATTTTAAATAAAAATTTTGGATGAAACTAGTTCAATGCGCAATGTTTACATTGTGTAAGTGACAGTAGTAGTTTTGCAATCGTTTGCAATGCGAAGATGGAGTCGGAAGAACACCAGCAGTGTCAAGTGTTGCGCACGATCCTCGAAAGTCCGAATATCTCTCATTGTGCAATCGGTAGGGGTGCTGAGAATTGCACAATCTTTGGTACCTTGCATTTTAAATCGGTACAAAGCAAAGTCTTGCCCAGGCACGTACCCAGAGGGGGGCCCGAGGGGCCCTGGCCCCTCCCGAAATCAAAATAATAATGAATGACACGAAGAGAACAGTGTCAAAACTAAATGAACTGGAGGTTAAATCCAGGGCACAATATACGAGAATTATAAAAAGACATTAAATTGTACTGGGTGACCGGAAAGAGAAAGTTCGCGAACTTACCATAGTTTTGCAAGATTCTGCAGATAAGGAAGTTATCCTGCAGCTGGATGCCGCATATGCTTATTTAGGACTTAAAAGACGAACGCAAGTGCACTTCTAGTACATGTTTGGATGGATACGCTAGAGAACAAAATGATTACTCGACAATGGACCAAAGTCGTGCTTCGAAGCGGCACGAGTGCATGGGTCGGAAAGATTACAATGCTGGGTTTCTGGGATTGTCATAGTATACTTTTGGAGGATTTCCGATTAAAGACCGAAATCGACCTTACATGAAGTACATGAGCATCGCTGCTACGGGTAAAATCAACGGTTTAGGGCTCCAGTTACTTGCCCATCCACCTTGTTCACCTGATTTGGCTTCTTCGAACTATTATCTGTTCCAAAACCTCAAGTCAACTCTGAGAAATCGATGTGAGTTTCGTTTTGGAATTTTAGACCGCTACTTCCTCGACCTGATACCGAAACCTCTATAACCAGAGTAAGTTTTCCGTTCTCCACGAATCTGAGTAAGGGAGCAATCTCGGATCACTTCCCGAAATCTTTCACAAGTCTTGTGGATTTTTGTGCTCTGGAAATGGATATTTAGAAGATCTTAGACATGTGCGACTGAAATGGCATGATAATAAATGTTAAGAAATGTAACACAACAACCTTCTCTCGGTCACAGTTACAAATTTAATTTAAATACTTAATAATGATAGTTCCAGTGTCTGTAGGAAACACCGGTAAAAAGCGCACCGAAAATTATGTACATAAGCAATACTCAGTAACATAATTTTTTTTATCTTTGGGCCCCTCCCGAAATGAAATCCTGGGTACGGGCCTGGTCTTGGCATTACATTCCTTTTGTGGAATTTGGCCTTTCTGTTTCAACAGACTTCGCAGCCGATTCTTAGTGTACAGAATCATTGCATGGCTAGTACTATGGATCCTACTGACACTAAGAACCCTTCCAGGTCGGGGCTCGAACATACGACAACTGGCTTGTAAGACCAGCGTCCTATGCATTGAACCGCCAAATCGGTACAACGAACGTTTAACTGCTGAACGGAAGGAAACAGCTGAACAAAAAAGGTGGATTTCCCTATACTGAAAATGGTCACAAGCGGGTAGTTCAAACTTTCAAGAGAAATCCCAACAGTTTTGTTAAAATTGTGACAAAAAAATTGCATTTGAATAGAACTTTTGTTCAATAGACATAGAGGGTCCGCCATGTAACTTTTTTTTTTAAACATGCAATAAAACACAAACGGTTAATCCGATTTCAAAATTTATTTTTGCATATTAAAGTACAATCCTTCCGGTTAATTGTGGAATATAATTTCATTCAAATGGCTGCCTCGGTTGGCCTTGCAGTACGCCATACGGTCGGTTCAGTTTTTTAGTACATTTTCGATTGTATGCAGCTTTATTTCAGCTATGGCTGCAAAAATGTTGTCCTTCAAGGCTTGAATTGTTTCCGGCTTGTCCACATAACACTTATCATTGACAGCCCTCCAAAGATAATTTGTCTAACGGCGTCAAATCGCAGCTCCGCGGCGGCCAAACGATCGTAGCGTTGGCTGTGTGGCACGGAGCGTCGTCTTGTTGGAACCAAATGGTGTCCAAGTCTTTCTCTTCAAGTAAAGGGAAGAACCAATCGCTAATCGTGGCGCGGTAGCGCTCGCCATTGACCGTGGCGGCGGCTCCTGCCTCATTTTCGAAGAAAAAAGGCCCAATGAAGCCGCTAGACCAAAATCCGCACCAAACCGTCACTTTCTGAGGATGCATCGGCTTCTCCATTATAACGTGCTGGTTTTCCGTCCCCCCAATTTTGCTTGTTAACATACCCGCCGAGATGAAAATGTGACTCATCCGAGAAGATGATTTTTTCGCACACATTCCGCAACATTACCATGATTTTCAACGTAAAACTGCACTATTTTCACGTGTTCCTCAAGCATATACACAACAATTTTCGTTCAGCGGAAGGATAAAAACAAAGTTTCTGTCAAATCAGAAGTGACATTAAGGTTACCGATGTCGAAATAACCGCTGGTTAAAAAAAAGTTAGATATCGACCACTTTGGGAACCCTGTCCTAGAAGATATCAAAGTTTTTCAAAAAAATACATGATGTGGCAATTAATTTGTTCATGTGGAAAACGGAGCACTTCATTTGTGACTACCGGTACAATCCATTGGCACGTATACATAAAGGAATGCCTCCACAAGCGTCTATTTTCACTTCTAAGGCTGACAAAATGGTTCTACGTTTTCTGGTAGGATTTAGCCTCGTGCTATTACTCAATGCCAGATGTTTTAGAATGTTACAAGGCCAATGAGGTCAACTTCGTACCGAAGGTCTTCAATTTTTCGAACACACCGGAACTTCGGAATTATCCTTAGAAAGTAAAATAGGAGGAAGATATGAAGAACAAATGGATTTCCAACCAAAAAAAAATATTGGTCCCTATGTTGGTCAAAAGACCTTATGAGTAGAATATGATATTGAAATTGATTGAAGTGTACAAGGAAAAAGTTAAATAATATTTTTGAATTGATTTCCTGAAAGATTGGAGATGATCGGATTGAAAGGGTAATTTTTGCCGTATATTTACTGCCGGACCAGGGTTATTTCGCCGAAAGCCGTTTCGCCGAAAGTCATTGTGCCGAATGTACCACTTTGCCGAATGCTATTTCCCCGAAAGTCATTTCGCCGAATTCTGCAATTGTCTTAATATCGTAATTGGAATTGATTAAAAATAAAGATCATAGCGCTAACGCCCGTTTCATTGACCTACAATTGTACTTCTTGAATAAAGATTGCTTCATGAATCTCAGAACGGAATTCCCAAGAAAATTTGTTGACTTTGTTAGCTACTAAGCATCAAAGCATTTGCATAGGTATATCTACCTGGCAAATGTTTGTGGTATTTTGCGTCCACTGGGTGAAAATGGCTCACCACATCGTTTTGGCTCGAGTGCTGTCCGTCCTTCTTGCTGCTCCTTCGGACATAATTCAAGCAAAAAAACCTAGCTTTGAGTAGACCGGGCAAACGAGGCGGTTTGTATGCGAGAGGCCGTCGCTTCTGCTTCGGTTATATGGCTGCGTCACATCAATTATCCAAAAGACATAATAACACGAAAAAATAATAATATAATAATATGATGTGTTCGAAATAACATTTTCGGCGAAATGTCTCTCTCGGAGAAATGTCCGTTTCGGCGTAATGATCGTTTCGGCGAAATGATCCTTTCGGCGAAATGATCTATTCGGCGAAACTACTTTCGGCGTAGCGACCCGCTCTCATATTCATTTGTGGTGTAATTTAAGTCCATTTTCTCTTTAATTGTTCAAACTTCTATGCTGTTGTCACAATCATAACGATGATTCTATTGACGTTTAATACTGATGGCTTACAATATGTACAATCGGTCCGAAACTTACGTTTTCAGGTATAATTTACCGTTTCCCACCTCTATGTATTGGAGTTATCATAGAATGTCATATTTGGCGAAAAACTTAAGTAAGTAATTAGGCTACGAAATGGCTTATGAAGATCTCTTTTTAATCCTCTCTCTTTTCCATCTTTCACGTCTCTTTCCGGCGCTGGTTTGAATTCTGAAGAAAGCTTTCGAAGAATTCAGTTTAGTCGCTTACTAGACGAAATATTGAAATATTGGAATCAATATCGTTGCTTCGATCCTATAAAGATATTTCTCATCAAAATGTGTGTGAAAATGAATAATACTTTCGTTATGAAAGCGACGCAAAAATTCGATACTAATTCACCCATTTCCATCTTATCGTTTAATCCAATGCATTGAACAGAGATAGCTAATCTTACTCTTACTACAGTTACTTTTTTTAGAAAAACGGAGATGCTGACATGATGAAAGGAACAGATACTTATGTGTTATAAGTACGAATGATGATCAAGATTGATGCATTAATTTATCGGCGTAAAATGATGAGACATCATCATAGGTTGTATTGCAAGAAGTAGACAAAGCAGTAAAACTGGATTCGAAGAAAATCAATGGCTTTGAATTCTGACTTTGAATGGCCAGAATGACTTTAGGAATGTGTTTAATCAATGTTCAGACAACAGATTGTTGTTTATTATAATAGAATGCTTTTTATAGCAAATCTTGTCTTGAGTAATTATGTGCTAGCTGCACTCTTAGAATACCACCTTCGATACTTGTTACCGCAAATTTCAACAGCGTAGTGCTCGGTAATAAATTCGGCAAAAATAAGCTTGGGATCCGAAAACAGAAATGCTGTCAAAACGTCAGAACATTTCATTGTATTGTAAACCACAATAAACGTCAAATACACTATTTGACGTTGTAATATTTGTAAGCGGTAAAAATATAAATAAGTTGTTCATAAATTTTGGTATCGTTTCAGTAAATATCATTTGTAAAGACCGTTCCAGAAAGTGAGGACGCTTACGGAAGCCGCTGCCATTTCACACTAATTAACAATCTGTCAATTTTGATGGCTGCGTCCTATTGTTTACACTTTCGCCACAGGTGTAGCCATTTTCTGACTTCATCAGTTTGTTCAAAATACGTGGGCAGAGACGTGACGTGAGCAAATCAACGTCGAAATGTTGTGCACAAAAGGTGCACAGATCCAGATTTAAAACATAGATTGGACTAGTTTGAATAACAAGTAATATCTAAAACTTTTTTCTTTTTTCGAAAACTTTCTTAGACTGTGAACCATTTCGCGGTTAATTTTAACTTTCGGTTTAAATCTGACACTCGAGCGGTTAATTTAATGTTGTCAAAAATAACTCTGATCGAGAGCATAGTTGTTTTTGACAGATCGATGGTTATTTTCCGACACTGAAAAAAATCTTGCGATGCAAATTCTAATATTAATTCTGTAGTTGAAATTATTTCCTGTGGAAAATAAACCCAAATAACTTTCCGTCCGTCAAATTTTAAAATGGGCCGCAGTTTCAGTTGAATTTAACAACTCGACACAAAATAACCACTCAAGTGCCAGATTTTAACCAAAAGTTAAAATTAACCGCGAAATGGTTTACAGGCTTAATAATTAAACCATGATGTCCAGGACTGTCACTAAGAAATATAGCAAAAATGGGAGGAGTAAAAGAGAAAGCAGTCCGGGAAGAGCGATCGGGAAGCTCGGTGAAGATAACACTTTTGAGGATAAACTGAAAGAGATCGAACGAAAAAGTTTTGCTGACCCTCTTTTAGATATATTGAAGCCGTTCGAGCAGAGGAAGGAAGTTTTAGGGCGGGAAGTGGCTACTCAAAACCGTTGACACATCGAAGACAAATATTCTTCGGGCGTTGAAACGTGAAACTCTATCAAAAATTCTTTCAAATTATATGGTGTGAGAAGAGCAAGTGTTGAACCTGTCCGAAACATCGATTCAAGTCGAAAGCTTTGTTTAGAATGTTATTGTCTTCCGAGCTGTTTGTGCCTGCGGTAAAATTTTAAATTTTTCAGATCTCATTCTGTTCGATGAATGGATCTAGCAATTCTCATAAGCTCTGTAAAGGGCTCTGAACAACAATCATAAATTTATTGAGTAACAATTCCGCAAAGCCCAGACACGAATAATTGATAACCAATGATGACAGGTCGAACCGATCAAGCGACCAATCGACCAAGCGGAAAGGTAGATGAATGAAATTGCAAAACAAAAATGAAAATTTGTTAAGAAAGAGTCGCCCGAGGAAAGACTAGAAGCAATAAGCTTCTACTTACCGTGGAGATGCTCTGTCAATTGAGCTACCTTGGGATCACATTCCAGAAGGCAATCCGATTAGGTTGAGCGAAACAAGTGCATGATACTTTGTACGCTTGTAGACTGATCACTAATTTTTTCAACCTAATTTCAACCATTCATCTCCTTATTCCACTTATTCTTTACTCCGTTAAATTTTAGTGATCGGTGGCTCCGTCTGCGAAACGGGTACACACATTCTACAGACTTGCAAATATTTTACCTTTGGTCACAGTACGGGGTGATGATTCCGAAAGGTTTAAATTACTTTTCACATATAAATTACCTCGAAATCGTTCGAACAGGCAGGAAATCAGCAGCTGCGGGTTCCAAATTATTAGCAGCAACAGCAGACTCCAAGGCATTAGTGAGAGAAAACTTATTCTATACAAAAAAACCCCAAAGAGCCAACGATGTGCTAGCCGAATTTGCAAAGTGCAATCACATGCCTATTCTCTAAACTTTATTTTCCGACGGCATGTCATAAATGGATAAATTGCGCAGATCGCGGACTGTCACTGAGAAAGATAGCAAAAATGGAAGGAGTAAGTGAAAAAGCTGTGTGAAATGCAATCAGGAAGTTTGGCGAGGATAACACCTTTGAGGATAAACCGAAAACGGGTCGAAAAACAGGTCCTGCTAACCCTCAGTTGGATAAACGTATACTGAAGGCGTTCGAGCTAAAGAAGGAGGTTTCAGTTCGGGATGTGACCAAAAAAGTGGGCACTTCGAAGTCAAATGTTCTTCGTGCTAAAGAACGTTTGAATCTTCGAACCTTTAAGAAGCAGAAACAACCAAAACGTAGTCCGAAACAAGAAGCATCGATCAGGCCGAGGGTTCGAAAGCTGTACAATAAGATTCTTGCTTGAAATTTGAACTGCATAATCATGGACGACGAAACCTACGTGAAACTCGATTACAAATCCTTGCCGGGACCACAATATTATACGGTGCGAGAAGGGCAAGTGTTATACCGGTCCGAGACATCGATTGAAGTCGAGAAATTTGGTAAGAAAGCTATGGTCTGGCAAGCAATTTGTAGCTGCGGTAAGATTTCGAAACCCTTCATCACCACTGCTTCAATGAACAGCGAAATATACATCAAGGAATGTTTACAAAAACGACTTCTACCCATGATTCGAAGCCACAAGGATCCTGTTGTCTTCTGGCCAGATCTTGCTACGAAATCAAAGCGCGTCCATACTTTCTGGGTTTTCACGTCGTATGTTGTGTTTGAGTTGAGCTATGGTTCTTGACTTATCAGCGTAAATCTTGAATTTCAAATAGCCCCACAAAAAATCTGATTGCGTCAAATCGGGTGATCTCGGGGGCCAGTCAAAATCACCGTTTTTCGATATGAACAATTGTCGTAACGAATCGATTGTTAGTTGAGCTGTATGGTATGTTGCACCGTCCTATTGAAACCCGTAGCCATTCGCACCATTTTCGCGAACAATGAGCATCACAACAACATTTATCATGGCTCGATAACGATCACCGTTAACAGTTTTCGTTGCTCCATAATCGTCTTGGAAAAATAATCGAGATCAATCACCATATCCGCCCAAACACCACACCAAAACTGTATGTAATATATGAAACTTTTCTCTTTTTTCGTAAGCCTTCTTCAAAGTTAATTCCACAATGATGTTTTTGTAAAAATAATCGCCTTAAATGTTATGCTCCGGGAATTTGACGGTTGATGAAATTCTGTTTTCTTTTGTTTGCTGAGACATTTGAGCTTTATGTTGTCCCGTTTGCTCTGTTCGAGATGTTATTTACTTCAGAATTGTGATGACAGGATAAACTACCATTTAACAGGTGACAAAAAAATGACTATACGTGAATCGTAAAGTAAGTTAAGTAGACATTGCACTACGGTGCAAAACAAAGAGCAGAGACTATATGTTTGCTTACCGGTTTATGTTGAACTGTCCAGGGGCATAACAGTACAACATAAACTGATATGAACTGACGAGTCGAATAAAATTAGATGATGAATTGTTCCTAGTTAACTTGTAGCAAAGATAAACTCGTTGAAACATATAACATATTGTTGTTGATTTGTTCAAAACAAAAAACATTCGTGGAATTATTTTCGAATCCTAATGGACTCTAAAACGAGCTACTCACGATGACAGTATCATTAATATGGAAAGATAATCCTGGTTACACACCTGAAACAAAAGAAAGAAATAATCCCGATTAGATTGAGGCAAGGTGTTTGAAATTTTCAAGGTTATATCGCAAATCGTAATTCCATGTTAAACCAACAAACAAAGTGTAATAAAAATCGACAATGTCAACGATGAAATTAATTATCATCGGTACCGACGACGGTGGAGCGGTGCAGACCTACATGCTCACTGACTGACTCGCCGAGTCATTTGGAAAACAGTTTCTGCTCCCTGCCCGGACCTTCCCGAACTGAACCGAACCGATCGAACATGACTGCAATGGTTAAGTGATTTTGTCCAGCTGCAATGCCGGTGCAGTTCGAAAATTTACCGTCTCCAGAGTATCAGAGCAGAGTCAAGTTCATACTTTGTTCATGGTTGTTCTCAATAGATATGAATGAAGTGAGTGAGAGCGGACCTAGTCGATGCAGGTAAAAAATATTTAATTATACCAGATCGGATGAGTGTACCTCAAATTCTTGCCGCCTACTGACGCATTAGATGTGGGCGTATTTGGCAGAAAATAAAAGGGGGTAGTAATCTAAACAGTATAATTGTATCTCACAGTTTTACAACAATTACGGCAAAACAGCGCACATCAGGTCTAGGTTCTTCGATTCGGGACGAGAATGGATAGGATTGCGATCGCATGTAATAGCAAACTGACCTTCATCTTGACGACCCCCGTCTGTCTTATTAGCCCGGTTAGTATGATGGCACTAACTACGGAATCACTCGGCACCGTGGTTGGGCTGGGGTGCACGGTTCGAGCAGTTGATGGCTGCTGCTACTGGTGCTACCTGTCAGAGTGTCCGATGAATTCTAAAGCGATAATTGGTCATGGAAGCTATTAATTGGTTGAAAGACAATGCGGTATGCGGATTTTTCTCTGCTGCACCTTCGATCGAGTACAAACTAATGTGGAGTGTAGATACATACTGTCAAGTATGTTGTACCCGGAGCTGGTTCTCGAGCTTCTTTGTAGCTTCGACTGTTTATGTGGTAACAATATCTAAATAAGGAAAAAATACATTTTCTATCGGCGAAGTTGGTTAATGTCGAAAGTGTAGCAAAGAGGAACAATTACATAAGAACTGCTGTATTTTCCAATTTCCAGGAGTCATTATGATGTGTGCTCGGTCACCTTTCTGGAACCCTTTTCCCACTTTTTTTTGACAAAATCTTTCCCATAATATGCCTATCCTTTTGATTTTGCCTAATCTATTTGTTTTAATAGGCACGCAGATATTCAGAGGATTGTAATCCTTTGGTACAATGTTGATGATGACGCCAAATCAGGCAGAACAACCCAGAACTCGCAGGCTTCTGAGAGAATTGCGATATCCGTTTTTTTCAGACACCCTTGTTGGTTAATCGTAACTGCAGTTATAGAGATTTTGCTTTTCAAACCACAACTACAAATAGCCCATTAAACCATGTACTTGTTTGGGAGCTTCGACAACTTCGTTGAACCCCTTCTTTAGAACATATTGGTTTACTTAGTTTCGAGCAAGAAACATACTTTTATTTTATGTTGAACATGCGGAATCAAGAGAAAAAAAGCATCAGAAAGTCAACCATCAGTTCAAGATCGAATGGTTTTGGGAAAAGACACACGGAAAGACCGAAATCAGCATTTTGGCGAAAAAATAGTTGATTTTCTGAATTTAGTTAGTTATTTTTTGAGACAACTAAAAAACCTTACTTTTACTAATTTAGATTTTTTAATTCTAATTCCCTTAATAATAATAAAATATTTGTTGAAATGGCTATTTTTTAGTTGAATTCACCAATTAAACGTGCTGTCATTTCTTAGCTAAGGCACATTTCATATCCATTCAACTATTTTTTTAGTTGAATTAGAGAAATAAAACGTTGTTTTCAACCAACATAAATGGTTGAATTGGTTTCTGCAATTTGCAGCTATATGGCGCTCTGTCACCGAAAAAACGTTAACACCGTAATGACTACTAGCCACTAGATGGCACACGACTACCGAAAAAAAATTTCAGTCACGATTATCTTTTGTATATTGGCAGGTATAAATACGATGTTGTATTGGAGAAAAAGACATAAGCGAAACATAAACTTCTTTTTGAAAATTTTTCTTCACAATTGCTGTTTTCTTCATTCGACTTCGCGAAATTGACTATCTCACTGAAAACTTTGAGCACTCGGTACAAGTAGTACACCGGACAGCGTAGCCCAGAAGGTTGGAAGATACAAAAAACATCATTTGACATATACAATTAGAGTGCACTATTCGAAACTCACTTCACTGTTCCCCGTAAAAACATTATTACGCACAATCGGTTTAAATGCGCACAAATTCTGAATAAATACACTTTCCACTAACAGTTTACGTCATTTTTACATATCGGTTTAGAAATTTATATATGGATATATCGTAACACATGCGAAAAACAATTTATCACATTGTAGGCGCGGTTCGATGCCAAACAAGTGATTGTGGGTTATTCTAGTATGTCCGGTTCTGAGCCGAGATAATATTCGTTCGGTTCTGTTATTCCTGTCGTCCCATTGCATTGTTGTTCCTTTGATTTTTCTAGTGAAGTGGGTGTTTGATTGATACCAAGTGCGTTCCCACGAAGTGTTGATTTGTGCGCTGATCCATTTTTTGATGTCCTGGCTTGGTAAAATTCTTTTCCATAGCCGACTTGTGATTCCTCGATTAGCTAGTAGGTCAGTAGTAACAGTTGAACACATCTTGATACACTCGAACTCATAAACTAGCAACATCAATCCGGGACATCTTGTGCAACGACTCCGATGCCGAAGAAAAACTCATTCAGTTTCTCAGAGATATAGCCATGTATACCCAAATTTAAATAAGAACATATAATGTAACGTACTCGTCTTCTCCACCTATCAATCTTTCTTTATTAAAAGAGGCGAATGCACAAAAGTGTAAAACCTCCTAAATAAAAATCAATCAATCAATCAAATCTAAATAATTTGCAAGCAGTTTCAACAAGACTGTCCTTTTTAGCTTTTTAATGGATTGTTTTGCTTTGACACTTCTCATGAGTTTTTAGCTAATAAACTTGTTAATAAAACCAATTTCATTTTTGTAATGATGGTGATAGATAAATAGAAACAAATTTTCTGATTTTAATAACAAAATTTGTTGTCAATGAGAATTTCGTACTGAATTGAAATATTGCTGGTTTGTGTCCAGAATATTCGCCAACTAAACACCTTCTCTAAAAATAAGAGTTTTTTTCAGCAAAGTAAATTCTCAATAATAAACTTGTTAATAAAACCAATTTCATTTTTGTAATGATGGTGATAGATAAATAGAAACAAATTTTCTGATTTTAATAACAAAATTTGTTGTCAATGAGAATTTCGTACTGGATTGAAATATTGCTGGTTTGTGTCCAGAATATTCGCCAACTAAACACCTTCTCTAAAAATAAGAGTTTTTTTCAGCAAAGTAAATTCTCAATTTTTACTAATTTTATAGTTATTTTGGAAATTTTGTTGTTAAAATCAACTAATTCAAAAACAGTAATACGAATTAGGCGCATAGCTAATTTCGGTCGTTCCGTGCAATGCTATATGTGTGGTGGAAACAGAAGGGCGTAGTGTATAGTGGGTTTCTTAAACCCTGTGAAATAGTTAAAACCAACCGCTACCGTGAACAGATGGTCAATTTGAACAACGCAATAACCGAAAAATAGTCCGAGAAGGCTCAAACCCAGTAAACTCGCACATTAGACGAATCGCACATGAAGCTTACGATTACATTTAGCCTAAGATTGACGTTCACACGGTGTCTCGCTAGAGCAAAAGAGTGGAGACGATAGCATAACAAGGAGCACGATACTATGATCGGTCCGATGATCGGCAAAATTCACTGGGAGGACACGGTAAAGTGACAACGCTCTTGCACATTTAGCCAAAGCAGTCAAAGAAACAATTTCTACGCTTGGTTGGAATCTCATATCACATCTAACATGTTCACCAGACCTGGCGCTCTTTGATTATCACTTCTTTTCATCGATGGGATACTCACTGACTGAACATCACTTCCAAACTTTGGAGGATGCGCGAAATCGGATTGATTAATGGATGTCAATGAAAGGTGACGATTTCTTCAGGGATTTTATCTTTAGATTGCCGAATCATTGATCCACTTACTGAAAAACTACCTACCTTTCCAAACATAAATGTGATGGTGGTGCAAATTTTCACAAGATTTGCCTTTCTTAATAGACAGGAAATAAAGGGAAATTTTTATGCTGGTATCTTGTTGGCAACACTGTTTTTGACAAATCACACGTCTCGTGTCAATGAAAAAAATGGTTCAGTTTGGTCTATAATTTAATCATGAATCGTCACTTGGTTTATAATTTAATCATGGAATATCCACTTTTTTATCGAAAAATTGTGTTCAGCAACGAAGCTTATTTCTGATTGAATCTGGAGTGAATACCAACCAGAAGAATTACAAGAGCTACCAATGCATCCCAAAAATGTTGGTGTGGATTATGGGCCGGTGGCATTATTCGTGAAAACCGGCCGATATGTTGGAGAGAGTGTGACAAAATTGTACCTTGTGCATGGGCCATCTAAAACGAAGCCGTGATCAACATTTGCATGAAATCATCTTTAAACATTAAATTATATTGATCGTTTTATCGATTTCATAATTTTTTTTTGAAAATCAAAACAATCAATTCTATCAATTGAATTGATGAAAAACTCGACTTCTGATTAACGCTTCGATGAATTATATTTCATTCGCATCAGCTAGACGATATGTGCATGTGTGTGTGCTCTTTTCGAAGATTTTTCACTCCCGATTCTGGAGATATAACTGTGTTTCCATAGATATAGGACTATAATTGAATGCTGTGGTGGCCAAGTAAAGTGAAGCATGCTTGGTTCTTCTAGTCAATTAGGCTTTCTCTTACTGTGTTTACATATACAGGATAGTTTAATTGGCAAATCGATTTCCCCGGTTAGGAGCTAGCTACGAGTTCGAGTTGCTTCCGTCTCTGCGGTAACATTTTCGCGGTCTTCATTACATAGTTGCTTTCACATGTCATTTTTTCTATCTGATTTGCCCGTTAGATACTAATCAAATTTAAGACTTTTTCACGACAAACATATTCTTACACAAAAATAAGAAGCAAATTATCTGGTCGCAAAGCAGCGCACGGTGAGAATTAATTTAATATTGTAACTAGCATATTTACGAAAGAAAACTCCAAAACATTGCTCTTTAGAATCTATTTTAGACTCTTGAAAATCTAAAAAGAATCCAAAGCTTCTGCTGCTGAATATAGTCCAAAACTACTGCATAATAACTGCACATAACTATTTTGCAATTTTTACTTATCGTCTTCGACTCATCAGTGCATACGCAGTTTATATTGAACTGCTTACTCAACCTAACGGTTCAACATAAACCGCTAAGCTTACGAAAAAAAAGTAATGCTATTGGCAAAACACTTTTGCATCAAAGTTCCATGACTTTACTGAAGTGCCGAAAGAACGAAACATTGCGACGGCTTTATGGCTGTCAATAGATAGTAGTTATTTTAGGGATTAGGAACCGCATAGGTACCGGTTTATGTTAAATTTTGCCAATAGCCTTGATTTTCCGTCTATTTAGCAGTTTATGTTGGACCGTTAGGTGGCGTTAGCAATCCAACATAAATGTAACGTAAACGTGAAAATTATCGCAGTTGAGACCATTCAACAATGCTTACGGACTCTCCTCGACTACATAGCGTAGGATCAGTGCAAATCGAATCAATACTAATGCTGGTTTCGTGAAAGTGTTTTAAACTTCGGGCGCAAAAATATAGTTTCATCGATCGAGCTAAAATGTTGCATAGTTCTTATGAGAACCAGAAGAAACACGAAAAGTTTGGTGGATCGAGAAAATATATCTTTTCATCCTTTTCCCATTCAACCTTGTCCCACCCTAGTACCCAAGCTATTTTTTTGTTTCGATTATAGAGGTTTTGACATTTAGGTCATTCGTCTCTTCGCCCTCAGCTCGACGAGATCGGAAAGTGTCTGTGTGTGTATCAATTTTCTCGTAGATGGCTGAGCCGATCTCAACAAACTTAGGCTCATATGAAAGCTCTTATAGTACTGTGGATCAAGTTCTAAGATCACTTCTGATTCCGGAGATATAATGGTATAAGTGACGTAACCGACAAAAAGCAATTATTTTTCGCCACTCAATTTTCTTCGAGATTGTTAAACCGATTTTTCTAAGTTTAAACGAGTTTGAAAGCTACTATTGGATTGTGAATCGAGTTCGAAGATCAATAGAGCCTCCGATTCCAAAGATATATTGGCATAAATGTTTTAACCGACAAAATGCGTTGTTTTTCTATCCGAATTTTTTTCTCAGAAAGTAACCTACGATCAAGCTCATATCTGTTATCGCTGTCACTTTTGATCTCGAGAATGTTGTCGAATATGCAACGTAAGCATTGAGCCATGCTTTTCTGAACTTACCGAAACAATCTGAATGAATTTGTGTTGAAAGCTCAGCCCAAATTCGTGTCAGAAATAATCCTAACGAAAAAAAATGTTTCAAAGTGGCTGTTTAAATGACAAGAGAAAGGCATTCTTAGATCATTAGGTACGGAACTACTTCATTGTATTGCAGTGCTACAAAATCCTACTGATATTATGAATCCTTAGCGGTTGGGACTCGAACATACGACAACTGACTTGTGAAATCATCGCTATATGCATTGAATCACAAACCTTAACAGTCGGGTCCTTTATTCGAGCTTATTAAATTTTAAAACAATTTAAGTTTATTGGTGTAATGTAAGAATTCCAATAAATCTGTTCCACATTGTTATTAAGACTTCGATGCAGAACAATGGTCACTTTCCAAGGTCATGTTGCTACCAACTTCAAGCACACACTGACACACCGGAGGAGGTTTCCGTCGTTTTCAATCATGGAGTAAGCAATCGTGACTTAGAAACTGATCGGTTTAATTACCCTCCATGCAACGTACCATGTAATTTCGTTTTTTTTTCTGTAACCCCACGAGTCGTCATTACAGAAGCTCCTACCAATCGATGCACGTGAGGGAATTTGTACAGCAGGTGCTTTTAGTGACGACCCCTACCACCAGTCCAGTCCGTAAAGGTTTTTCGATTTGGTCGCCGTCGACAACGGAGTCCAAACCGTAGTCGGAATAAAGTTCAATGTCAGACAGGCGATGGCGCGGATGGCAAACACCGTCAACCGGGTTGTTAATATTCAAATTTAAATTCACTGTTTTGCTGTGAATGATGTAATTTTTTTGTCATTCGAAGCGTACCTGAAATTAATTGATTAACCACTGCCTTGACCTTACATGAAGAAGTAATGCTTTAGAAAAGTTCGCTTTCTGGTGTATCTTGTTAGTAAATCGAAACGTTGTCGTCGATTAGTTTTTAATTGTAGAAGAAACTCATTTTAGTTTGAGAAATTAAAGAAATAACAAATTCTCTGCTTTGTATCAATCCTCCAAACAGTGATCGCTTACCGTCGAGTTAACCTTCTAGAGTTCATCCATCCGACCCAGCCGACAATTTGCTTTATAGAGCCAAGTGATGTCGGCTTTTCCACGATGCTCCAATTGGACAGCGTTACAAATCTTCTACTTCCGTGAAAATTATCGCACGCAAACACGCTACCCGAACATACAATGATCGCAATGATCATCCGCGGCGGTGTACGATGCCTTATCAGCGATCCGTCGAGATTCGAATCGCGATTGAGTTCACTCTCATCTGAGCCGTTTCAGTCTCGGTCGGCTGCCATTAGTTTTTTTTTCTTCTTTTGTTTGAATCTCGAGAGTGAGTGACGTTTTCATGTTAGACCGTTAATATTGGTACTTGTTCTATTTGGATGTTTTTCTTACACATTGTAGCTAGTTCTAAATTGGCAAATACCCTTTGATTATCTGGACTCAAACAGGGTAACCCTCCGATGATCCCCACTGCATACGCTCGTGGTGACGAGGTTGATGAGTGACGTTTAACATGTTTTTACAATAACATCTACTAATTGCCGAAACATGTGCGTGCATAATGCCATGTCTCCCGGGCCCCGGTCTGTTCTTGTTTAATACCGCGAAACTCTTCCCAGGCACCCACAAACACTATCTATTTCTGACAAATTGTCGGAATCATGCAGTTTGCAATCAGTTGTAAATCCACACGCACTTGTCTTGGCATTTTCACCCCCCGTTTCATCATCACCGCTGCGAAAATAGTTTCTCGAGTTAGTGCCCCAGAGCACACACTTTACAATCAATCGCGATGCTGTCTATCGGGGTTACTCTTCTCTAATAGAGCCTTAAGGGCTTGATTTAGTGAGAAGGAAATGCTAGTCAATTACAATGTATTTATTATCTAAAGCTAACCGCTCGCGGTTATGCATAGAAATCGGTGGCTGGCAAACGCGCATCTCAGTCAGGATTATGTTGCTGACAGCTCGGTTACCCCAGCTGCCCTGTAAGCCCTGAGTGCGCTACTAAAACAGATTACGCAAAAAACAGTAGAAGAAAAAAAACCATTAACTAGCTACAATACAGGCTAAGTAAAACTAGTCAAAGAAAACCGAAAGTGAACTTACAGGCACATGCAGTCGGCTGACTAGGAATGCTGAATACTGTCGGTTATAGTCATCATTCAACGTAACTCGGACTGGTTATGATCGTTAATACCCATGAAATAGGTTACATGAGGCTGAGTTTTGGATGATTGCTACGTGTGAAGGCTAGAATGTGCAGGCTTTGAAGTAGGGTCTTTTATGTCGAGGAGCATATATGCCGTTGTAATTGCTGATGTAGTTCAGGAAATCGTATTTGAAAGTTGAGGTGTTCGTAAAAGATTTGCGGTTTCTGAGTTCCGTCCTCGTGAAAATGGTTTTTCAACCCATCTTCAGTCATTCAAAAACAACAATCGAAAATTGTTGGGGGCCGACGGGCCCTGGACCCTCCCGAAATCAAAAATAGATATAGAATTATCTAGAAGATCTTAGACATGTGTGAAACGAAATCCTGGGTACGGGCCTGGTGGAAAAACTGATTTCACTTCGAGTTATCAGCAATGGTTAAACCGATTTTTGCAATTCATGATTGAAATTAAAGCTCTCATTGTCTTAAAAAATACTGTGCAATTTCTTCCAGACTCGACTTCCGGTTTCGAAATTATATGGCTATGAGTGTCAAAACTTTCAAACCATCATTCAAAATGACGACGCAAAACGGCTACGTGCTGGTACGGAAGAAGAAAACACCAGCATTTGCTGCGTTCGCAGCGAGCTTCGTTCAATTTCATGTAGCGAGCAGCGTTGCTACATTTAAATCTATATTGGCTAGGAGAATAATCTGATAATCCGTATAGAGATGGGGATCAAAATTTTATATTTTAAATCTGTATATGAAAATCGATTTGACAAGCTCAAATGAAAGGTCCTATAGTCTCATAGGTTGCTGTTGAGGTTCTTTCGGGCCCTGGAGTGTGTTTGAAATTTTAAACCGTATTAGAGTGTGACGAAAGCAAATGAAGAAAAATAATTATTAACTTGACGTAACTGTTCACAAATTGAAAAGATTATGTTAGTTTATACTTAAGGAAAGTTTCAAATTTTATTCAAGTTTGAAAAAAATCTATCCTAACAGAATCTTATAGAGATAATTTTGAAAACCTAGGTGGATTAAAAAGATTTTTTTATATTTTCTTCCATTGCAGTTATTGTAATTCGTACCGTATGTACTTCTGCATTTTTAATTTATTTTTGGTCCTGTACCATGTCCTCTGATATTACCCACCCACTTTTTTCGACGATTTACATCTGGTTGCTCTAGAACAATTCCATGCGGAATCGGCTGACTTCCCCTTTCGATTTGCATGAAACTTTGCATGTATGTTCGCTATAGAAAATGAAGTATTTTTCACTGGTCGAGAGATTTTATTTACTCAAGCTTTTTTTTCTAAAAAGCGTAATGTGACTAAAAACACATTATTTTCAAACGATTATAACTAGAAATCTATAGCTTCTACGAAAAATATTTCTAAGAAGAAGTTGTTGGCATCAGTTGAACTTTCTAAAACCTGTTTTAATCCACCTAATGGTGTAATGATGCCTTTTTCATATCAATCATACTATCATATATAATATTGCGGTATTCTTCAAAATAATTTTCTTCGATTCTTAAAAGAATAACCGAAATCGGTTTGTTTGACCGTCTACTGATAAAAACTATCAATTGGAGAAGATTTGAAAATTTTTTGTACGGGTTTTCGCCCTTTTCAGTGATGGTATAAATTTTTAACACACTTAACCCTATATTTCCGGATCCGGATGAAATTCAGGTATAAGTTTGTGAAAATCGGTCACGTCATCTATGAGAAAAGTTAGAACATATATCTTTTTGCTCATTTTACCCCATAACTTCGTAACCGGAAGTCGGATCCAAATAATATTCAGGAATTGGACCACAAGACCTTTCATTTGAATCTAAGTTTGTGAAAATCGGTTCAGCCAACTCCGAGAACAGTTATTGCAAAAAAACGTTACATACATACATTTGCACTTATACACACATACACACATAAACATTTTGCGTACTCGACAAACTGAGTCGAATGGTATATGACACTCGGTCCTCCGGGCCTCGGTTCAAAAGTCAGTTTTCACAGTGATTGCATAACCTTTCTATATAAGAAAGGCAAAAATATTTAAACTGAAAAGGAAAAACGTCAGATTTTTCGTGAATTTAAAGGTAAAATTAATTTTTCAAATTTTCAGTTATTTTACCGTACGATTTGCAAATTAAATTTTATATCACAATAAACTTCAAGTTACAAGGAATGTTTTGAAAAGTTGGAGAGATGATAAATAATAAAGTTTCCCGAGAAAAATTGTTTTTATAGTTTTCAAAAAACGATGTTTTTGAATAGGAATAAACGTATCTGAGCAATAAAATATTATTCTACAAGCTAGGTTCATTGAAAAAGTCCATAGCTACTTCCTAAATACAATCATTTTTGAGATATATAAGGAACTAAATCGAGAAAGTTGATATTTCATGAGAATAAGCCCTTTTTAAATTAGTCTGGAATCTCCATCGCAAAATTTATTAGTATTGTAATCTTCACGAAATTTCGAATAAATTATTCTTTTACATCAAGACGATGCATTTTTTTTAAAATTAGGTGCATTTTTCATAAGAAATACCAAGGCTGTATTCAAGTTGCAAAGTAAAGTACTATCTGTATTATAACGTCTGATACACTTTTGTGAGAATAGTGACTGTGAAAATAGTGATTTTGTGAGAGTGTAATGAGCTGAGCTGAAGTAGATCGCCCGTAGTTGCACTTCGTGATTAATGAGAGGAACCAAGAAAATGAAGCTTGGGAGAAGCAAATCATTTTCACTGTACATACCCACTCACTCCTAACTTTTTATTAAATGATCAATAACGACGCTGTCTACGACCAAAGGCTGTGCTACTGAGGGAAAGGAAGGAATGTTAGTCCGATACTCGTTGTTTCTAGAGACCGCGGGTACCACTGTATCTCTACGAGTATCACGGGATAGAAGATTTGTAGGAAAGAGATCCGGATAGGTTTTGGTAAACAATAGGGAGGGAAAGAGATCCGGATAGGTTTTGGTAAACAATATGATCTCAACAAAATCTGATTTGCGATATGCAGGAGAAATATAATGAGCAAGAAAAATATAAAATATCTCCAAGGAACGATCTCACCAGTATCCCTTTTCTCCTGCTCGCTCTGCTGTCAGCAACGCGAGATGAAGCACGACCACTGAAAGAATAAAATAAAAACACTCGCGAGTGGGTTCGCTACAGACCAACTCTAGACCTTCAGTCTAAATGACACGATCGACTTGTAAACTTCCACACATTCCATAGAAATCCGACAAAACCGACAATGACATACAGACGGCGCTATGATCGATTAACAGGTTAACATCATTGAATTTTGGGACGGCAAATTCACAGTATCTGCCGCTTGAGCATCTTTAGTTTCGCGGATCAATATTATTCAATAAATAGCATTCTCACTACTAAACAAACGCTTGTCACACCTGCACTATCACTCAAAATAACTATTTCAACCAAATTCCTAATTATACGTATCTAAAAACACATTAAAATTATACTTTTTTGAGAGCAGCACCAGCACACCGCATCGCACTCCCAGTGGTGCCAACTCTCCTCAGTGATTTTGTGAGAGTGTAATGACGGAACAAAGTAGAATTCAACAGTACAACAACAATACTATTAGTGGTGAATTATCTCTTCCTTCAACAAACAGTTAAAAAAACAATATTCTCATAGTTTTGCGACAAAACGGTTTTTTGTTTATTTCCATCTTGCTTCTGAGAAACGATTTATTTGGAATTTTTCTTCTTTCATGTTATTGCTTGTCTTTCAAAATTACAAATTAAATGATAGTAATCAACTATTACGAAATCCGTAAATATTACAATGTTAATAACAGAGATAACATAGATCGGCATATTGAATAAATAGTAGAAAAATACACGTATGTTTGATCACCAATAAATGTTTGATCACATAATTCCTGATAACCGATAGGTGATCCAGATTTAAAGTAAATAATTTAATATTTTTTTCTTGGTAGCTGGCTGCCCAGATCAACCAAAATAACCAATTGACCAATTTCGTAGTAAATAGTAATGATATAGTGGAAATGATAAACAATTAAGACGAGCGTGAAGTCTGTTACCTTTGTTTGGTAATTTTCACAAAAGTCTACGTTTGTCTACGAGAGTGGACAAGGTTTTCGTTAAAAATCTACGTGGTCTCTATTTTTTATTGAAAAAAAATTAATTACACCTAGGGTTGTCTATAGCAAATTGTTTAATTTGAGATATTTTCATGGGCCCCCAAAATATTTGCCGAAGTAATGCTCTTTCAGGGCCAAAACAATAATTGATAAGAAAGAGCCCATTCGGGAACCCTGGAGCACCGTCCCACCTCCCCTATGCTAGTTACGATCCTATTATCAGCTTAGCTTTACTTAAGGAAAGATAAATTCGAACAAATGCGGAAGTATAACTTTGCAAAAAACACACCTTAGAGGCTGAACACACCTCAGAGTCAGAACGAGGAGAAGTCTACGAAAGTCTACTAGGGGAGACTGGAAGGAGGGTTGGAGTAGAGGGGGTTAGAAAGTTACAAATTATAGTCTACGTGGTTTATGGATAGTCCCTAATACATTTCAAAGGAAAAAATTGTGTGAAAAACTTGGTATATCTGTCCAACGAAAAAAAAAAAATACTGAGAGTTGTAAATGTTTCGCCTGTTCGTGTACCAAGATGCAAAAAATCTGCAAACACAAACAAAAACAAAAAGGTTTTTATTCACCTAGTGGTATGATGATACCTTTCTCATATCACTCATACATCAACTACACGGATACAAAACCATTGCCGGTAGCATGATTAGGAAATCATGGAAATCACTAAACATGTCTTCAGAGATGCCCATCTCCTCTGTGTGACGGAGAGCAAGCGAAATTTCTCCCTTCGCACTGACAACTTCAACGAGAGCTCTTCTCTTTTGCATATATACACCACAGTTGTATAAAGTGAATGCGCGTGTTTATTTTCTTTTATCTCTAGCACTGAATCGCACCGCAAAATCAGTAAAAAACAACGTTTTTCCTTGCAAGTTTTTCATAGAAAGGCCAGATCCACTCTCTATTAATTAAAGTTCACAGAAGTGTTCGCTCACCATCACGCGCCAGTGCACAGTGATGCCAAGGTGGCAGAAATCCAAAAAATAAATTTATTTTTTTCCTGCACTATATTAATTTTTTTGAATTCTCAGATAAGCGAAGGATTACAGTTTAAAGTATAAAAGTTATTGAATAAGAAATAATCTCTCTATATTCTCTCAAAGATAGGGTATTACAAACTTTCTTTTCATCCTTCCATACAAAATATATGGCGCAATGATGATGTTTACTTTTGTAAATAAAGTCGGTGCGAGTAAAATTTAAATAAACGGCTATATGATGAATAAAATCAGAACATTTATAACATACATAACATAAAACACCTATAGAAATGTCGTTAAATAAATCTATTTATAATATCAGGCGTTGGAATAAATTAGTAGCGTTTTTTCTGCCAAGTTTCATGATTTTTAGTTAGAGTATCATTGCAGTACCGTTTTTTTTGTCAAAGTATAGTCCGTCATTATGTACCACTTTCTGTCATCTTTCTGGTAAGACTCGGATACCACGTTTGGAAAATTCCTTTTTCTCAGATTCAACGAATGAATCGATCCAATTTTTGATGGTGTCGTAGTTTTTGAAACTGACCTGACAAGTTATGCGCCATGGATTGGAACAAATGGCAACCGCATGGAGCAATGTCTGATAAAAATGGCGACTGGGGCCGAACTTTTCATTGCAGCGATTACAAAATAAAAGCTTTTACAACTTTCGAAACATGGAGTATTGCATTGTCATGAAGCAAAAATACTATGCCATGAAGATCTTCAAATTGCGTCCGCTTTTCATGCAATGCTCTGTCCAAACGCAGCAAGTGTAATATGTATATGGAACCAGTGATGGTGTCACCAAATTTGAGTAGCTCATAATAAATAGCGCCCAGTTGATCCCACCACATGCACTTTTTCTGTTGTCCGGAACTTTCTTGTAGTCCATATAAAAAATTTCCAAATTTGAACCACTAAAACCACTTTATGCATGTTTGCTCAGCGTCATTTTTCATTTTACATAGTTTAATAAGATACTTTAACATAATAAAAATCCACTATTATTAGTAAAGCGGTAATATTCAACCAAATTTTATTGTGTACTTGTGTTTGTGTTCTTTCATAAAGTCGAAAAATTTAAAAAAATGCGAAATGCAGTGCATTTTTCACAACTTAATATTTTTGTTGAAAACAGAAAAAAACACTTTTTTGATTGTTACTCTCCCATCTTTAATCATCAATCATATGTTGTAACATACAACTACATCAGTTGTATGTTACAACATATCAGAAAATCAAAATATTAAGACAAGCCCTTCTGGAGAAAATTGATGTTTTCAAGATATAAGGGAAACAAAATAGAATAGGTGAATACTCCTAATTACTGATGATTTTATGAGAAAAATGATTCATATCATGGGCTGTTGTTCATCTTGTATAAAAATGTCTATGATTCAAATAATTGTGCTAATAATATAAATAACAATAGGTATGATCTCATGAGATGATGCATGGTTTTCATGATTTCCTGATCATGGTAAAGGTAATGAATTTTCATCCGTGTAATATAACACATTGAAACAGTTCTCAGATCGGTTAATCTCTGAGAAAACTAAGTGAGCTTCATTATATCAGGCGCATCTGGATGCCCATCAACTAATATGACATGCAAATTGAATTATTTTTTAGTTAAATATTAAACATTGTTCACAATTTTTGTATCGTGATGAACGAGGGTTTGAAATTATCATCATGTAATTCTGGAACCGGAAGTTCAATATGAACATAATTAATAACTTTTGTATGGGACCATGAAAACTTCAATTTGAAACAATATTTGTGAAATTTAGTCGTATCCGAGACATTGAAGTAAGTTCCTTGTTGGTGATTTTGATAAACCGCTTGAAACTTGAATTTGGAAAAACTTCAACGAGTCAAAAAATTATTTATTAATAACTAAAAAATCCAAAATCGAAAGTGTAGAAAAATATGTTTCTAAATTTTTATGTACATTAAAGACTCTGACAAAAAAAAATATTAAAATATTAAATTATTCCAGTTTTATTCAAATCTTCGGTGGATCGATTGCTTTAGAAATCAAATAAAATTAAAGTCTATAAAACGACCCTAGCTCCGTCAACATGGCAATTGAAGGGTTGATTTTTTGGGAAAATTGTCTCCAGCCCAAACTCTTTCAGGTATAACAATATGGATTCTTTTTGGGGCTGTTTGAATCGAAGTTTATAAATCTCTGAGGAATCGAAGTGGAAACGGTACTTCCGGCCCGGAAATTAGGGACTGATATAACTAAAATAAAGTTACTTAAATATCAGCTTACAAGATCAAGTTTCTGGTCGTGTTTCAAACAATTCAGGATTCATTTTCATTTGCTGTCGGTCGGCGATCAGTATTTACAATTTCGCCTGGGTTGAGAAGTTGGTAGTACACCCAAACCTCCGTTTACGAACACTTTTCATACGTTACCTCTTTTTACGTAACTCTTTTTACGAACCAAATCCCAAATAACGTAATCTTTTTTTACGAACCAAATCCCAAATAACGAAAACTTTTTTTACGAACCTACTTCGTAAAAAGAGGTTTTGGCATACATCGAAAGCGATTTCCGACTCCATGGAAACTACTACAATATGGGTATTTTTGGAACGGGTTTAAAGAGTAGATTCCGGAAAATTATGTTTGAGGTATTTTGGAAATCCAAGATGGCGACTTCCGGTTGATTGATATTCCTTGAAAACGGTTACAATATGGGTATTTTTTGAACGGATTTAAGGAGTAGATTCCGGAAAATTATGTTTGAGGTATTTTGGAAATCCATGATGGCGACTTCCGGTTGATTGATATTCCTTGAAAACCCTTGCGATATGGGTATTTTCGGAACGGAATTAATGAGTAGATGTCGGAAAACGATATTTGAGGTGGTTCTTGAATCCAAAATGGTGACTTTCGGTTGATTGATATTCCTTGAAAACTTTTGCAATATGGGTATTTTTGGAACGGAATGATGTTTGAGGTGGTTCTGAAATCCAAGATGGCGACTTCCGGTTGATTGATATTCCTTGAAAACCGTTACAATATGGGTATTTTTAGAAAGTATTTAATAAACAGATGTCGCAAAACTATGTTTGGTGTCGTCTCGAATTCCAATATAACATTCTCCGGTTTATCGATATGTTTTATAAACCCTCAAAACAATGAAATTTCCGAATCTTATTGGATACCAATGAACGATGTTTGAGCTCGTTTCAAAATCCGATGAGGTGACTTCCGGTATAGTGTTTTAAAGGAATACCTAGTTCAAGGAAAATGGCAAAAACTTTCAAAAAAATCCAAAAAACCGGAAGTCACTGTTTTGCATTTCAAAACCACCTCAAATATCATTTTCCGACGTCTACTTTTCAATCTCTTTTCGAAAGTCGCCATCTTGGATTTAAGAACCATCTCAAACATTGTTTTCTGACGTCTACTCATCAATCCCGTTCCGAAAATACCCATATTGTTAGGGATTTCAAGCAATCTCAATAAACCGGAATCCGCCATCTTGGATTTTGAAACGAGCCCAAACATCATTTTCTTGCACTTACTCTTCACATCCGTTCCGAAAATAATCATATGATGCGCGGTTTCCACAATAATTACACAAAACTTTTTTTTAAGAAGTAAATTCCAAATAACGTAAACTTTTTTTACGAACAAAATCCCAAATAACGTAAACTTTTTTTTACGAACTACCTCTTTTTACGAGCCCCCGTTTAGTTCGGTGTATAAGATACCTTTTAGATCCCACCGAATGACCAGCATCGTATTCTTTCCGAAGTGATTGTTTTTGCAAATGATGTCGATTTGATTATCAAAAAAATCCATTTCTCATTCCTCGTCACGAACCGAAACAGAAAACCCGTTCTTTCATATCGAGAAGGCAAAACTAAAATCGTTTCTCACTTTTGCTACTGTCTATCATCCAGCTCATGAGGAACCCATTTTTCCTCCATAACATGTTGATTATCAAAAATCGCTTGATACTGTTCTTATTTTATTTTTGAGTTTGGGTGTTATCTTCGTTAAACAATCTCTGCAATTTGGCATCTTCAATTCTTTTTTGGATGACCTGTGCGTTGTTTGTCTTTTACACTATGATTCCCACTTTGAAATCGTTTACACCAATGTGCACAAATCGCGTAGTTCACAAATTCAGTAGTACTTATTCTTTCAAAACAATGTTATGAATCAAAATTCAACGCAAATTAAAAATACAGCAAAGGTTTTTTGGAACGTAATGTTACTGCAAAAAATAGCGATAAAGGTTCTGTTTGCAGAGATATCTCTTAAGAAAAAACCCGCATTATTCTATGTGAGAAAGACAAAGTGTCACAAGAGGCACATCATTATAGCACTCCACATTTGAGCTTAAATAGCTCATTTTTTGGTTTATGTTTAAGCTGTTGTGTGACAAACCCCAAATTGGATTAGTAAGTTGCTGAATTTTGAGTTGTTATTTGACTTACACTAAGTAGAATTTTGCACGTTTTTGAGTAATTTTTTTTAATCTTGTGACTCATTACAATCTGATATTTCTACACTGGTGGCGTCATCTTTTGTTAAATACGCGAAACTAACTTTGAAATGATCCGGAATGCCGGTCGTAAGTAAGTAAAATACATTTGGGATTCATTCGGCCTCTACCTTTGGTAGTTAGAATAAATAAGATATAATGATTGTACCCTGACAATCATTATATCTTATTTATTCTAACTACCTGGTTGGAGTAATTTTAGTAATTTAATTTAGTAGACTTGCACCGAAAAAGAGACAGCGATTTTTTTTCTACTTCGAGAGTAGATGGGAGGATGCCAGATTTTCAATTTCGGCCGACGTAGCTTATGGATGAATTAAACAGGCTTCGAAAACATGTAGTTGAAAAGAGAGTTCCTTTCTTTTAATTACTAAAAAGCAATATAACTTAAGATTCCAATTTTTATTACAAAGGACATCTCACCAGCAAGTGAAATTACCAACAGCCTCTGACTGTCACCCACGCTGCGGAAAGTCAAAACCCAGAAACCACTTGGTCTTCGAAAGATAGTGAAAGTTTGTCGATGTTTTGCAATATCGAGTTTTGCTTGATGACAATTGAGGAAGGCAATAAGCGAAAGTCGGTGTGTCCAGAGTGAAGTATGTTTGTATGTGTTTGTTTGTATGACTTGTTCCTTGCATGCATATCCCTGCTGCGTGATGATGCATAAAACTTGTCACTTTCCAAAAGGGATCTCTCGACCCTTTTAGGTGTCTGCGCCCGGTGTGCATTTGCATAACGCGGCAAACGAGAAAGTACTTCACATGAATGAAGGTCTGCATGAATTATGATGCTTCGATGTTTTGCACTTTATATGTTTGTTGCCACATTCCATCCGAAGTGCGATGGATTGGTGATCGTGACTTGTTTGACCTGGACCAAAACAGATCCGTTTTCCAGTGTGTCGATGTATGTTATATGAGCTGGAGTTTGGATTACAAAAAAGCCGGAGTCGTTACGGATCTTTTGATTATGTAACCGGGAGTAAGCGTTGCACTCTCGGTACGACTATAAACCTGTTTCAAACCACAAAGAGTGGTTCCTTCCGAACTTGATTTGCTTTGGGTAAATGTTTTCTGAAATTTTTTTTGTCATGCTGTCGATCATTGCATTTGAATGCGCATTGCATGCGCAAACCACCTTTTGTTTATATTTACATAAACTTCTGCATTCTTGACCACAACATCAATTTGGTGGAGAATCGTTATTTTGTTTTGCGAATGTCATTCGGATGAGTCCAAGTGCTTCAATATTTTTAAATTTTCAACCGCAAGTTTCCGTGATTGGATTGCAAATTCTATTGTTTTTAAATGATCGGTTAGATTTTAGATTGGTTCCCAGAATAACTAGGTATGATGGAATCGTCGAGACCGGGCACAATAATTACGTAGTGCTATGTGGCGGCGGATCGTGAACCAAATAGGAAAACAAACTGTGATAATAAATTGTTGTTTTGTTGTGTGTTGTGCGATTTTACAGGAAAGGCGTCGATTTCATGAGAGAAACAATTTTGATCAAAGTGGGAATGAAATATTCCAGTTATTTAATTATGTTGTTAGTTAGTTGATAATCGCAATCGCATAAGAAATGGACCGCTATTCATTGCATTGTAGGAACAATAGAAGAAAATACGTAACATCGTCTGTGCTGAACCGGTTATCGCCAAATCAGCCATTAGACACCGTCTGTCAAAGTTTCAACACTGTCATCAATCAACCTCTCCGGACCCGGACAGCAAAGGTTACGTACGGATTTCCCTCTTTTTCTTCGCGACTGTCTGGCTGGCTGATTGGACTCGGGGGTGGAATGGATGAAACTTTTGTATGTTAATTATCCCGACGAGGAAATGATTTCTTGCGCAAGGTGGCAGCACTTCATCATTCACCGAAGGTCACTCAAAACCCGTTGCGTCGTGATGGTGTTCGATTGGGTACCCGTTTTCGCCATTTCGATAATCAATGTACCGGCGTGGGAGTATCGGACATTGTTATCTCACAATCTGTGTCTGTACTTGTCGATAGGAGGATGTTCGTATGAGATCGTTGTCACTGCTAGTAGAAAGTGCAATATGACGGATGGTGTCTGGTTTGGGTTACGATGATGTCATGTTGATTCAATGCTAGCAAGTAAGTGTGCGAAAATCTTTGTGGGGATTGCATGTCATTGAATAATATGTATATATTTTTTCACACTTGACCGTATTTATAATTTTTTATGCTTTATCAAAATTTACCCAATTTTGGTAAGTTTCTCTTTAGAGTGCGTTATTTATATCCATTCATATGTGCAGTTACCAAAGAGATTCTGGTTGAGATAGAAGGAAATCAGTAAATTCTAGTTTCTCTCTTCTCATCGCGTCTTGGGAAAGCTGAGTGACTCTTCAAAGCTCCCTGGAGCATGTTTATTTGTTTATTTGTTTATTTGTTTCTTATGATTCATCTGACATAGTTTGTCTTATTGAATAAAAATTAATGAACTAAGTACACTAAATTTAATTTTCACGATACACAATATGAAAAAGGTCAAGTAGACGTTGATGAAACACACGGGACGACACATTAAAATCGAAATACTGGAAAAACTCGTTGAATCTCGTACAGACAGAGCGAAAAGGTTCGTGCTGTCCATAAACCGTATTCCTTGATTCCAGGAGCAGAAAGTTGCGTTGACGAAGTGATCTTTCCGGTGCGTAGAGATTTAACCGCATTAGCAAAGATGGGCAGTCAATATCCCCCAAAAGCAGTTTAGCAGCAAATGTAGCTTGAGCAATGATTCGTCGTGTTTCCAATGGTTCAAGATTCAATAGACGACATCGATCGGTATAGGGCGGTAAATTCATGGGGTCACGCCACGGTAGCAGTCGCAGAGCGTATCGCACAAATTTTCGTTGAACAGCTTCAATCCTAGTTTTCCAGAGAGCAAAGCACCACAGCGTTTGACTCGAGTATAGAGCGTACAAGTGAGCAATACAAAGATCTCAAACACAACGGATCCCGAAACTCTGAGGCAATCTTCATGATGAAACCGAGTTGACGATTGGCTTTGGCTAAAATTTCGTCATAATGAAGTCTAAAAGTCATTTTTTGATCCAGAATGACACCAAGATCCTTTATATTCTTCACTCGTGTCATAGATCTTCCCGCAATGAAATAATCGAATATGACAGGATCAGTTTTACGATGGAAGGAGATGATACAGCATTTCTCGATACTTAAACATAAATAGTTCTTTGAGCACCATTCAACGTACGTTTGAATCATTTCTTGTAACTCAATGCAATCCAGGAGACATTTGACAACTTTAAAGATTTTTGTGTCATCGGCATAGGAGAGTCTGCATTCCGGTGGTAATAGTAGCAGAAAATCGTTCATGAAAATCGAAAACAGCAGCGGTCCAAGATTACTGCCTTGCGGAACTCCGGACAGGTTTGAGAAAACTTCTGAAGTCGAGGAGCCAACTTTTACACTGACATAACGGTTTGTTAGGTAGGATCTGAACCATTTCACGCTCATCGATGAGATTCCCAGTCGTTGCAATTTTGATAGAAGAATTCCATGATCCACTCGGTCAAATGCTGCTTTGAGATCCATATATGCTGCGTCGATTTGCCATCCGCCTTCCATACTCTGCACACATTTCGAAGTGAACAACATGAGATTAGATGACACCGAACGTTTCGGATAGAACCCATGCTGCTCGTTATCTATGTAGTTCCTACAGCTGGCAAAGAGGGAATCGTTCACAATAATTTCGAACAGCTTTGAGCAAGCACACAAAGACGTTATTCCTCGATAATTGGAGACATTGCGTTTATCACCTTTTTTGTGAACAGGAAACAGATAGGAGAACTTCCATCGAGAAGGAAACTCACATTGTAGAGTTGGAAGGTTAAACAATCTTGCTAGTGGATAACTGAGAGCGCCTGCACAACGCTTAAGCACAGATGAGGGAATACCGTCGGGTCCAGCAGCGAACGACAATTTGTTTCAATTTGTTCAATGCGACTCTAACCATTTCTTCGGTTACAAGCGGAATATTGAAATTAAAAATATCACGAGGCACATCTGTGACTGCTTCGTCTATTTGCATCAGTGTAGCAGAACTTTCGTTGAATGTTTGTTTAAAATGACGGGCAAATAAATCGCACTTTTCCTTTTCGTTGCGGGCCGTTTCATCGGTTAAGTACATAGAGTGCGGAAGGCCAACCTCTCTCCTTTTTGAGTTAACGAAGGACCAGAAACGTTTAGGGTTTCGACGAAGATTCATTCCAATACGTTTAATATAGCAACGATATAGAAAAATGTTGTAACGGCGATACTGTCTAGTTACTGTATTCAGTTGTTGTTTGATGTACTGCGAACGAGTGTTACAATATTTTCGTAAGGTGGCAGAACGTGTTCGCTTAAGAGCACGTAAACGTGGATTAGACCACGGCGGTTTTAGCGGTGGACGACTAGCTGGAACAGCTTGAGAAACAACACTTTCTACAGCATCGCAGAAACATTCAACAGCGTCATTGACATTAGCAGTCCTTTCAATGAATCGCCAGTCGATAACGGAAAGTAGATCGTTCAGTTCGGCATAATTGACTCGACGAAAGTCAAGAGAGAATGAGATAGATGGTTCGTCGTACTCAATTGGCGTTGGTATCCTAAACTCAACGCCTAGAGCGGGATGGTCCGCGTCAAGGTCAATCAGTGGCTCAACTGGCGAGAAAACGTTTATGACCGGTAAAGCGACATCATTTGCGAGTATTAAATCTAACAGACGATCGTTTCGATTCAGCAATGTATTAATCTGGGTAAATCCATTCAGGTTGAACCCATCGAGAAGAGCGCTGCAGGCAGTCGGAATTTGCGACAGCAGTGGATCAACGAAAGGTAATCCGCCTTCAGGAAAACACCATCGTAAACCGGATTGATTATAGTCACCGAACAATAGCGCAGGAGTGCGGGGGCTTAATCGGAAAGATATCGAACTCAAGGAGTCTATGTGCTCATTGATACTCACCGAGTCGTTTTTACGATCAGGGGGCAGGTAGATTACTCCGATACTAAGCGAATCTCGTGGGAGTTCAACCAATACCCATAACTGCTCAAGCGATACAGATATGATTGTTTGATCAATTGAACTGCTAAATTTTTTCGATACTGCGATCAGTACGCCTCCTCCGCGTGTTTTGTGGCTGTTCAGCGGGGAGCGATCACTCCTGTAAACAGCATACAGGTGACCGAAGAGTTGCACAGAGAAAATTTGATCATTCAGCCAGGTTTCCGTTAGGACGATAATGTCGTATTCGGCATCCGAAACAGCTAGGAAGAATGCATCAATTTTTGTCCTCAATCCACGCACGTTCTGGTAGTAAATGCGTAAACCATTCGAAAAAGTAACACTAGAAAGCGGAAAATTGTGACAGTGCTTCACAAGCATGGATCAGGACGATCAGAAAAGAGACGGGTGGGTCATGTCAGAGACATAACTGGATGACGAGAATACAAATCAATTTTTTAACAAACACATTTTTTACTATTTTTCTGTAAGGTTGTTCCTTCAATTTTAGTTAATACTTGTAGCAGTCATAAATGTTGCATTGAATCTTCAAACTTCACAAAAACCTACCGAAACCATTTAAGGTAAAATCAATATTTAAATGTATTTCGAAATGATTCAAAATTTAAGAAAGTTCTAAAACCTACCGAACAATCAACATAAAGTTTATTCGGGTGGATTCCATAGTAGGAATTTATTACCGAGCTGAGGCTCTCTCTGAATTTAAAAAAAAATATGCGCTTTCATTTTAATCGTGAATGTAGAGATAAAAATTGAAATTATAACTAATCGTCTTGAAATAAATGCGCTTCTCACAAAAGTGCGCATGATTTGTAAAAAAATCTTTTTTTGTGATTCATCGTCGTTTCTGTATAAATTAGCCTCTTGGCGTCAAAACTTGTGCAGACGTTCTGAAAATGAAACATAAAAGCTAATCGTGTTTCTCTTTTTTTTTAATTTTGAAATTTATTTGATGTCAGTAAACGCTACGGTGGAATATTAAAATGGCGGATATTAGTAATAAATCCCACAGCAAATGTGTCATAAATGTACTTCAAAACCATCACATTTGCTCTGAGTGAAACTGTCGTCTAATGCACATTGACTCAAAACTAGTTTTGTGAAGGAATTGAACGAACAACAATGTTTCAACGAAGGAGTTTGAAAGCAATATCGAGATCTAATTATCACCAGCCACGTACCCAGAGGGGGGGGGCCAAGGGGCCCGGGCCCCTCCCGAAATCAAAAATAGATATATAATTATTTAGAAGGTCTCAGACAATAATGTAATACAATAACAGTTCCAGTGGAAAAGTTTAAAGTGTATGTTAAAAACACTCGTAAAAGGCACACCGAGAATTAAATACATAAGCAATCTTCAGTAACATTATTTTTTTATCTTTGGGCCCCTCCCGAAACGAAATCCTGGGTACGGGCCTGATTATCACTCTAGTTATTTAATTTCTGTTGACTTACTGTTGAAACCTACTATGGATGTAAACAACATTATTTGTCTTATTGCATTGAAGTAAATGCACACGTTTAATGTCAAGATGCATTTGCTCCTTAAGCAAACCTTCAAGTTCTTATATCGAAGGTCGAATTTTGCACTGCCTGAAGTCAACAACAATTGTATTCTTTCGTGTAGGCGGTAGCTTTTGTTCGTTTGGTTCACTCATTTCGAGGTCGTTCTATTATTCACTACAAAAACTGAACTTGGTTTCTTCTGTCCCGAACGTAAGCGGTTTTGTTTTATCGACTGACTTGGATGAGATGTAAAAG
Organism: Malaya genurostris; assembly: GCF_030247185.1. Taxonomy (NCBI): domain Eukaryota; kingdom Metazoa; phylum Arthropoda; class Insecta; order Diptera; family Culicidae; genus Malaya; species Malaya genurostris. The sequence continues at coordinate 279,863,003 of NC_080571.1, forward strand.
CGAACTTTATTTGCATGCATGTTTTTGATCTAATAAAACAATATTCAAAAGTATTTTCATGTTGAGTCTTTTCATTTTCTCACAACAGTGACCACGCTCTTATCTAACAGACTGTAAATTGAGTCATATGTTTATTTGCGTCATCTGTAAATTTAACAATTGTTTGCAGTGCAGCTCACGCCAAAGATTTTGATCTGTAACAAATAATGAGCAATTTCGCTATGGGCTAGAAAATCAACTATAAGAGCATTTAGGTTATAAACTGATAGACTAAATAGACCGTCATGCACATACATGTCTTCCTTATATTAGTCAATTAAAAAAGCTCATGGTTTATAATCATCTTTTTTACTAGCGAACAAAACGTGTCGTAAGCCCACAGCACTCAATCACTGAAAATATTCCGTATTTCTATGTGTCGGTTTTGCACGATACGCTTTGTGCGATGATTCGTTGAAATTTTGCGCGCCTTATTTTGGTACTGAATTTCACCTTAATGCTTGCTCATACCAAACATTTTAGAAATCATAAATTTAGAATTATTTTTGACTATCTCATACTACTGAAAATTTTATCATAAATTGCTGAGCATATTTCCGATGGTATGGAAAGGAAATTATATTGCTGCCACTAAATACAACAGGAGCTATTGAGTCGAATTAGTTTATCCATACGTGCAAAATGCTCTGCTAAAAACACCAAAAACTGACCCATCTTCATTTGAAAGTGTAGATGGTCGCAACCTAGTTGGGTTGTTCATTTGCTTTCGATTTTTGGTTTTGCTAACAAGCTAGCCTGAGCTTTGCTCGAACACACCGTCGTTTCTCTAGTGCTGTGCGGTGCTGAACGGTATTATGAAACCCGAGGCCCGGTCTCCAGTCCCGGCTCTTTCACGTTAAGCAAATTTGAATTTCACCTTCGCTCTGGTCGCAGCAACCGGGCCAGAAAGCAAAGACGGCGGCCATCGCGCATCGGCCGCCGTGATAATGTAATCGTGGTACAGATAATGCCATTATAGTCTGGCCTGCTACTGAACCCAGAAATTTATTAATGCCGGGGCTGCGTGGTGTTTGCTGTGATTGTTTGTATTTTGCTGTAACGGATTGCTTCATATGGGAACGATGCGCGCATGTTTGTAATTGTTTGCCTGTTATTGGTGATGATTGTTCAACGACGAGAGCGCGCGCGGGCGCTAAAGAGAGGAGCCAGCGGGCTACGGTCAATGATAAATTGAAAAGTTTATTTACAAGATATTCCTCAACACTGTTTTCTCTTTTACTATGAGAAAAAAGCTGGTCTGGGAATTTCTTTCGGCAACTCCCATACTTTGTGATTGGATTGTGATTTTCCGAGAAATAATATCTTTTGTGGTTTGTGATGTAATCGCCTGGTTGCAAAATTCTTGAACGTTATTTTTTTCTTTCTTTGTTAGACTTCTACTGACTTGTGACGAGGAATATGGCACCGTTCGGAGGTTAGTCCCTCGCTAAAACAAAAACAGCATTCTACAAGTTTATTTCTTCATTGATCTGCTTATTGAAGAAAGGATCATTTTAAAAATCGTCTGGTTGGTTCATAGACCGGTTCGATTCAAACACTATTTGCATAACTGTGGCAACGCTTGACACTTAAACCGAAGGACGACCAACGTAGAACTGCTTTTTTCATGAATATTCGCATATTTAGTTCAGTCTACCGGGATCGGAATTTGATTTGTATCACAACTTACTTGAATTGGATTTTTGAGGATTTCGAATCTCTATAGAATTTACGTACCTGAAACGAAATGAAACATATTTTAATTAGTATGATATTTTAATGAACAACTCTTATATACTAAAGAAAACGTAAAAATGTAAATTTACATTGAATATAAACGAAAAACGATAAATGATAGCAGTTTCTATAATTTTCAATGTTCATTTTACAAATTCTGTTTAAACACTATCAGATATGAAATACAAATTAGTCCTCATTTTGTACCAAGCCTAAATAACATTTTTATTTGGGTTTTATTGCACGAAAATATTTTTATTGCATGAAAATAAATTAAGTATAGTTTTTAAAAAATTAGGTGTAAGAAGAATGAATGTAAAATTTAATCTCTCGATCGAATTTCTCTCGATGACCCGTCTGAGCATCACGAGTTAGCACGCTGCTGTGGGGATTTGCTCTGAAGCAACAAACGGACGCTCATTCTCGTTTTGCGGTCCAATTCTATACGGGTAGTGGAAAATTGCGATAGAATCATTTTACTATTGCCGCTTATTCTAACTATGTGCATGTAACATTGGTATAAGTTGTTTCTATTAAAATGTCTGTGAATGCTCCACACAAGGATTTTGAAATATTGTAACCCAGTATGAGAATTATCAAGTCGAATCCTTGATTCGATTTTCTGCGATAATTGACAACTTGCGATTTTCTCTTGTAGAAAACTTCTCCCCCGATTTATGCATGGAGAGGCTGCGAGTTCTTGTAGTATCATCTTCCAGATTGACGATGTTGTATACAATATAGAGGAATATCGAGCCGCTCTCTGCCAAATTATCGGCGATCACCAACACTGCTTGTGATACTCATATGTAGGTAGATTTTAACCGGGTGTTGAGTACAATATGATGTTTCATTTATTAATTCGAAGCTCATTATCTGATTTTTAAATTTTGCATTCGAAGACGAAAAATAACTCACGTTAAATTGATGTCTATTTTTAGATTTCAAGTAAGTCATAAAATTATAGATTCGTATCTCTTATTTAGATTATTCCGGACTTTTTTATCTCAAAAAGCAGAACTGAAGAGTCAAAACATGTATTTCCGAAATAACAAAAATCTTACTCAATCTTTCAGTAGATTAATAACAATGTATACCGCGGACCCACACGGACCGAAGAATTCGGCCAACATGGATATTCACCAACGCCATATGGAAGACTCTCATGCAATATTCAATTCACAAGCCACTGCCGATCGCCAGCAGAAGGGTGGATCTGCCTAAGTCGACCATTGCGACCCAAACACGACATTACCCAATGATACAACCCTAGTTTTAAGTTAGTCGTTAATTAAAATTAGTAAAAGCCCTTGGCATCTTAGAGCTTAAGCAGTGTGCCTTAAACATTATATTATTGAATAACAAAAACAATGTATTATCAAAAAAACTCGTTTTAGGGTAAAGTTTTATAATCCCAAGTAGCAACTAAAACTTGTTAAAATTTTCATTTTCACAATTACTACAGAACGGTTATTTATGTCAGATATTTTCGAAAAATGATTTTACATGTTTTTGTAACGAATGTGAAAATCATTCATATTACTGCTTGTGAAACCAAATCAAAAACCTAGAAGGATAAAGTTCCACATCGGTTTATTCAACTGATTCTACTAAGTTCATTTGAGCAGTTTAATTTTCGGTTTCTACTTAACAAATATTACTGCCATTAAACATATCAAATAAGAAACTTTTTTTTTGTTTCAATTATAGAGGCTTTAACATCTTAGGTCATTCGCCTCTTCGGACCAGAAAATCTTTCTGACCCTTTGTGCGGGGTTGGGAATCGAACCCAGGCGGGCTGCGTGAAAGGCATCAACTATCCCATCACGCTATACCCGTCCCCAGAATAAGAAACTTGTTGCACATCATACAAGCAAACTGCGCTTTTTTCAATCGCACAATCGCTGCGAGAAGAGTGAAGAAATACAATGCTAGAACAATGTTTGCTACTTGGAATATGCCCCCTTGGTGAAATGTAGTTCCCAAAATTGGGCACAAAATTTTAGACCGCTGCCTATTTTTTTCAAAAATCGGTATATTTTGGGAAAATCAATCGTATCTCGAAAAATCTATTTAGTGAGAACTGGTTTTGCGAGCAAATACTATGTTTCTGTATCGAGTACAAAAATCAGTATAAACACCAATAAAATGGTATAGTTGGCAGCACTGACCGACACATAGAACCCAAGAATATTTTCAGTAATTGAGCACAGTGGGTTTACCATACGTTTTGGGTGCTTGTAAAAGAAACTTATTGATTCACAATGGATTTGTGAATATTTAACAATTCGAACATATCCTAATTCGATCTTTATTGTTATCGGTTACTTTTTCACTAGAACTATAAACCATTAGTATTTATCATTAACTAACATTAACTACATGTACTGACTAACATGCTAACTATTTATAAACCTGAGCTTAGTAGCAAGAATAAATTCTCTTTCTGAAGAACTATTAAAAATACGAAAACATTCCAGTATTTTCGGTATCTTTGCCAGTACCGAACAGTAATTCACGGCATGAGAGAGAGAGAGCGGTCGAATTTCATTGTCGATTGAAAAACTGTTGAAGTACGAAATTGCTGCACATTCACTAGACAATAAATCTGTCTGATTCTGGATCCAGGTTTTATGAAAGTTATATGTCTCAATGTTTTAAAGGAACGATAATACTTGGCTTGTATTCATTTCATTCGGTAGTAAGTCTAGGTTAAATATTAAGCTTTGCTAGATCAACATTGAGTTATTTCAACACAAAACTTAATGTTGCATAGATTCGTGTCGTTATTTTGTTTGTAATTTTTGCTCACGATATAACGCCAACGAACCCACCGTGCATATCTCACACCAACAACACATTTTCATTTTATGATCTGGAATTCGTGATTAAATTTTCAACAGCGTGAGATAACTATGAATCATTGGAAAAAAGCGTTTTCTAAAACTTTTGAAAATAATGAGGAAAATTAATCACGCTTGTTTTCCTTTTTCGCACCGGAACGACGGAATTGAGGTACTTAAGCACATATCAGTTTCGATTATCTATTGGACGAGTATAAAAGGTAAGCTTTGATTGAAAATCGTTCATTCCTTCTAGTGCTTCAGACGGAACTGGAGATTCCCCCACCAACATCAGTAAGAACAAACCAAGTATAAAGCGTGAAACGCTCAGGTCGTGCCTTCATTTGGACTCCGATCGTCGGGAGCAGCAGTCGCCAGTAATGAGAGCAGAAATTTTGCATGGTACAAAACTCCAAACGCACAGGTCGTGCTCTCATTTGGACTTCGGTCGTCAGGAGAAGTAGACGGCAATGAAAATGCAGATCTTTTGCGTGGTACAAAACCTCAAACGCACAGGTCGCAGAGCCAGTTTCTCTTCAAAGAAGGTCGATTGTATCATCCTGCTTCTGGTCGTTTGCATTGGACCAGAATGCAACGAACAATGGACAACAATCGGCAACATTATGCAAAATCAGCCCTTCTAATGGCTCCAAATTTAATCTAAAGAACTATAAAGATTGCTTCACTGCAAATCGGTAATTAAAACCATCAGTGTAGTGCAAATCTGGGATATCTTGATCAGCTTTGTGCAATTTTTGCAGTGCAAAATTTGCAACAGTGCTTAATATCGTTTCTATCCAAACAGTATTTAATATCTTAGACCAGGGGTTCCCAAACTATTTTGGGTCATGGACCCCTTTAATAAAATTAACTTAGGCCTCAGACCCCCATCAACAAATTCCTTTGAAAATCCAATTTCTTGCTTTTTTAATATTGATGTAAAATACTTAGCGGATGGTCAAATAAACACAACTTTTTAGCGTAAATATTTCAAACAACAACTTATATCAAACAATAGGGGGTCGATTTCTAGACCTCGTAGAACTCCATAGTCAGTTTAATAGTTTCATTCGCTGTAATACTCAAATCCGAAATGAAATAATAGACATTAAAATTATGTATGTTGTTATTTAGAACCATAATAGTATACCTAAAGAATTATGCGAAATTTTCCTTCACTATACTGTATACGGCCCATTTTCCAAACAGTTGTGGTGTAGTAGAATTTTCTGCTGATTTGCTCTGTAAAATGCATATTACCGACTCAGAATAGATTCTAACTCAACTCGTCACTCTCTATCACGAACGCTTTCATAAAAGGTTCTTTTCAGAACAATCATTATTTTATCATAAATTTATACTGGTTATTTCGTTATATTTAATTGTTGGTCAGAATGTTCATTGTAACTAAACTGTGTTTTTGTTTAGGTGTACCGCTTCAAATTCTAGTGTGAAAAATGGGAAAGCTTGCACAGTTCACACAATCGATCAACTCGGAAGTATAAAGAAAGGGTATCAGTTTTATTCGTATTCACGACATCCAGTTATGTCTCTGACATTACACACCCGTACTTTTTCAAATTTCAATTATTTCGCCTAAAGTTTTATAATTCTGAATTGCCTGAAAATACTTGTGAAATGTTACTTCCAACACAGTTTCAGTTCTAAAATCATTTCCGTGGTTCGGAACAGTTATTGTTTATACATTTAAAAACCTTTTTTAAATGTATAAACAATAACTGGTGGTGTAATGATGCCTTTCTCATATCAATCATACTGTCATATATAGTACTGTGGTATTCTTCAAAATAATTTTCTTCGATTCTTGAAAGAATAACTGAAATCGGTTTGTTTGACCGTCTACTGAGAAAAACTATCAATTGGAGAAGATTTGAGGTCGATTTAAAAAAGCTTTTTTTTACGGGTTTTCGCCCTTTTCAGTGATGTGTTTGTAAAAATCGGTTCAGCCATCTCCGAAAAAAGTTAGTGCAAAAAAAACGTTACATACACACATACACACATAGACATTTTGCGTACTCGACGAACTGAGTCAAATGGTATATGACATTCTGCCCTCCGGGCCTCGGTTCAAAAGTCGGTTTTCACAGTGATTGCATAACCTTTCTATATGATAAAGGCAAAACCAATTATTGCTGGGCAAAACAAAATTTAAGAATTCTAAGAATAAAAGTGAAACATTTAATTTCGAATTCATAAGTGTTTTGGTTTTTTTGAAATTCTGTCTAGTTTTTGAACAATTGATCAAAAACGCGATGCGCGCATTTCGCAACATTTCACCTTAAGAAAACATTGAGATATTTCTAAATGTATAGATATATTTTATTCCAGAATGTAAGTATTTCATTGCAACATGGCTGAGAAGGTGGGGCATAATATCCGTAAAGTGACTAACAATCTCAATATTTTGACAACTGCAATAAATGTTTGAAAATTTACATATTTGCAAGGAATATTCTTTGATACAATTCTTTTCTCTGTTATTCCCATAATTAGTCTCCGTAATCGCTCATTTCTTTTGTCTTATTTACTATAGTTTTTAAACTAATTTACTATAATTTGAAAAGTGCTATACTTTACCACTTTCGAATCTTGATTATTACTGGAATATTAATAGAAATGTTTGTGATTGTGTCACAACATTCCCTTTGAAAAATTAAATGAGCTTTAGTAATAATTTTTACTATCTTCCAATATTTTATGGAACTTACCGCTCCTTGTCGAAATCATGAAAATTGAATTGCAAGTTTGAAATCTTGTTAAGGACTTTCATATAGAAAAATCTCAGAGAAGATCGGAGTAAATTTTCCTGCTGTTTGGAAATTTGGAAAAAAATTAACTACGCGATTCGATGGCCGATAAATCCGGTCGTGGAAGGAAATGCTCTACAAAACCTAGGTAGGACGCTTGTATCGTGAGAGAAGTTTTAAAAGATTAAAAATAAAACAAGTCGTTCCATCAGAGAAACACGAACTCAAAAAGAAATTTGCTGTGCGTCGACCTATTTTCAGCAGTTTTCAGAGTTTGTAAAAAAAAACCATTGTGATAATTTGCTTTCTGGAAATATGTTTTTCGGTCTGATGAGAGTAAATTTAAGATATTTGATACCAATCAGTGATAGCTTTCATGGGTAAAATCTGGCAAGGCCCTAGGTCTGATAAGGACATTAAGAATTCTGTAAAGCATGGCGGAGACAACAGCATGGTGTGAGGGTGTTTCTTGATGGTTCTGAGTTAGAGAATTGGTTCTTATCGATGGGATTAGGAATGCAGATAAGTGCTTTGACTTTTTCTCTGAAAATTTGGAATCGTCCTAACTGAAGGTTAAGCTCGAAAATTGCTTCTTGTTCCAACAAGACAATGTATTAAGTGTAAGTCAATAGTCCGAAACATTTATGTGTTGCATAAAGTTCATTTTTTACTGGCTAGGATAAAATAACGAATTTTTTTTTTTAATTTATTAATATCCCATATTAAAAATCTGAAGGTCTCCATTTAGTCCTAAAAAGCCGATGTCAGAAATCGCGAAGGTAGCTGGAAAAGACTGATGTGCAATTTATTTTCGCCTGCACTGTATATACTAAATAAGTAGAAAAAAGCAAAATGCTCAACTTCTGTTCTCTAGAGTAGAGGACCTGAATCAATCAGTTGGCAAAGAAAATTTGTTTCGAGAAAAGAAAAATAGTGAAACTTGGATTAAACTGTCGCTAAAAGCACCCGAATTTAGGATCTTCATCACGGCTACTACCATTTGTATTGCACTTGTACAACTTAATCAGACATTAGACGAAGGGCAAATCTCATCGCAGCCGCGCGCAGACTCTTGTCTACGGTTCCGTCGAGTGCAACCGATTCGTTCGTCCTGAGATGTGCCAGTCAGTCAGTCAGTCAGTCACCGAGTCAGCATGGTTATGAACACACGCGAGCCGCCTACCGCTACCGCGACAGAGGGACTCAAAAATAGACGAAAAAAAAATTTATAGCTCTCTGTCACGTGAAAGTTGAGATGTGAGAGGTTTTTATAGGGAAATTATGCACTTCATAATGACACTGGTGGCCAGCTACGCAACAGTCAGCCGACAGACTGGACCGGTGGAACACCGAAAGGTTATCGGTTAATGGCGAGAGCCGAGTTGCGGGTGACGGTAGAGGGAACTGCTAGAGATGTTATAATGGGCTCGGTGGCCAATTTCTAGTGTTTTGTAACAAACGATATTTAATAGACTCGACGGAGAGGAAAAAAAACAAACCGGACAGTCTGCTGGTTAACCTGGTTGATCCGGTTCTGCGGTTAAGCTCGAACGAAAGTCAAATGGAAGCTGCAACAATGGTCGGTCAGTCAGCAATATGGTTATGTACTCCGATGTGATCATAATCTCGACCTCGATTCGCCAAATTGTTATACAAATCCGATCGAGTATTTCAGGTTGGCCATCGTGTGGATTGATTTTGTTCGAACCAAGTAGTAGTGTTAATCGATAAGCGTTACGCTATATCGATAGGAATTTGTTGTTTTGGTTAGTAGATTCATACGGAAATAGCTTGAGGCTTATCGGCCCTTACTTAAGTTTTGAACAACTGTGTAGTTTTCAAGTAATACAATGATAATTAGAGTCAAGGTTCTACCACTGTAAGGGAGATTTGTTCGAAAATATAAGCGAAATGAGTAACCTGATTCCATCTGGACTGAGCGTAAACTTTGATACTTTTTTATATTCACTTTAGGAGACAATATTCTGATTTAAAAAACACCGTATTCATCGTTTCTGAGTACAACAGCGAAAGCGTAGTTCGTGTTGACCTTGCGCAAACCTGAAATCTGCTTTTAATAAACAACCATAACCGGCTTCTCGGAGCATCAAGAAGCTACTTTGAACCACTGCTGGGTATCAATTTTTTTTTGATGAGTTTAACCGATAAGCTCTGTCTGGCATTCAAGGTCCCAAGAAAACATTACCATTTGATATTGTTTTGAGAGCGTTGTGTTAGATCCAAACTAGATTGTGACATTCCAGGTAAGGTATTACTTGTAACCAGGCTCTTTATGTTATGTTGCGTTTATAAAACTTATAGTTAGATCTAGTTGACATTTAATGACAAATAGTAAAAGTATTTGTTCATGTTCATAAAGCAATTTCGAACCATTATGTGACCTAAACCCGTAGAAAACTTCTGTTATTGTTTTATCTCAGCTTCGTCTATTTTTTATTGGCTATGATAGTCAAGCGATATTTTAGACTCTAAAGGTGTTTTTGTATTTTCAAAACTCATGGGCAGCCATTTTGTAGAACATTACTTGTGGAGAATGTCGAATCACTATGTAATAAGCAAAAAATAATCGATCGGAAACTGCACCTCTGAAAAAACAATATTTGTTATCTCTATTTGTCATGAAAATCCTATTTTTTTAAATAACGAAGTCAAAAATAAATAATTAACATCAATTTTTGTTCGAATGGTCTCAATTTGCAAAGTGATCCGAAATTCCCCACGATTTTTGAAAATGACAAAATCGAGTGTTTTTTATAATGCTTATAATTTTGAGATAAATTGGCATTTTCGGAGGAGAATTGTAATTTTTATACTTAGCTATTCGTTCTGAAATTCTATTTTTTATACTCAGCCTATAAATCCGGAAACGGAAGTTATATCTGGATAAAATCCTAAGTGGTTTTATGAGATCTTTCATTTGACCTTATGCTTATGAAAATTGATCGAACGGTCTCTGAGAGAATCGAGTGCAATATTTTCAATTGCTGTGCATTTTACCTCGTTACTCCGGAATCGGGAGTCAGCTCCGGATAAAATTCAATAGCAGGTTTCGGGAACGGGCGTAGGGTGATGGGTAAGACCATCGCCATTAAAGCAGCCTACTTGAGGCGATTCTCAATCTCGCACATAGGGTCAGGAAATTTTGCTGATTCGAGAGGCGAATGACCACAAGGTCAAAACCTCTATAATCAGAATAAAAAAAATGCAGACTATGGGAGAGAACTGTTTCACAAGGCTTACAGCCCTAATATATTGTATCTTCCTATAAATAAAAAAAACAAATTCTAGGCAGCACTATATATGTATTGACAAAGGGGGAGCAAAAAAATACGCGACCGCCACAACTTGAACAGAGAATCATAGGATCACATAATACGTCCGCTAACACTCCGAATATCAAGGGGGTTTCGACTGGCTATATCTTAACTATTTTTGACCGATTTAAAAAAATATATCACCATTAGAAATATAAATTGATTAAGAATGCAATGTTCCAAGAGTAATGGATAATAGAGTTGTCTATTCGAAGCTATCTTAAAAACGTGTTTAATCCACCTAGCAGTGAGATGATACCTATTTTTATCGATCTGCATGTGTTTTTGCATGAATATTCTTCGGTGTTTAAGTTTTCATGACATTATTTTAATGACCGTCGTTTTAAGCGACAATTTGAGATTTTAATCACTCATTACTCTGTAATGTCGAAACTGCAAATCGGATCACATTTGAATCTAGAAGTGTGATAATCGATTAAACATGCCATGATATGTAAGTTCCACTCTAGAGTTTACGGTAATTTAAGGTACTTCCAGAGCCGGTATTCAGGAACCAGCATAACCCAAACCGATTCGTATGGCCATATGACGAATAAATTACAACAGTTTTGAGTCCAACTTTGAAGCTTTTCGGGATTGTCATCTTCTATATCGGTTTGAATTTTAAAAATTCATCAAGTTTGTTTTAATTTGAATTTTTGTTTCTGAAATTTGATTAGGCTTTTTTTGAGAAAACGATTGAGCTTTGAGAAACGATTTTATACTGGAACCGGAATTCTAAAAGCGGTATGGCCGAAGTCAGATAAATTCACCTAAGTAGCTGTACAGTTTACATTTGTTTCAAAATATTTGAAAATCAGTTAAGACATCTTTGAGAGATAATAGCACGAATTAAATTTTTAGGTGCCTTCTGATAGACAACTGAGTTCCACTAAAACTGAAAAAAGTTAATTTTTTTTATCGACTATCCAAATCTGCTAACCCGATAAACCTGATTAATTTATGTGGAATAGACATTTTTATACTATCCCCGAAACCCCGGAAGTTGGATCTGACTGAAAAGCAAGATGTTTTATAGAATTTTGAAACTTTTCATTTGAATCTTAGATGATTCTTAGATTTCATTTGAATCTTAGATCGGTTCAGCCATCTACGAGAAAAATGAGTTACACAATTTTGATTTCGTTTCACATATCATCCTGTAGTTCCAGAACCAGAGGTCGGAACCAAACATAATGCAGGAACTTTGTTTGGGAGCATACGACTTTTCGTATAAATCTGAATTTGTAGAAAAGAAATTTTCCGAGAAAATTAAGTGAAATTATTTGTCACACACGCATTTGCTGATCTCGACGAACTGATTCGAATGGTATATGGATGTTATGTTGTTCCAGCATTTATTGCTGTAAGTAGTTTAAAACAAAATAATTAAAAAAAATTCTGCCACCATCTGGTTTATATATGTCATATTCGAACGATTATGTTGCCAAAAACGAGCCGTGCTAAAATCGGTCCGAGGCTAAATATCATGAAAAAGGATGCTGTACACAATCCTTTTGGTACTTAGAAACAATTGTATGTAACAGTATAAAAAATCGTGTTTTCCGTTGCTCCCAAGCATTTCTTTGTCATACAGCGCTCAAAACTCCTACTGCTGGAATAGGGGGAAAAGTCGCTTACAGAAAAATTTCGATATCTCCGTTAAAAATGGACGGATTTTAACAATCTATGGCTTGTTGGATAGGTATTACCGTGCGGAATCTAAGTCTGAAAACATATTCTGTTTTCAAGGTCAAATGTGACAGATACTGTAAAAAAATTTTGACATAAAACTTTGTATAACTCAAAAAGTAAACATCCGATCTCAAAACCATTCAATAGCGTTTTGAGTGACGGGGAGACCTTTCATTTGCGACTAGTTTGATCAAAATCGGTTCAGCCATCTCTGAGATCTCGACCTCTTAGTTGACAACACACATACAGACACACACACATACACAAACACACACACACACAGACATTTGCTCAGTTCGTCGAGCTTAATCGATTGGTATATGTAATTCGGCCCTCCGGGCCTCGGAAAAATTTTCTAAAGTTTGAGCGAATTCTATACCTATTTTTTATCTATATGAAAATAGGTAAAAATGTAAACCAAAGTATTTTGAAAAAAGTTGGAACTGGGAATGCCGGAATGTTGATAGATTAATCGAGAAATCGATTGAAATTACTCGATTGGTTTGAAACTAATATTTAATTGTTTAACTAATCGAAAATGGGACAAATCTAATACTAATTATCGAAAAATTATTCGAGAAATCGAATAAAAACTCTGTTAATCGATTGAAATTTGATCGATTAGCTAAAAAAATTATATTCGATTATTGAATATTCGAGTAATTTGAAAAATCCGACATCGCTAGTTCAAACGCTTACTTTGACTGGCTCTCAGCTCAAATATCTCAGCGTCCAGTTGATCGATTCTGAAAATTTGATTGCCATTAGAAAAATACATAATACATAATAAACATGAAATGTTTCCCAGGTGAAAATGTATTTCATAAAATCAATATGACATCTGACGTATCTCAGGGCGCTCATCTAGCACCTCATCTTTTCATACTGCATTTTCTTCATACTCAAATATCGAAAGGTGCTTATATATGCTGACGACATGAAACTCTTCGTGGAAATTAGAAACATCAACGACGCCGCGATATTCCATAATGAAATCAATCTTTTCCACATTTGGTGCAGCGAAAGTCTGCTCAAGCTCAATGTAAAGAAAATTTAACTTAATAACATTCAGTAGGAAAAATTAAACTTGTAGAAAACTATAAGATAGTACGAGTTCTAAGGCGTTCACTTTTGTGGAACACTACTAAGCATAATCAGTAAAGCAAATAGTATACTGGGCTTTATCAAACGCTTCGGACTTTCAGGACAAATATATAATCAAATTATTATATAGTACATATGTCAGACGTATTGCGTATGCAATCCATATAATATTGTTCACGAAGAACGCAATAAATCTATAGTACTTGAGTACTATGGCTCTATAATTTTCATATAATTTCTCCTCTCACAATCTCTAGTTAGTTTGATATCGTTAAAAACCAGAAAAGTATAAATCCACAGCTCGAAAAAATCTTGTGATTTTACATCTTATAAGATGCACATGAATGGAGTGTCGTATTTCAAACTAGTTCATATTCAAGGGTATGTGGCATTGTGTGATTTGAAAATTGCATGGATTAAAAACAAATGAATTAAACAAAAAAGATCGATAGCATAAACGCGACTTGTACCGAGAAACATCAGTTAATCGACTTAACCACAGAAGCCCATGACAGATTGATGGCTAATTGATACATATAAATTCGTAAAGCGGCACTCGGTAGCCGTAGTGTAGTGTGAATCTCATTCGGAGCCTGTAAAATTCTGTACGAGTGGAATCGGACAGCCTTCCGCCATCTTTTGTGAAGAAATGCTCGTCTGCTTCGGCTTTGCCGGCATCTCGTATTTTTAGTCGTTCTCTCGCTGAAGGCTATTTTCCTGCGAAATGGAAAGAAGCTGTAATAGTACCAGCTCACAAATCCGGAAACGTACATGACGTCACGAACTACAGAGGCATTTCTATCCTTAGCTGCCTCCAAAAAGTTTTCGAGCGTTTGATGTCCCGTTTGACCCGTCAGCAAAGCACATCCTCACAACCAATCAGCATGGCTTTGTCAAAAAATGATCAACTACTACGAATCTAATGAGCTACGTTTCTACTCTGATTGACAAGCTTGAAAAACGACAACAAGTTGATGCGGTGTATCTCGATTTTTCTAAAGCTTTCGATTGTGTTCCTCATGTACTAGCTGTTGAAAAATTGAGACGAAATGGATTCCCTGACTGGATAACAAACTGGATTTTTTCGTATCTTACAGATCGTAGTGCTTCAGTTCGAGTCGGAACTGTACATTCTGATCCTTTTGATGTTACATCAGGTCATCGCAAGGGAGTCATCTCGGACCACTTCTGTTTGTGCTATTTGTGAATGATCTTTGCAATGAACTGTCGTTGTTTAAAGTAATGTATGCCGACGATTTAAAAATTTACCGAATCATCAAGCCTTGTAGATTGTTGTGCGCTACAAATGGACATTGAATGTGTCATAGATTGGTGTGATAGAAACGGCATGAGTGTTAATGTTAATAAATGTAATACCATAACATTTTCACGAGTTCAGTCTCCAATTTGAATACTCAATGATGGCGAATCCAGTCAAAAGAGTTTCTTCTGTAAAAGATTTAGGTGTAATTCTCGACCGTAAGTTACTCTTCACCGAACAGCTTTCGATGGTTATTGCTGAAGCTTTTCCCGTCCAGGGACTTCTCAAACGCAACACTCAAGACTTTAACGACGTTTATTATCTCAAGGCAGTTTACATTACTCTAGTGCGCAGTATTCTAGAATACGGAGTTGTAATCTGGGCTCCATACCACAACTTTCACATCGACCGAATCGAACGAGTGCAGAAATATTGTGTCCGATTCGCGCTTTGAAAACTTCCTTGGCTTCAGCTTCCACGTTACGAAGATCGCTGTGTTCTTATCAACTTACCCACGCTGCAAAACCATCGGATATTTCATCAACGACTTTTCGTTTTTGATTTGCTTAATAATAACATCGACTTCCCCACACTTCTGGCAAGGATTCATATCAATGTTCCTGGAAGATCATTGCGAAGAATGGACTTCATACGACGATCAGCTCATCGCACTCTGTATGGACAAAATAATCCAATGGATGTTTGCTGTAATCAATTCTATAGAGTTTATCATCTGTTTGATTTTACTATGAACAAAGACACATTTAAATCGAGAATGTTGTTAAGTTAATGTTTTAAGACTAGATAGATAATAATAAGTCTGTGCGATAGTTTTTACTCTAATCGAAGACAATAAATAAAAAAAAATATTGCGTCATATGAAAAGTTAAGTAGTTATGAATTGTATCGTTTATAGAATTATGTCACCTGAAAAATTCATATTTTTTTCTATGTACTGTCAGGTCTAACATACACTGTTTTTTTTTTTTCAAAAAATCATCTTTCCTTCTTCTTTTTCCCATTCATTTGGCTTCTCCAATATATGTTTCCACTCAGTCATTACAAAAATTGAACTTAGTTATGGTGACTTCACGTCAAAACAACTAAAATGAATATATCGATACACCAACTGGTTTTAGAGACCAGTAGCTCATTTACAGATAAAAAGATGTGATTTTACAATAATTTTCATGCAGCAGGCAATAGAATTAAAAGCTACTTTACAGCTTCATTTTTCAATATACTTTGAATACAAAACTAAGCGTTTTTTGTGATTTGCCACTTTAAGTTTCCATCGATCATGGCTGTAAATCAAATTTTCGATTCCACTGATGTCTGTTTCTGATAGTACTATTGATTTACATGCCGTGTGGATTTTTTATGTTTTTCTGTGTACTCTGAACTATCACCCTTGCGATAAACCGAACAATCTCAAAATTTACCCTGCTAACTCGAGAGGGAAAGGGCCGAGTACTGTCTCTGGTAAATACATTTTCTATTTAATTTGATTTCTTTACGTTTCTTGAGCGGCTACAAGATGCAGACGTTTAGAAAAGTTATGATGATGATGATGATATTTTTCATCAACTGAATCTTACAAGTCCGGGTTTTAAACTCAAAATTTCAATACGATACAGAATCAAAGTCTTGAGTAAATGGGGATTGTAATACCAAGACATTTTTTAGGTTTGCATAAATTAATAGTAAAAGTTTTTATCCGGTTTCAGTTTATTTCATTTACTTTATTTATACATCAAGCAGATTCAATTATCGAAATGTATTCTAAGAATAAGAAGGAAAATTTAATAAATGTTGCTACTGGTACTAAAGTCTATTCCGATTTTAGAGAACAAGAAATGGTACCGTACTGTAATATTGTTAGGCGAATTTTGTACCAAAATACTCGCTATTGAAGTTATGTGATTTTAGTATAACACCAAAAAATGGGAGGAGGAAGTTATGGTCCAAAAATATTACAAGCATAAACAATAGGCGCATGAAAAGGTTAAAATTACGAGCTATTCTGGGCATAGAAAAGGTGAAGGCACTAACGTGGAAGTAATGGCGCCTTTAAACAGATTTAATGATGGAACTAAACTCCCCCAGCAGTAGATCCCGATCGACTTGCTCACTGCCAATTGCGTAATTCACCGCCGAATAATGCATAACAGCACAACCTAACCCAATCATCTCTCCAATAAGCTTCCACTTTAGCCACGAACCCCACGTACTTTCAATAGACCTCTTTTTGCTTCCTTATCGTTCGTTTGGTTCGTTTATACATTTTGTATGTGGTTGTTGTTGTTGTTGTTGCTTCAGTGGCCACATCAAAATTTACATAAATTTATGGGCTCTTCTGTAATCAGATTTGTAAAAATCTTCAAAACACAGCCCCATTCCCATGGTGAGTGAAAAAAGGTACAGTAAGCTAGAAAAGCTGAATGAAGCAGCCCATCTACTTCAGTGCCACACACACCGGTACTGGTCCTGTTTGTAGTAAGTAACAGCACCCAAAGCCATCGGCACACGTTCACCGAAGGTAAGAAGGCACCGGCGATGACTGCAAAAACAAATCGCTGCCAACGACGCAAAACCACATTACATAACAAGCCCAGCATTTGCAATTTCTTCGCCACGCCATAGATGAAGCATCCAAGCACGGTGTGTGTTTTTCCGCGTACGGATGCTGCAACCGGCTGCCCTTTTTTTTGCTTCGTGCTATTGCATTGATTACGCTGATATGCCCGGTGATTCGAGGGAAGAACTTTGTCCATAATAAATAGTAGCGATCGGACTGACAGCCTCAATCGGAGTTTGCCCTTCGTGCCGACCGACGCCGACAATTTTTTTTTTGCTGCTTTGCTCGGTGGTTGGGAAAATTTTCACGCATCAAGCGGAAACATCAAAAGTGACATGCCGCCATCCGGCGGGGTGGAAAAAAACGACAGTGGAATCATCTCGAATTTTCGGCATTTTCCACCTTTTTGGGTAAGCAAGCGGTCGATTAACGCACGATGAAACGACTGTTGATATTTTTTGCTCTGTTGAATTAAACATAAAACGTTATCGAATGTTTCATTTCGCTCCCTACCGACTGGCGATTGACTGGTTTTGATTTGTTTTTTTTTAGAAATTGAGAGTGAAAACTAAGCGCCTCACATCATCGTGTGTGCGTTTTTTAATCTGCCGAATAATGTGAGCCAGTTTTTCGCCTCCGAATGATAATAGCAAATTATTGAATGTTTTCTGCAGCCTTACGCCGACGTTACCTCGATGCTGGTCCAAATTTGACTCGATCATGGCTCCATGCGGCTTTTTATTCAATTTAACTCAATCGAATCGAAGTTTGAAGATCGAGGTCCGTGCTTTGTGGGATTATTTCTTCGTGGTGTCGTTGACCATGGTTCGATCTACTTTTGTGCGTTGTTTTGATTGATGCACTGGACGTTGGTAGAAAGCTGATTTGGAGTGTAATTGTTGCTTTTTTCTTCTTCAGGTGGAAAGAAAGTTGATTTGAATTTGCTCATCAACTGCTTCGAACAACCGTACGACTGAACCGAACGCGTGTTACACGTTTTAAATTATAACAATTATTTTAAAAAGTTATTTGTTCAACACGAAACAATTCGTATCCGTTCCATATTGCATATTACGTTAAATTAAAAGTATTAAACATTATTGATTGTAGGTCGATATTTATAAACCTAAAAAAGCAATGGAACATACCATTTCAATAAGAACAACTTCACCATGAATTTCGAATAACATATAGACATAGCAGTAGGTATTGAGTTGAAACTTGAATTCTTGAATTCAGTTTTTCACATGGCTTACCATAGACAACAACTTTTTGGCAATATTGCCATGTGGCCATCTGATTGTCATAGGTAACAAGTAATCCTTGTATTTTGGCCGAAATTCACATAAAAAGGTATAGGTTTCTTCGAGCGCATGCGTAAGCAATTTAGAATACCGGGGAAAAAGTTCTTCCACTTTTTTTTTCGGTGGAAAGAATCTCTCCGTACTGGGACATAGTTTGCGAATATAAGGATCGCAGACGCTTGAGGGTAGATCACGCACACGCACTTCTATAGCACTATCGTCCATATATACTGGCATCAGCTTTGCGCAGTGGTGATATCGTAACCAATGAGGTACAACCGAGGTGCGATTATTACTAGTTGAAAACTAATATATACTGGCATGTTTTACTTGATTTTTTTTTTTAAATAACTATTCATTGGAATATGAGTTAAAATTAAATTATTAAGATTTAAATTGGGTGTTCAGCCACAAGTGGTGACTTTTCAGCCCTGTTATATATATGTGATTTGGTTATTACCATGAAGACATTATTTGCTTCCGCAATTCTGAGATTTTTGTGTAGGGAAAATTCTAAACCTACTTGTATTGTGTAATGGGGAAAAGGAACTTATATACTAACTTACTAACTAATACAGAGAGCGAATCGATTCAATTGAAGATTGCATCGATTTTTGTCGGAATTTGCTTATAATATTATGTGACATTATATCTAATGGTTCTATATTTGTGAGTCTGTGTAACTCATTTGTACTAAATCAGGGAGGACGCTTCAAAATAAGCGTTTTCTTCCTGGTGGAACAACAACTTGACCAAATTGGTACCGCATAAAGCATGGCTGGTCTGAAAATTTGTTTATAAATTAACAATTTGTTTTTTAGACAGAGCTTAGAATTTCTGTTTATAAGAGGATATAAACATTTAATATATTTATTACACTTTGCCTGGATTCCTTCAATGTGATCCTTGAAAGTGAGTTTTTTGTCATACGTTAAACCTAAGTATTTAGCTTGATCAGACCATGTCAATTCCAAGCCATTCAATTTAAGAATGTGATTATTGTTTGGTTTAAGAAAAGAAGCTCTTGGCTTGTGAGGAAAGATAATTAATTGCGTTTTTGCTGCATTTGGTTTAATTTTCCATTTTGACAGATAATCACTGAAAATATTTAAACTTCTTTGTAGGCGACTGCAGATCACTCTTAGATTTCTACCTGTGGCTAACAGACTTGTGTCGTCACAGAATAGCGATTTCTGACAACCAACGGGTAGATTTGGAAGATCAGAAGTGAAAATATTATACAAGATTGGAGCTACGCTCGAACCCTGCGGAACACCGGCTCGTACGGGTAGCAATTCAGATTTACAGTTCTGATAGCTAACCTGAAGAGTACGATCAGTTAAATAATTTTGAATCATTTTGATCAAATAAATAGGAAACTGGAAATCGGACATTTTTGCTATTAAACCTTTGTGCCAAACACTGTCGAATGCTTTTTCTATGTCTAGAAGAGCAACTCCAGTGGATAACCCAGAAGATTTATTTGATTTTAGCATGTTCGTTACTCTGACAAGTTGATGAGTAGTTGAATGTTCATGACGAAATCCAAACTGCTCTGGTAAAAAAATTGAATTCTCATTTATATGAGTCATCATTCTCAACAAGATAATTTTTTCAAAAAGTTTACTGATAGAAGAAAGTAAGCTAATTGGGCGATAACTTGATGTTTCTGCTGGATTTTTATCAGGTTTTAGGATAGGAATTACTTTAGCGTTTTTCCATCTTTTTGGGAAGTAAGCTAATGAAAAACACTTGTTGAAAATTTTAACCAGGAGTCTCATGCCAACATCGGGAAGATTTTTAATAAGAATATTAAAAATTCCATCATTACCAGGAGCCTTCATGTTTTTGAGTTTCCTAATAATTGATTTAATTTCATCAAAATTCGTCTCAATAATGTCATCGTGTGATAACACTTGGGTTGAAATATGATCATATTTCAGTGAGACTTCATTTTCAATTGGACTCACAACGTTTAAATTAAAATTGTGAACACTCTCGAACTGCTGAGCAAGTTTTTGAGCTTTTTCACCATTTGTAAGAAGTATTTGATTTCCTTCCTTGAGAGCAGGAATTGGTTTCTGAGGTTTCTTAAGAACCTTAGAAAGTTTCCAGAAAGGTTTAGAATATGGTTTAATTTGTTCAACTTCTTTAGCGAAATTTTCATTTCGCAAAAGAGTAAATCTATGTTTAATTTCTTTTTGTAAATCCTTAACTATGTTTTTCATAGCAGGATCACGAGAACGTTGATATTGTCGTCGACGAACATTCTTCAACCGAATGAGCAGTTGAAGATTGTCATCGATGATAGGAGAATTTAATTTAGTTTGAGCTTTGGGAACTGAAAGATTTCTAGCTTCGATAATATAATGATTCAAATTGTCAATTGCTGTGTCGATGTCCGCAGAATTTTCTAAAATAGTTTCATGATCCACATGATTTTCAATGTGAGATCTGTAATCCAACCAATTAGCTCTATGATAGTTGAAAATAGAACTAATTGGATTAATTATAGCTTCGTTGGAAAGTCTGAATGTTACTGGAAGATGATCTGAGTCAAAGTCAGCATGAGTAATCGGTTCACTACAAATGTGACTTTGATCTGTTAGAACCAGATCAATTGTAGACGGGTTTTTCACCGAAGAGAAACAAGTAGGATTACTGGGATGAAGAACTGTGAAGTAACCAGCTGAGAGTTGATTATGAAGTATTTTACCATTACTGTTATTTTGCCTACAATTCCACTGGACATGCTTAGCATTTAAGTCCCCTATTACGAAAAATTTCGATCGATATCTTGTAAGTTTTTGCAAATCGCCTTTAAAGAAATTTAATTGTTCGCCGGTGCATTGGAATGGCAAATATGCTCCAGCGATGAAATAAATTCCATGAATGGTTTCAACTTCGATTCCCAAGCTTTCAATAACTTTAGTATTGAAAGAAGGTAAAATTCGATGTTTAATTTGCCGTTGGACAAAAATGGCAACTCCACCACCCATTCCAGTAAACCTGTCAAATCGATGAAGCACATAATGTGGATTACTTTTCAATTTTACATTTGGTTTAAGAAAAGTTTCTGTCACAATGGCAATATGAATTTTGTGAACTTTGAGAAAATTATAAAATTCATCTTCACTCGATTTCAAAGATCGAGCATTCCAATTTAAAATATTCAAATAATTATTTAACATCACTGTTAAATTTTAAATTCATTATAATATTATTTGCAAATTTCCATCCGATTTGAAATGCTTCAAAAAGTGATGAAGTTGAATTCATTTGGATGATCATTTGAAAAAGTTGATCTTGTAGGTAGATCATTTTATTTTCAGTTATATCGCCTAAATTGACTTCATTTAAAGAAGCGAATGGCATTGAAGGAATATTTGTAGGTAGGCTGCCATTAGAAGAAGATGATTTGGCCGGTCTACCTATTAATAAATTGTTTTCGTTAGAAGAAGAACTGCAAGGCGGTCCTGTGTTTTGATTATTTACATTAGAAGAAATAGGTGATAGATTTCTACCTAATATACCAGCATAACTGACATTAGAAGAAGATGATGACGAGGTCGATCTACCTGTCAATAAATTGTTTTCGTTAGAAGACGAATTGGCAGGCGTACCTGTTTTTTGTTTCGAAGAAATCAGTGCCGAATTAGGCGTGGCATTTGTAACGGTTTTTTGATTTTCAGGTATGTTCTGTAAATTTAAGGTCGTTGATTTGACTTGTTGTCGAAGCGAACGAGCGTTTAAAATTTTTTCCCTGACAGGACATTTCAAATAATTGGATTTATAATTTCCATTGCAATTTGAACATGAAAATTTATCAGTGGTTTCGTTCATTGGACAAACGTCTTTCGAATGCGATTTACCACAATTCAAACACCGTATATCCATATGACAATTTTTGGTTCCATGACCGAAGCCTTGGCAACGACGACATTGCGTTAAGTTTGCAATACGATTATGCCGTTTATAATGTTCCCAATGAATTTTAATGTGGGAAATGAAACGTACTTTTTCTAAAGTTTTCAAATTGTTTACATCACTTCGATTGAAGTGTATTAGGTAAGTTCATGGGAAATTCCAGAGCGTGGTTTAGAAGTACCATTCGCTCTTTTTTTCATAAGTATTACTTGGGAAGGGGCAAAACCAAGCAATTCTTTTAGTTCATTTTTAATTTCATCAATACTTTGATCATTTGATAATCCTTTCAAGACAGCCTTGAAGGGTCTGTCTGATTTTATATCATATGAATAAAATTTATGAAGTTTCTCGGACAAATATCGAATAAGACGTTCGTAATCTTCCAATCCATCAACCAAGACTCGACATTCTCCTCTTCGTCCGATTTGAAATGAGACTTTTACTTCCGGGAGAAAAGTAGAAAGCTCAGTACGGAATGCTTTGAAGTCGGAAATCATCACCGTCACTGGTGGCATAGATTGATGTTTCTTCCCAGAACGACAAGCGTCAATTTTGGGAATTTTTGAAGAATTTTCTTCTATGTCGCTACAATCGGATTCAGGAAGAATCTCGTAAATATTGTTAGACGGCATAGAATCAACGGAAGGGAAATCCGTCCGTTGTCTTTTATTTTTACATTCAGATTCTATAAGATCGTGAATGTTATTAGAAAAATGTTGAATAACGGATTGTGATTTATTCCGTATTGAATTATTTTTAGCCTTAGGCTTGTTGCCTTTCCGGTTGGACGCAGGCATTTTTGAAATTAATGAAATTTTAAATTAAATTAACTAGGCTAAATTAGTCTTCGATTAGACTCCTAGCTAGCCTTAAAAAAGGCTGATTAATTTCTTAGTCACTCTAATATCACTCTTTGTATCACTTAGTCACTTAGTTAGTGATTCAGGTAGCCTTGAAAAAGACTGAAGCCTTGAATCAATGAAACTCTAGGTAGCCAGAAAAAAATTCCAGGAGCCAAGAGCTATACGCGTGCGGTGCGAACGACTGTTCAACACCGACTGATGTTTTACTTGATGTTTTCATGCTCCACATAGTGTGCATTGTTATTGTCTTTAGCAAATTGAATTGCATCCAACTCTTCGTAAAACTAGATGTAAACAACATTATTTGTCTTGTTGCATTGAAGTAAATGCACATGTTTAATATCAAGATGCATTGTTATCAAAAACTGCTCTGAAAACGGAGTGTTTTTGTGATCTTTCAAAATTATTTGGAAACATAATGCGATGACATGAAAATTGTCAGTTCATTAAAAACTTGATCTTATTCTGTGGAAAACTTAGAAAACTGTACAAAACTAACATTACTCCGTATATGAATTGAATTAGTAGGGAAGAGTGTTTGGTTATCGGCACTCTTTTATTTTAAGCTCATAACTTCTGACTTGTTGCATATTATACGGACATATATACATCAATGGAAAGCTAAAGTCCCAGGCTAACAACTGATTAATAAATTGAGTTGATTCATTTGATGGCAAGAAATATTATTATTAAAAAGATGTACGGTTACCGGCACTCCAAGAAAATTCATAAAAAACTTTAAAAAAAGGAAGGAAAGCAAGCAATTATTCAAAGAAAAACCGAAATTAATTATTTTCGGAGGCGTTTTGGACAAAAGTCAGCTAGATGTTTGACGAAAACTTTGGTTTGCTTTGTCTCTCTGCATATCTGCATATAACTGACAATTTTTCACGATTTGTCGAAAAAAATGGGGTAATTGAAATCGTTAGACATTTTGGAAATGACAAAACAAATTTTTGGTTGCGAAAATTTTAATAGCATCCGGTATTAACCCTTATGCACTCGAATGGGTACCCGGGTACCTTTTCGAATTTCAAAATAAGAAATTTCTGAGTTAGGTTTAAACTAAGATTCTGCAATTCGGTCAATTCCAAGAACTAGTTGGACCATAACTTCTCATGCTTTGACTTTTCATTTTACAGTAAGGGGGGTCGAATGGGGGGGCTCAAATTTTTTTTATTACGTAAACACCCGAATGGGTACCCGGGTACCCACAAATAAAAATGCTTGTAACTAAGGCAAATTCCATCCGATTTGAATTTTTTCAGTACGGGTAAATTCAGAAATTTATCCACTTTTCGATGGCCGTGTATATTGCTGTAGCAGGTTCTTCTGGTTCCCGTTAATCCGGATTTCCGTAGAATGTTCCGACACTTGTGTTTTCCACCATAAATGTCATTTACTAATTTGAAACTTTTCCAAACCAGCTATTTGAGAAAGGCCGTACCAAAATGAAACATATGTAGAATACACAACGCTGCCAACTGTTGCAGGACATCTCACTTATACATATTTACATCGCCTGAGGCCGAGGGGCACGCAGACCGAATTGATTACATGTTCAATTTCAAAATTTATTGTTTTTGTTACATTTTCATTACACTCCTTATATTTTTATTACCTGAAATTTACTACTGCTTTCACTAATTTTGATTGCATTTAATTACATTGCATACATAACACAAAATTTGGTATTGCGTGCTCCTCGCAATAGGCCTGAAGTACATAATAATTTTCAAACTGAAGATGAGAAAGTGAAGTATATAAGGGAACATACATAAAGTACGTCACGCGTTAAGGGGGAGAGGTTTCAAAAATACGTGACAATACATGGTGAAAAGATTGAGAAATGCTCGACAAAGGGGGAAAGGAGTGGTAGAAAAATTCAAAATTTTATGTTACGTACATAACGGATGCCCCCTGAAATATATAAACATAACAACTCAGCATAGCACTTGATTTCATATAGCAATTCTTAGATAAGATTACAAAAATACGTGAAATCCGTGTATAAATGCCTCGATGTCGGAACTCATTTAGGATATCCGGGTTCCTGGGAACCAGGAGCACCATGTCCATCTTTATGGGTACCAATCCCAAAGAGCTTAAGTTCCTGAATCCAACAGTGCTAAAATTACTTCAATCGGTTGAAAAATGCTCAACTTACAGCGATTTAAAAAAATGGGTACCCGGGTACCCATTCGGGTGGTTAAAGGTGTTTTTTTTTTCGAGTGCACAACGGTTAATAAAGAAATAGATCGATTCCATCTCATAAATATTCAATCCACTCACCTTTCCGATTGATGCTCTTCAATTTATGATACTATAAAAAAGCCACACAAAAATTTTGTGTTGATTTTCACGCAATTAAAATTTGTTTTGAACGCAGCAAAACGTACAAGCGTCTGTTTGCTTCTGTATTCGGTACAAAAAAAACGTTCTGCTATTATACACACATGACATTTGTCGGAATGACGCTATCTGCTTTCTGTCAAAAGTTACGATGGGGTGCCGGCAACCGAACACCTTACCCTACACTCGATGTTTTCATGCTCCACATAGTGTGCATTGTTATTGTTTTTAGCAAATTGAATTGCATCCTTTATAAAATTGGATGTAAAAAACATTATTTGTCTTGTTGCTTTGAAGTAAATGCACACGTTTACCATCAAGATGCATATGCTCCTTAAGAAAACCTTCAAGTTTTCGTATCGAAGGTCGAATTTTGCACTGCCTGAAATCAACAATAATTGTATTCTTTCGTAGTGGCGGTGGTAGCTTTTGTTCGTTTTGTTCACTCATTTCGAGATCGTTCTATTGTTCACCACACAATACTGTACTTGGTTTATTCCGTCCCAAACGTAAGCGATGTTGTTTTATCGACTGACTTGAATGAGATGTGAAAGCGAACTGAAACTGTAATTTGACACTAACGTATATTTTTTTTGTTTCATTACGAAAGATGTGCACTGAATCAAATCAAGTATTTGTTACTTAGAAAACTTGCTTGGCAACTTTCGGTAAGTCGCACTAGCTCTACTTGAAAATAGAAAATTTAACAATGTCAAACTGTGTCAATCTTTACTGCTGCTATACAGCACAAATAAAACATAAATAAAATTGGTTCCTTTGACAAGTTTTATTACACAGAAAGAAAAGAACTAATTTAACTTTCCATTCAATTGCCTGCTCCAAATAAATATGACAATAAATGTAAATTCACAAAATATTTATATCTGTGTATTGTCATGAGAAGTGCCTATGCGACACAATAAATTCAAAAAAAAGAAGGATAGACTCTAAATCATTCCCTAAAAACTAAGAACTTCCCAGATTTGAAAACAGCACCAAACCTCACTTCTGTACTAGTTTGATATATCATTTTCCGATTTCCCACGGAAAGTCACTGGAATTAATTAAGCGGTTTATCGAATTTTTACATACTTTTATATGTAAGTATTCGAGTAATGAAAAATATTTCTAAAAACCAGCATTTTTTTAAAATCTCCAAGCAAAATCTGAAAATGTAGGCATTGTATTTCAACTTAATTACGTATCGTTTCAGCCAACGTTTGGGTTAATATACTACTGTGGGCAAAAAGTAGTAAGACTTTTGAATTATATTTCGCGCGGAAACCTTAATGTCTTATTTATTTTTTTATTACTTAAAGTTTATTTAGACCCGGTTTTAACCTTACTGTGGTCTTTCGCCGGGTTCGGTTCCCTTAATGTCTGTGTATGTATGTGTCAAATAATCTCACTAGGTTTTCTCGGAGATAACTGACCCGATTTTGACAAATTAAGATTTCCATGAAAGGTCTTATGGTCGCATACGGAATTCATGAATTTCATTCGGATCCGACTTCCGGCTCCGGAGTTGTAGGGTAGAGTGTGTTCAATATAGTTCACCGTCACTTAAACCGTCGAAACAAAAACCGTAAAAAAAATTAAAGCTGGACCCAAAACCGTTATTCGCAATCATAGAGGCAAATGAAAGGTTATATGGTTCTACCAAAACTTGCTGCATATTTTCGGATTCAACAAAAATTTAAAGGAAGAGTGGGGGGTGGTGGTAATAGGGTGTAAATGATGAAAAAAATTATCATTTTTGCAAATTTTTTCCAGAATTATCGTTCAACAAAATAAATTCAAATGTTTAGCATGATAAAAAGCATCATTCGAACAACATTTTGTATTTCTTTCGTGGAAAACTTTTGAGAAATAAGTCGGTGAAGAGGTTTTGAGGACGCTTCTCAAAAATCATGATTTGCAGTGTCCACTGTATCTCAGCACAGACTAATTAGAAGTGAACAAATGAACGCAGCATAGTTAAAGTAGAAGTTTTTCTAGACCCCAACGTTTCTGTTTGATTTGTTTTAATTTTTTTTAATTTTTGGTGGTTGTTCAAAGTGAAAACTACGATTTTTCACGAAAAAACCCGCGTTTTTGTAGCTGTAAAACCTCTCCAAAGTAACAAACAACGAACAGGAAAACGTTGGGGTCTGGTTTTTTATATGTAAAAAGTGTGTGCAAAATTTGAAAAAAATGGTACAGTAGTACTACATATAACAGTGAACCCACTTCGTTTTCTAATGGATGGCCTAACCGATCAGAGAACTGTTTTATTCTTTATGTTATACTAGTTAACGCACAAACAATCCCTTGGTTTCTTTCAAAAATCGAAGAGAAACATTTTAAATAGAATACCACAGTATTATATATGAGAAAAGCATCATTACACCACTAGGTGGATAAAAACAGGTTTTTTTTGGTTGATATGACTGTTGGTGACATCTGTGCCAAGTGTCACGTCAAAATCTTTAAGGGGGATGAAATAGATTTGGAATAATAAATAAAGAATTCCGTAATTATGAATAAAATCTTACTATTTTTTGCCCACAGTAGTAGAAACAAAGATTAGAGTGCAGGAAAAGTAACAATTGATCAGTTTTACCGAACTTTAACCTGTCGATTTCAGTAATTAACTAACATTTTGGTCAGCAAATTATGAATTTATGAATACCTTCTATTGTATTCAACCACTGGTTGTGAACAACATTAGAACATTAGTTGAATTAAAATGGATTTGCTAAGAAATGGCAGCAGGTCAAATTCGCAAATCCTGCTAAAAACGTACTTAATCCACCTAGCGGAGAGATGATACCTTTTTATTTATCAATCCCCATGTGTTTTTTGCATGAATATTCTTCGGTGTTTTTAGTTCAGATGACATTATTTTAATGTTCGTCGTTTTAGGTGGCAATTTGAGATTTTAATCACTCATTACTCTGTAATGTCGAAACTGCAAATCGGATCGAATTTGAATCTAAAAGTGTAACAATCGACTAAACATTCCATGATATGTCGAAATAATTTACAGTTTAGAGTTTAGGGTAATTTAAGGTACTTCCAGAGCCGGTATTCAAGAATCAGCATAACCTAAACCGATTCGTATGGCCATATGACGAATAAATTGCAATATTTTTGAGTCCAACTTTAAAGCTTTTCGATATTGTCATCTTTTATATTGCTTTGAATTTTGAAAATTCATCACCCAGAATTCCAGAATTAGATTAAATTGGATTTATTTTAATTTGAACTTTTGTTTCTGAAATTCGATTTGGCTTTTTTTGAGAAACGGTTCGATACTGGAACCGGAATTCGAAATTTGGTGTAGCCGAAGTCAGACAAATTCTCCTAGAATCTTAAAACTTTTCATTTGAATCTTGGATTGGTTCAGCCATCTACGAGAAAAATGAGTTACACAGTTTTAATTTCGTTTCACATATCATCCTGTAGTTCCGGAACCAGAGGTCGGAACCAAACATAATTCAGGAACCTTGTTTGGGAGTATACGACTTTTCATATGAATCTGAGTTTGTAGATAACGGTTGAGTCATCTTCGAAAAAAATTGAGTGAAATTGTCATTTGGCATTTGCTGATCTCGACGAACTGATTCGAATGGTACATGGCTGTTATGTTCTTCCAGCATTTATTGCTGTAAGTAGTTTAAATCAATATATTTATGGAATTGCTTTCAACTCGAAAATTCTGCCATCATCTGGCTTACATAACGAATTATGTTTCCAAAAACGAAACGTGCTAAAATCGGTCCGAGGCAAAATATCATGCTGTACGCAGTCTTTTGGGTACTTTGAAACAAATGTATGTAACAGTATAAAAATTCGTGTTTTATGTTGCTCACAAGCATTTCTTTGCCAGACAGCGATCAAAACTTCTACTGCTGGAAGAGGGGAAAAAGTCGCTTACACAAAAATGTCGATATCTCCGTTAAAAATGGACGGATTTTAACAATCTATGGCTTAGGTATTACCGTGCGGAATCTAAATCTGAAAATATATTTTGACAGATACTGTCAAAAAACTGAAAATTCTGACATAAAACTTCGTATAACTCAAAAAGTAAACATCCGATCTCAAAACCATTCAATAGCGTTCTTAGTGACGGGGAGACCTTTCATTTGCGACTAGTTTGATCAAAATCGGTCCAGCAATCTCTGAGATCTCGACCTCTTAGTTGACAACACACACACTTTGCTAAAAATCTGATTTCAATCTTTGCGTGTGAATACGTTGATGAATGTTTAAAACGGTGAAATGTACCATATTTTCATCGTTGGAAGTAACAACAATATTTCAGGGAGATATTAATTCAATATAGCCATTAACTATACTTTGATATAAGTTTACTATCACTTTTTATTCGTGTTTCCTATTGATATTTTCCAACAGTATAGATGTTTAATGAAGGTGTTGAAGGAAAAACTGTTTCAGAAGACGTTGAAAGAAAAACGATCTTCATACGAGATCCAGCACGTGATTTTTCATCACCGTAACGCTCGGCCACATGTTCCGAAACCGATGAAAAATCTATGTGGATAATAATGGATGAAAAACTGTTCAAACATGGAGCCATCTCACTACCACTTGTTTCGACCGATGCAGAATGCTCTCGCTGGAACTCACCTTCCTTTAGTCTTTTTAAGCAAAAGTTGACTCGATTTCTTTTCGGACTAAAAATCGAATAAAAGTTTGTTGGTCTGCCCTTTTAATAACAATGAATTTTCAACAAAAAGGGTGATAGCCAAACATGGGAAGAAATAGAGCCTTCACGTAATTCAAGACTCAGTATATTGGTTCTATTGGTGCAGTTTTTGATATTCTAATTAGATAAGTAGGAATGAAACGAGCTAATGTTCTTTCAATGTCCTCAAATTGAACAAGACGAACTCGAGCTTTTTTTTAATAATGTAGACAATTTTAAAATTTAAAGCTCATCGTTTGACCTTAGCAGTAAGAATTCGTGAAATTGATTTTCACCGAACCAAATGCCAAAGAAATTAGTTCTGTTGTTACCGAGCGCCAACAATAATGATCAGGTAATAATACCGCGATCGGTTTGACGTGGAATGCAGTTTAGCTCACGCTTCGACATTGAACGAGCCTGCCGACAGAAAATGGCTACCAGGAATTGCGAAAATCTACTTCGAACGTTCAATGCCAAGTATGTATGCAGTAGTAGATTCGTCCCCGGAGGTTTGAGACCCGAATGCCAAAAGTGCTTCCATAACCTGCATCGGTGCATCAAAGCCAACGGATTTGACTGGTTTTGCTGTCGTGAAATATTAGATTTTGTCCGAGAGCTGTGTTGTAACCCTTAAGCAGCGGTGGCGTTCTAGTATGGCCTTCGACCTCAGAACCGCAGACGATCTAGCGCATCGATTCGCGGGAATCCGCTGTACTACTTAAGGTTGCCATTTCTTTGTAACAGCAGAAATCGTGCTTGGCGATTGGTCGTTATTTAATTCAAACACGTAAATTAGCAATCGGTTGGATTCAGGCGACGATGACGATCACGGGGCTGTTTTCGTCGGTTCTTGCCGAAGACTGGGATTTTTGTGATTTTGCGCGCGTGACTTTGTAACTATACTGGTGGGCAATATTTACCATCAACACTGCCCTGGCAGTCGGCCTAATCAATAATGCATGACCGCTCGCTTTTTTTCGCCGTTGTTATGCTGTTCGAATTTTTCTGTTCGTTATTTCTATTGTATTTGCGGTTTTTGGTGGAATGAGTTTAATCAAAACAATATTATGTGGCTAAGACAGAAGCCTTTTTTTTGAGGGGTATAATCGTGAAATGCAATGTTATGAACATGTTCGAGTCTTATCGAGTTCTAGGGGCTATTTCTATGAATAATCTGTTCGAGTTAATTTCATTGCATAGCATTTTTTGCGATTCCTTATACATTCCGTTTTTTGATGTTGAGGTTTTTCGATGACGATAATCGAAATAATATCCAATTAGTGTACTGTCTGAAATCTACAGATTTGAGACACAGAAGAAACGAATGAATTAAAAAATGAGCTTAACATCTGATGCAAAAAAAAAGTAAATGTAAATAGCAGAAACTTTACGTTTGCTAGTTGAACAATTAGGTAGCGTTGAAGGCGGAATGTAAAAATAAGATCATTTCAATATTTTTGAACATTCTGATGACACTTTTAATAGTACAACTATTCAAAGATTCACTCAAAGTCACTTACCTTAAGCTCATTAGTTCCACTTTTCTCGTAGCCATCTTCTACGGTTGCTTCAGCAGCCCTCAGTTAGAATATACTTTTTGCCAATCACTATTCTTAATTTTTTTGAATTCCTTTCTTAGTACGCACGAAAAAAATCACATTCAATTTCCAAACAAAATCCTAAAACATGCAAAAAATAATGGATTTTCTGAGAAAGTTGGAGCACGATTTCGAATTGTTAATTGAAATCATGTAAACAAAATTTCCACTACAGATTCCGGGTGATCAATTGCCATCGAATAACTACCAAAAGCATCGATCACAAATCTCACAGCCCGACGACACCTCACTGCTTCGGTCACTTCGGATCTCACTACGGTTTTAGGTGTTTACTGAGAAAAACGAGCCACATTTCAGCTTGTGACTTCCGTTGCAGAATATCCTCTTAGCACAATCCACTCGAAGACAGAAATCACCACAAACTGGATGGGAAACTGAACCCAGCTGGTGGTTTTTCTCTCAATTTTCAAAACACCTTTGCCACACTGCACTGCAAACGGCACACATACACACGGCAACACCAACGGGACGACTTCTGTGGGTCTTCGGTTCGGAATTTTCCGAAACTCCGAACCCTTTGTTGATCTTCCTAGCGAAAGGGAACCACACCCTACCGCCAGTACTCACTGATTGACACCGTTCCGGGGGAAAGGAAAAGCAGTTTGTGGGACTCTGGTTGTCCGTTAACAGCACAGCTAGACGGTCAAGTACGCGTGCTCACGCTGCGACGGCTTCACTGCGACTGGTCTGCGAGCGAACGTTTCCTGGGTGCTTTAACGAAACCAAAAGTTCACCACCGAAAGTAAAACTAATATTTTGCCAGGCGTCCTTCTGCGCGTCACGACACCCACCATCACCACCACCACCTCCTACCAGAGAGATTCACCAGTGGGAACTGGTTTCACTCATCCGAAAATGGCGAGTAAACTATTCTGCAAAGTTTGTGAGAGACCTGGGGGGCTGCTAGACGACGAACCTTATGTTGGCTGCGTGAATCTCCTTACCATCCGGGTGGTACGGAATGAATGACCGGTTTGTGAGTGCCACGTAGGGGTTTTATTTAACTTCGAGTCGCAACTTATCGGCGCGGCTAGATTCGCGAGAGCAGAGCGAAGTGCGATTGTGAGTGACGCCACGCTGCACGGGGCTTCGCACGGGGCAGCCGGCTGGAGTAACCGGAGAAAGTTTGATTTTTGTCACGATCGCAGCTGGGACTTCGAGTGGTTGTTTGGATGCTGCATAAGCGGCACAGATTGGCAAACAGACGGGTTGCAACCGTATTGCAAGATTGACTTAATAGGAAAATGTTTTCTTTGTACGTGTGAAATAAATCCGTTCTGAAATTTTATTCAACTTCGACTACAACATAGGATAAGGACTAAGCATTAAACCCCATTACTTGATTTTTTGACGTATATGAAACATTGTTCATGGATAGTGAAAAGTAAGTAATTACTGTTTTAATTCAACATGAAAATATTTTATTCCACCTTGTGTCAAATGGATAGTCGTAGGTGACAATCGATTTACATGAAATCCTCGTATAGTGTTCATAGGTTACATAAAAAGGTTTTTTGTAAGGCTAATAAAATGCAAATATATTTTCATTCTTTCTTTCGATGGAAAGAATAAATATTCTTACAACTACAGCTTCATGGTCCTTCGAATATACAAATCCTTAGCGACTGGAGGCAAATCATCAGGGTTTGAAATATTCATTGAACGGTGAATGAACATATAGTTTCCATTGCATTGAGACCGCACCATTCCATCGCTCACAAAGAGGATACCTTGGCAGCCAAAAAGAACCGCAATTATAAAAAGCTTGTGGAAGCCATTATAATTCACATATACACAGATGGTGCAGCGTGCTGGTATTAAAGTCTTCATGAGGCACAGAAGCCGTGAATATAATTTTCTCTCACGTAGTCTGAACGTCGTTCCTCTCACAAAACAATTCATAGCAAGCAACTATCTTCTCGAGGATAGATAATGCTAAAGATTAAATATTTAGCTTTCGCCAATAGACTGATGACTGTCGAATGTTTCTGCGAGTTCCGATCACTAACTGCTGTTAATGATCACTTTATGACACGAAAACTGTTGCATATCACTTATTCAATTCGGGCAAAGTTAATAGAGGGTACGAATTCATAGTTCTACTGGACTTAAATAAACAGAAATAGCAGGAGCGCATGATAAGCGATGGTAATCTGACGATCTAATCGAACACTGCGAACAAACAAGTTCTTCGTCTCAGTTCGGGTTTACATCTCATCCAAGTCAGTCGATAAAACAAAACCGCTTACGTTGGGGACAGAAGAAACCAAGTACAGTATTGTGTAGTGAACAATAGACCTCGAAAATGAGTGAACCAAACGAACAAAAGCTACCGCCGGTACGAAAGAATACAAATATTGTTGACTTCAGACAGCGCAAAATTCGACCTTCGATACGAGAACTTGAAGGTTTGCTTAAGGAGCAAATGCATCTTGACATTAAACGTGTGCATTTACTTCAATGCAATAAGACCAATAATGTTGTTTATATCCAGTTCTATAAAGAGTTGGATGCAATTCAATTCGCTAAAGACAATAATAATGTGCACTATGTGGAGCATGAAAATATCAAGTACAACATTCCGGTATATATGGAAGATAGTGCTATAGAAGTGCGTGTGCATGATCTTCCCTCAAGCGTCATCGATCACTATATTCGCGCAACTATGTCCCAATACGGAGAGATTCTCTGTATCGAAAAAGAAAAGTGGAAGAATTTTTTCCCCGGTATTCTAAATGGCGTACGTTTATTACGCATACACTTGAAGAGGCCTATACCTTCTTATGTGATTTTCGGTCAAGATACAAGAATCCCGTGCAAATCACTTGTTACCTATGACAATCAGATGGCCACATGTCAGTATTGCCAAAAAGCTGTTCACTACGGTAAGCCATGTGATAAACCGGACAAGGAGACAACTATACCAAAGGACAACGGTGCTTCCTTCACATCAACCCCAAGCAACCCCAGTACACCTGTGACAGTCACCAACAACAGGGAAGTATCCCCTTCAACGAAACCATCCAACGCAACCCCTATAGAACAAAGTACACCAGCTGCAGTTAACAGCTTACCATCCAACCAACCAGCAACTGCAAACAATGTACAACAAGGCGCATCTACAGCAACTAGCAAACGAAATCAACAACAATACCACGGCAATGGATGACGAGACGAACCACGAACAAACTGCCCCTCAATCCTCGCAGGAGGAAAATGGAAGCTCCTCCCCCCCCCCCCCCCCCCTAGAAAAAGGATGACAACGAGATCCAATACAAAAAAAATTATCTAAAAACTCAGCTAAATCGGCCACGTAAAGCTTGTACGCAAATAGGCCAGAATTGAAATATTTTTTAAATAAAATAGTTCTTCGTCTGCTGGCTGCTAGAGGGAAACTAACTCCTGCTCTCACCAGTCGGTGTTGAACAGTCGTTCGCAACGCACGCGTATAGCTCTTGGCTCCTGGACATTTTTTCTGGCTACCTAGAGTTTCATTGATTCAAGGCTTCAGTCTTTTTCAAGGCTACCTGAATCACTAACAGTCTTTTTAAAGACTAACAATTAGTCAGTCTTTCTCAAGGCTATACAAAGAGTGATATTCTAATATAATCAGTCTTTTTCAAGACTAAGGAATTAATCAGCCTTTTTTGAGGCTAGCTATTCAAAGAACTATTCTTCGAATTAATCAGTCTTTATTAAGACTACCACAAAATCAGTCTTTATCGAGACTTTTCCATACTAGGAGTCTAATCGAAGACTAATTTAGTTTAGTTAATTTAATTTAAAATCTCATTCATTTCAAAAATGCCTGCGCCCAACCGGAAAGGCAACAAGCCTAAGGCTAAAAATAATTCAATACGGAATAAATCACAATCCGTTATTAAAAATTTTGCTAATAACATTCACGATCTTATAGAATCTTAATGTAAATATAAAAGACCCAAAATGGACGCTTCTCGTTCCGGGAAGAAACAACAATCTATGCCACCAGTGACGGTGATGATTTCCGACTTCAAAGCATTCCGTACTGAGCTTTCTACTTTTCTCCCGGAAGTAAAAGTCTAATTTCAAATCGGACGAAGAGGAGAATGTCGAGTCTTGGTTGATGTATTGGAAGATTACGAACGTCTTATCCAATATTTGTCCGAGGAACTTCATATATTTTATTCATATGATATAAAATCAGACAGACCCTTCAAGGCTGTCTTGAAAGGCTTATAAAATGATTGTAAATTTTGCATCCAATCTTGAACTCGGTCGTGCGAAGGAAACGACCCTACTGAGTTAAGATGGGACACTTTTAACTTGAAGCAAATTGGAAGTCTGTCAAGTCACGGTAGAAACTTCTTTGAACGGTTAAACCCGCTGCCTTCGTACAAACTCCACTAAGGAGTGAGTATGGAACGGAAGCTTGGAAAAACACGTTCTAGAACTATCTGAGCGAGAGGATCAACGAGGATGAATAATTCCTGAACTCCGTGCGCAAATCAATTGATTATTGCAACGAACGTTAGAAATCTTCAAAACTGAAGAACTATCGTCAGATTGCCAAGAAGGGATTTTCGAAGTAGTGACTACGAGAACACTCTTCCAAGGAATGCTTGACTTTATTCAATTTTCTTGGGTTTTTATACAAGTTTTCAGCTTACATATCTAATAACAAATTCTACAAATCGCGTATGATAAAATGAGAAGGAATGAATCCAACTTTTATTGCAC
Organism: Malaya genurostris; assembly: GCF_030247185.1. Taxonomy (NCBI): domain Eukaryota; kingdom Metazoa; phylum Arthropoda; class Insecta; order Diptera; family Culicidae; genus Malaya; species Malaya genurostris. The sequence goes on from NC_080571.1 coordinate 279,899,843, forward strand.
CTCTTGCTGATATAACCTATGCTCAAAACGTTATCTGCGCCAGAATGTCTGGCCTACTCGATCGGTGCTTTATCTTTTATTTATTTAGGTTTCCTGCTTTACTTGGTAAGAAAATTCTTCTGATGCGTTACAATGATCAATGTACTGATGAAATTAAAAATGAACTAAAAGAATTGTTTGGTTTTGCCCCTTCCCAAGTAATACTTATGAAAAAAAGAGCGAATGGTACATCTAAACCACGCTCTGGAATTTCCCATGAACTTTACCTAATACACTTCAATCGAAGTGATGTAAACAATTTGAAAACTTTAGAAAAAGTACGTTTCATTTCCCACATTAAAATTCATTGGGAACATAAACGGCATAATCGTATTGCAAACTTAACGCAATGTCGTCGTTGCCAAGGCTTCGGCCACGGAACCAAAAATTGTCATATGGATATACGGTGTTTGAATTGTGGTAAATCTCATTCGAAAGAAACCACTGATAAATTTTCATGTTCAAATTGCGATGAAAATCATAAATCCAATTATTTGAAATGTCCTGTCAGGGAAAAAAATACACGCTCGTTCGCTTAGACAACAATTCAAATCAACGCCCTTAAATTTACAGAACATACCTGAAAATCAAAAAACCGTTACAAATGCCACGCCTAATTCTTCTAAGGCACTTATTTCTTCGAATTTAAAACAAAAAATAGGTACGCCTTCTAATTCGTCTTCTAACGAAAACAATTTATTGACAGGTAGATCGACCTCGTCATCATCTTCTTCTAATGCCAGTTTGGCTAGTATAACAGGTGGAAATGTACCACTTAATTCTTCTAATGTAAATAATCAAAATACAGGACTTCCTTGCAGTTCATCTTCTAACGAAAACAATTTATTAATAGGTAGATCGGCCAAATCATCTTCTTCGAATGGCAGTTCTAATGGCAGTCTACCTACCCAGTCCTTCAATGCCATTCGCTTCTTTAAATGAAGTCGATTTAGGCGATATAACTAAAAACAAAATGATCTACCTACAAGATCAACTTTTTCAAATGATCATCCGAATTAATTCGACTTTATCACTTTTTGAAGCATTTCAAATCGGATGGCAATTTGCAAATAATATTATAATGAATTTAAAATTGAACAGTGATGTTAAATAATTATTTGAATATTTTAAATTGGAATGCTCGATCTTTAAACTCGAGTGAAGATGAATTTTATAATTTTCTCAAAGTTCACAAAATTTATATTACCATTGTGACAGAAACTTTTCTTAAACCAAATGTCAAATTGAAAAGTAATCCACATTATGTGGTTCATCGATTTGACAGGTTTACTGGAATGGGTGGTGGAGTTGCCATTTTTGTCCAACGGCAAATTAAACATCGAATTTTACCTTCTTTCAATACTAAAGTTATTAAAAGCTTGAGATTCGAAGTTGAAACCATTCATGGAATTTATTTTATCGCTGGAGCCATTCTAATGCACCGGCGAACAATTAAATTTCTTTAAAAGCGATTTGCAAAAACTCACAAGATATCGACCGAAATTTTTCGTAATAGGGGACTTAAATGCTAAGCATGTCCAGTGGAATTGTAGGCAAAATAACAGTAATGGTAAAATACTTCATAATCAACTCTCAGCTGGTTACTTCACAGTTCTTCATCCCAGTAATCCGACTTGTTTCTCTTCCGTAAAAAACCCGTCTACAATTGATCTGGTTCTAACGGACCAAAGTCACATTTGTAGTGAACCGATTACACATGCTGACTTTGACTCAGATTATCTTCCTGTAACACTCAGACTTTCCAACGAAGCTATAATTAATCCAATTAGTTCTATATTCAACTATCATAGAGCTAATTGGTTGGATTACAGATCTCACATTGAAAATCATGTGGATCATGAAACTATTTTAGAAAATTCTGCGGACATCGACACAGCAATTGATAATTTGAATCATTACATTATCGATGCTAGAAGTCTTTCAGTTCCCAAAGCTCAAACTAAATTAAATTCTCCTATCATCGATGACAATCTTCAACTGCTCATTCGGTTGAAGAATGTTCGTCGACGACAATATCAACGTTCTCGTGATCCTGCTATGAAAAGTAAAGTGACTTTGTGAAAGTGTAATAACGTGACAGTGAAATAGTGGAATTAAATGGTACATAAATAGTGCAACTATTGAATATATTCCGCTATCAGCTTCAGGTAAAAATAGTAGTAACAATGACTTTACGTCTGCTTAGCGGATTGTGTGAGGTGGCATTAGCAGTTTAACATAATCTGCTAATGCACCGATGAACTGAATGCGAAACGTAAAACTGTTAAAACAGTCATGTGCACTTTAGCACAAACCGGTACCCACGAGACAGCAAAACCTAAATGATTACTTTTATTTATATCCGTTGAAGTCTCATGAAAATTAGACATTCTACCCGGATTCTCGGGCTTCAGAAATAGGCCACCTGTGGTAACTAATTAAAAACGTCTTTTAATACTTGTACATGTCTGTGAAATTATTAGGTTTAGCTTGTTGCACAATGATTTTCTTCAACTAAAAAACCGATATCATGTTTTAATGAAATCTAACTAAACGAAAATTCACTGTTAATATTTTCGATTGAGATGAATGGTTGGCTGATTTTATTGTACCTGCAGATGGCTTGCTATACGAGATAATTTTTCGCAAATTTTTCTTCCTTTTGTTCTCTGTCCGCCGAGACACACGAAAAACTAAATTTTAACATTCAATGACGTAATTTGGGAGTTTATACCTTTGTCAGAATTCTTCGTGCTAGAATTACCTATGGCTTTAATGAACCGTTTTCGAGTAACTCGTCTTCTCCGAATCTTTACCGGCTGGTTTTATTAAAATAATTAGTCGATAAGAACAGTTGTTAGTTAGCTTTGTAGTTAAACTAAGGGTAATTAAAGAATTGGTTATGTATCATGTGGACAAATGTTATTTGTTGATATAAAAGATGAGAAGGTTTTATGCCTGCTGGAGAAGGAGAACAAAAATTTCAGATCCATCGGGCTTTCCTCTTGCTCCTAAATAAATAAATAAATAAATAAATCTAGACCCTAGGCTTAAGACAGAGATTTCATTTGTTTCAAGAGAACGGCGAATTGACATTCTCGGTGAATTGAACTTTTCGACGAAAAGGCTCACTCCTGTTTCTTCAGCAATGTAAAAATTTAAATTGTATAGATTACAATTTGCTATATATTTCTTCCTGTTTCCTAGCAAAAGTTGCATGGTTAAAGATATAAGACTAGCCCAGAATGACTTTTCTATGCCAATATTCCAGTACTGGAAGATGTTAGGATTCTACATATAATCTACCGGCGAACGACCGTAACTAGGTTAAAGCCGGGTATAAATGAACGATATAATTACATACAATCTATGGAAAGTAGACATTGTTAAGAAACGCATAATTACCATTCCATTTTCCCACAATGACTGTTTTACTAAAATTGGAAGTTTCCCCCTGAACGTGGACCAAATCTCAACGGGCGAAATTCAGATAACTAGTGAAGTAAATTGTCAACTATTTTCTAATGGATGTTTGATAATTATGCATATGCATTTATTCGTTTCCGCGAACAAATGTCACTAAATACTCGAACATGTCTGTGAAATTATAAGGTTTAACAACACCTGTTTGCACAAAGTTTCCCGTCAACCACAGAACTGATTTTATGTTCTAATAAAAGCAAACGGAACGAGATTTTGCTTCCACCAGTCTTGATGAGTTTTGATGAAGCTCATTTTATTGGTCCGCAAGCTAAAATTTTAACAAGAAATCGTAAAAAATAACGTTTTACTTTGATTACTAGCTTCAAAATTGGTACTAGGAAAAAATATGATTGTTTATGTCTGTGAGAAGGTCACGTGTTTTTCTTCCGAATTTACATAATAACCATTCGACAAAATTTGTGACGCGAATTTTTGTAGTAATCTTTACAATAAACAAAGCTTTATTAGCAACCGGTCACTAATCGATGGAGTGCATAAAACGTGCAATCATGGCGACGCCCAAAAAGGAGAATTCGAACTGCGCGTCACTAATCCGGTTACCGAGGATTTAGTCACTTCGGATGTGATAATTCAACCTTGGATACTTGTTCACAATATTGATCTTTACTTTCGCAAAGATATTATGACATTCACGCGATAATATGTTGATGCAGGTGCAGACGTTGTACTTGATACGTGGCCTATCTCAAAGTAAACAATTTTGTATTTGATTAGCTTGTCATTTAACGATGTGGTATGATTACATTTATTTTGTATCTTATATTTAAAAATTGACCACTTTTGACGTGCTTTGACTTGCTTTTGTTTGAAAAGAAACAAGAAACAAGAAACAAGAAACAAGAAACAAGAAACAAGAAACAAGAAACAAGAAACAAGAAACAAGAAACAAGAAACAAGAAACAAGAAACAAGAAACAAGAAACAAGAAACAAGAAACAAGAAACAAGAAACAAGAAACAAGAAACAAGAAACAAGAAACAAGAAACAAGAAACAAGAAACAAGAAACAAGAAACAAGAAACAAGAAACAAGAAACAAGAAACAAGAAACAAGAAACAAGAAACAAGAAACAAGAAACAAGAAACAAGAAACAAGAAACAAGAAACAAGAAACAAGAAACAAGAAACAAGAAACAAGAAACAAGAAACAAGAAACAAGAAACAAGAAACAAGAAACAAGAAACAAGAAACAAGAAACAAGAAACAAGAAACAAGAAACAAGAAACAAGAAACAAGAAACAAGAAACAAGAAACAAGAAACAAGAAACAAGAAACAAGAAACAAGAAACAAGAAACAAGAAACAAGAAACAAGAAACAAGAAACAAGAAACAAGAAACAAGAAACAAGAAACAAGAAACAAGAAACAAGAAACAAGAAACAAGAAACAAGAAACAAGAAACAAGAAACAAGAAACAAGAAACAAGAAACAAGAAACAAGAAACAAGAAACAAGAAACAAGAAACAAGAAACAAGAAACAAGAAACAAGAAACAAGAAACAAGAAACAAGAAACAAGAAACAAGAAACAAGAAACAAGAAACAAGAAACAAGAAACAAGAAACAAGAAACAAGAAACAAGAAACAAGAAACAAGAAACAAGAAACAAGAAACAAGAAACAAGAAACAAGAAACAAGAAACAAGAAACAAGAAACAAGAAACAAGAAACAAGAAACAAGAAACAAGAAACAAGAAACAAGAAACAAGAAACAAGAAACAAGAAACAAGAAACAAGAAACAAGAAACAAGAAACAAGAAACAAGAAACAAGAAACAAGAAACAAGAAACAAGAAACAAGAAACAAGAAACAAGAAACAAGAAACAAGAAACAAGAAACAAGAAACAAGAAACAAGAAACAAGAAACAAGAAACAAGAAACAAGAAACAAGAAACAAGAAACAAGAAACAAGAAACAAGAAACAAGAAACAAGAAACAAGAAACAAGAAACAAGAAACAAGAAACAAGAAACAAGAAACAAGAAACAAGAAACAAGAAACAAGAAACAAGAAACAAGAAACAAGAAACAAGAAACAAGAAACAAGAAACAAGAAACAAGAAACAAGAAACAAGAAACAAGAAACAAGAAACAAGAAACAAGAAACAAGAAACAAGAAACAAGAAACAAGAAACAAGAAACAAGAAACAAGAAACAAGAAACAAGAAACAAGAAACAAGAAACAAGAAACAAGAAACAAGAAACAAGAAACAAGAAACAAGAAACAAGAAACAAGAAACAAGAAACAAGGAACAAGAAACAAGAAACAAGAAACAAGAAACAAGAAACAAGAAACAAGAAACAAGAAACAAGAAACAAGAAACAAGAAACAAGAAACAAGAAACAAGAAACAAGAAACAAGAAACAAGAAACAAGAAACAAGAAACAAGAAACAAGAAACAAGAAACAAGAAACAAGAAACAAGAAACAAGAAACAAGAAACAAGAAACAAGAAACAAGAAACAAGAAACAAGAAACAAGAAACAAGAAACAAGAAACAAGAAACAAGAAACAAGAAACAAGAAACAAGAAACAAGAAACAAGAAACAAGAAACAAGAAACAAGAAACAAGAAACAAGAAACAAGAAACAAGAAACAAGAAACAAGAAACAAGAAACAAGAAACAAGAAACAAGAAACAAGAAACAAGAAACAAGAAACAAGAAACAAGAAACAAGAAACAAGAAACAAGAAACAAGAAACAAGAAACAAGAAACAAGAAACAAGAAACAAGAAACAAGAAACAAGAAACATGAATCAGTATTTTGACTTGGAAAACAATCAAACAAACGACTAACAAAATTACGTAACCACAATAATAATAATTACATGGGGTAATTCAAGATAAAAAATATTCCAAACTCTATTGTGTCAGTAAACTAAACCTCTTCCTGCATGATATTGACAAATACGAATAAAGTGCAAGTGCCTTTTAGGGAAACTCACTTTCCAAATGGGTCCAAGCACCGATTACACCAGTGACACATATAACACGTACCAGTTTCCGTTTGCCGGACTTTGCTAGCCTTTTCTGTTTTCCTTACCAACAACAGACGGTTGTCCGTTCGCCGATTGCACAAACTCTCCTCGCCGCCAGCGGTTCGATCGTGACCCCAAGAAGTACAGGACGGAAGAGGTGGACGCCGACATCATCACATCATCACAAGACAGCCAACCCGCGCACCGGGTCGTGAATCGAGGCAATCACGTGCCTCGGTGGTGTGGTGCAAAACATCAGCTGACAGCTGAGACAGCTCACAAAGGAAGAGATGAGAAAAAAAACTGTCATCGGTGAAGATGTAATTTATGTTGTAACCACACCGCTCGCTCCTGTAATGGCATAATAATGGCTACTGGCAACAAGTGGTTCCTTCTACGACAGATCATCTGCATCAGCTTTTTTTTTCAGTGCGACTGAGTAGTAAATATCGGTTGCCGTGATGATACTCACGAAGGCGGGCGAAGACGTTGTTTACTGCTTTTGAAGTTTAGCAGACACTGGACAGCACCCTACTGAGTGTATTGAAACTTATTCGATTTTTTTTGCATCATCTCTTTTTCGTGGATTTTATTTTGTTTTGTTGAGTGAATACATTGCAATTGATATTTGAAGTTCTCTAATCAATGATTCGATTGAAGGTCCAACTGAAAATTCGTAAGGTTATCTTTGATGAAAAATTCGGATGCATTTAAGCTCAAGATTTTCATGTACGTAACTTGAACATTATTTTCAATGAGAAGGAAGTGTTGGTGTTCACTAATAAATATATTGTACACACTCATAAGTCTCCCTTGTCAACCTTAGTCTAGAGGAACGTCGCCAATTAGATGCTAGCGTTTTCTGAGGTGGTAGCAAGAAGAGAAAACGTACGTTGATTTGCGCAATATCGTTGCTTTGCGATATCATCACTGTTTCTGTCGGCTGACAAATAATACCTAGTATGTAGGTATAGTATTTTGGAACTAAACTATTCCAACTCAAAAAGAACACCTCGACTGCGTGATAGCTCCCATTATTGACAGCCTCGTCTCCATCGTTTACACCAACGTTTATATGTCACCTACTTTCCGGTAGGACGACGACTCTTCATTCTCTTCCATAGGTTTTATGGTGTTGTTAGTTTGGTCGGTTATAAGGTCTGGGATTCCCTCTAAGCAAGCGATGTAACATGTAATTATGTTGTACATTCAATGGTCAATCGGCGGTTTGGTTTTTTATAAAGAAAGTTAAGTACTACATCAAATTTCACGACAGAAAAAAAATCAAGAACCGTGGAACAGCCTGTGTTTGGATATCGGCACAGTATCGACTTGGACGTGTTGCAGAAGCAGCAAGCAGAGCAGAGACGTTTAGTGTTGATTTTTCCGGATTCGATTGGATCGTTACCTCTTCGGAACATTGTTGTTATCGTTCCTGATCATTTGGATGAGAGTTAACAAAGCTAACTCACCGTGACTGGAAAACGAATCAAATTCAATTTAGTGTATCTTTAAATAAGTATTCTTTGTTTCCTTATTTTTGTGTTATCTTTAAGTTTAGTATTTGTTCTTTACTTTCATTTTATTAATTTCACGTGAATTACTTTCATTTTAGTTTTTTACGTGAATTCCTATCTAAATCCATGCTAAAATCATTGTAATGGATTTAGATTCAATGGAACCGATGGATTCTATTAAAAAACCTAGACTAAAAATTTATCCCTCTATATCAATCGGACCATGGGTGGTGTATTTCCGGACCAAAGGAAAACCATTGAACATTTTGAAAATTTCGCAAGATCTTACGAAACGATTTTCGGCCGTGACCAAAATTGAAAAAATCAGACCAGATAAATTGAAAGTCGTTGTTTCCAATGTACAACAGGCAAACGATATTGTTAGATGCGAGTTGTTTGTTCCACTGTACCGCATATACGTGCCCGCTCATGAAGTGGAAATAGACGGGTTGGTTACGGATTCGACGCTGACATGCGAGGATTTGTTGAATTATGGAACTGGTGGATTCAGTGATTCTTTACTTCAGAAAGTGAAGATACTCGATTGCAAGCAATTGAGCTCAGTATCAATCACTGAAGACGGAACCAAGTCTTATCTCCCGTCAGCGTCGTTTCGAGTAACTTTCGCCGGGTCTATTGTGCCTAGAATTTGTAGGAAGCGAAAAAATATTACGTCCAACAAAGGCTTCCCTGTAAAGGCCCGAAGATATCTTCTCAGGGACCATCAAATACAACATCTAAACTTAGTGCTCCAAAAAAATCAAAGCAAATTGCTCCAGGTCTAGGAAATCTTAGATCCGACAAGGAGTATCCAGCACTTCCTGGAACATCGAAACCCCTCAGTGTTCCACGAGATCAGTCAGAGAATCAGACCAGTGCTGGGTTTATAAAATTTTCCGACATCGTGGAGTGGATCCTATATACTTTCAACATACCTGATCCTTTTTAAAGCTTTGTGATAGCTGTTATACCCACAGTTGAATCATTTTTGAAGCAGTTGACTGAAAAATGGCCCCTCCTTTCAGCGATCATATCCTTCAATGGCTGAATCATTGAAAGAGGTTAAGGATTTGATCACTGTTCTACAGTGGAATTGCAGAAGTATCATTCCTAAAATAGATTCTTTTAAATTCTTAATAAACAACTTACAATGTGACGCATTTGCTTTATGTGAATCATGGTTAACTTCTGTAATACCCCTCAACTTCCACGATTTTAACATTATTCGCTGGGATCGAGAAACCCCGTACGGAGGAGTACTTTTAGGGATCAAAAAGTGCTATTCCTTCCATCGTATTAACCTCCCCTCGATACCAGATATTGAAGTTGTCGCATGTCAAGTCACAATGAAAGGCAAAGACCTTTGCATTGCTTCCGTCTACATGCCCCCAAGAGCCTCGATTGGGCACCGACGGTTTTGCGACCTCATAACTCTCCTTCCTGCACCAACGTTAGTTTTAGGAGACTTTAACTCTCATGGTACGGGATGGGGCTGTCTTCATGATGATAACAGATCAACTTTGATCTATGATCTTTGCGATAACTTCAATACGACCATTTTGAATACGGGAGAAATGACACGGATTCCTGCACCACCAGCGAGACCAAGTGCACTGGATCTTTCCATTTGTTCGACATCGCTAAGGTTGGATTGCAAGTAGAAGGTAATCCCTGATCCCCACGGTAGCGATCATTTGCCGATCGTAATTTCAATCACCCGCGGATTGAGATCATTGGAGACAATCAATGTTTCGTATGACTTCACACGAAATATTGATTGGAAATACTACGCAAATTCGATATCTGAGAAACTAGCTACAACACAAGAACTTCCTCCGGAGGAAGAGTACACACTTCTGGCTGACTTGATTCTCGATACCGTCGTCGGTTCGTAGAGGGATTGTCGAGAGAAACATCAATGAGCACTCTTTGGAATACGGCCCGACGAATGCGCAACCATAATACCACGAACGAAAATGAGGAATATTCTCACCGCTGGATATTCGATTTTGCTAAAAAAGTATGTCCTGACTCTGTTCCGGAGCAGAAGATCACCCGCTTCACGTCATCAAACAAGAACGACACATCGTTTTCAATGGTAGAGTTCTCACTTGCGCTCCTGTCATGTAACAATAAAGCTCCGGGGCTAGACAGAATCAAATTCAACTTGTTGAAGAATCTGCCTGACACCGCAAAAGACGCTTGCTGAATTTATTCAACGAGTTCCTAGAGGGTAATATTGTCCCACACGACTGGAGACAAGTGAGAGTGATCGCCATTCAAAAACCTGCCTCCGATCACAATTCGTATAGGCCGATTGCTATGCTTTCCTGTATCCGAAAATTGTTCGAAAAAATGATTCTATTTCGCCTAGACAATTGGGCCGAGACTAATGGTTTGCTTTCAGATACACAATTTGGCTTCCGCAAGGGCAAAGGAACAAACGATTGTCTTGCGTTGCTCTCAACAGAAATTCAAATGGCATTTACTCGTAAAGAACAAATGGCATCAGTTTTCCAAGATATCAATGGGGCTTTCGACTCAGTTTCTATAAATATCGTGCCTGAGAAGTTGCATCAGCATGGTCTTTCGCCAGTTTTGAATAACTTTTTGTATAATCTATTGTCCGAGAAACACATGTATTTCGCGCATGGTGATTTGTCGACAATACGATTCAGTTACATGGGTCTTCCTCAGGGCTCATGCTTAAGCCCCTTTTTATACAATTTTTACGTGAACAACATTGATGAATGTATCAATACATCTTGCACGCTAAGACAACTTGCCGACGACAGCGTTGTGTCTATTATAGGACCCAAAGCTGCCGATCTTCAAGGACCATTACAAGATACTCTCGACAACTTGTCATCGTGGGCTCTTCAGATGGGTATCGAGTTCTCTACAGAGAAAACTGAGTTGGTTGTATTTTCAAGGAAGCGAGAACCAGCACAATTACAGCTTCAACTAAGGGGTGAAACCATAGCTCAGGTCTTCACGTTTAAATATCTCGGGGTCTGGTTCGACTCCAAGGGAACCTGGGGATGTCACATTAGGTATCTGAAACAAAAATGCCAGCAGAGAATAAATTTTCTTCGTACAATAACTGGAACTTGGTGGGGAGCTCACTCAGGAGACTTAATTAGGATTGCTTCTGCTTCCGATCCGCCGCGAACACCCATTTCATTAAACTGGAAAGAATTCAGTATCGTTGTTTGCGTATTGCCTTAGGTTGCATGCAGTCGACTCATACGATGAGTCTCGAAGTGCTCGCGGGCGTCTTACCGTTGAAAAATGGATTCTGGGATCTCTCATATCGATTGCTAATCCGATGTGACATCTTGAATCTGATGGTGATTGAATACTTCGAAAGGCTTATCGAGCTCAATTCTCAGACCCGTTTCATGTCCTTGTACTTTGATTTCATGGCTCAAAATATCAATCTTTCTTCATTTATTCCTAACCGTGCTCATTTCTTGGATACTTTTAATTCTACTGTGTTTTTCGACACATCCATGAAAGAAGAGATTCGTGGAATTCCGGATTACGTACGCCCTCAGGTGATCCCCAATATTTTTCACAATAAATTTAGAGCAGTCAACTGTGAAAAAATGTTTTACACTGACGGATCATTTCTCAATGGATCCACTGGCTTTGGAATCTTCAATCAGAACACAACCACTTCTTACAAACTCAGTGATCCGGCTTCAGTTTCCGTTGCAGAATTAGCTGCTATTCAGTACACCCTCGAGATCATTGAAACCTTGCCCAAAGACCATTACTTCATCGTCACGGACAGTCTAAGCTCAATAGAAACTCTCCGGGCGATGAACCCAGGAAAGTATCCCCCATATTTCCTGGGGAAAATACGGGCTTTATCTGAGCGGTCTTATTTAATATCGTTAGTCTGGGTCCCTTCGCATTGCTCTATTCCGGGCAATGGAAAGGCGGACTCATTGGCTAAAGTGGGTGCATTAGAAGGTGATATTTACGAAAGACCAAACTGCTTCAACGAATTTTTCAGCATTTCTCGTCAGAAGATACTCGAAAGTTAGCAAGCTTCATGGAGCAATGGAGACCTAGGACGTTGGCTATACTCTATTATACCAAAAGTAGACGAAACCTTGGTTTGAGGGGGTGCAAGTGGGTCGCGATTTCATTCGTGTGATGTACCGACTTATGTCTAATCACTCCGAGTTGGGTACGCATCTCTGGCGAATTGGCCTCGCTGAGAATGGTATCTGCGCTTGTGGCAATGGTTACCACGACATCGAGCATATTGTGTGGTCATGTGCCCTGAATCGTTTCGCAAGATTACAGTTAAGAGACTCCCTTTGGGCCCGAGGTAGGCCACCAAATGTGCCGGTGCGAGATGTACTAGCAAGTCGCGATTGCACTTATATGTACTCGATTTACATCTTTCTGAAAACTATTGGTTTATCAATCTAGTTACTGCTTTTCTTTATTTACATCCTTTACAGTTCATCTTTCCCTAAAATGCCATATGGTGACGTACTGATTGGTTTTTGGTAACCACACATCGGAAATTTTGAGCCAAAATGAAACGAAGATTACACGAAGACTTTGAAGTTATTGCATTATTATTATCTGTTTTGTGTTATTGTATATTGTTTGAGTGTGTATGTAACTATTTGTTTTTTTTCATACTAACCTGGAGTAACCGCCAGTAATTCGGCTCCCTTTTTTAACACTAACCTTAAATTTTCTATAGTTTAAACATAATTGTATTCCACACTCTTTAACTCTCCCACCAACCTTGTATGTGTATGTATATATGTTAAATAATAATTGTAATTATATTGTACGAAAAAATACAATACAGACTTTGGCACCTCTGAGCTAAAGCTATGTGCCATATCAAATAAACTATCTGAAGAAAAAAAAAGTACTACATAGAAAATAATAAATCCTGACTTGATTGTATCGCTGTTTTGTCTAAATGGTCAAAAATTGATTTTTTTTTAGTTAAGCGTCAACTTTTTTGCATTCATTAGAAGATAGGATTTGTTTGGGCTGTGAACCATTCGGAAGATTATTTGAAACCTTTGTCGTAGGTAAAATCTAGATACGCCACTGACCACCGACTCACTTTTTTCAATAGTTATTTTGAGATCCCGAAAATTCGACAGTAAGGGAGCGAATAGTTACGTCCAACAATAAATCACATTTTCTAAACACTTCTCATGTCTGGATCGAGAAGAGGAAAAATGTAATAAATATCGAAACAATATTGGTTGTCTAGTTTTAGTTCATAAATAGACTTTCAACCGAAAGCATTATTTTAAAATCAGCGGCGTAACAAAGATGTCAGTGTTGGAGGTGCACAGATCTATATCAAATAACGTAAATTTTTCGATACCAGTGAGTTAAAAATCTTATATTTTTTTTATTTTCAGTTGTCACTTATACGGTGGATTGAAATATTCAAAATTTAGTTTTGGAATGACTGAAACATATATTGGAGAAGTCTTAACTTAACAGAAAAGAAGATTTGTTGGAAAAAGACAGGACTAGAACGTGCGTTCTTATGCATTCCGTGCATACGCGCTACCATTTCGCCACTCTGAACCTTGTGATAGACACAGCTCTAAAACACGATTAGACATGATAGAACGTACCCTGGCCGTCTCCGATCGGTACCATGCATCCAAACATCTTCTCTGTTCATAAATCACTAGTCCTCTCGCTTTTTAGTATGTAAAACAAGAGTATGTTAACTAAAACACCTATTATTAATAATGATGATTGACAGGTTCGTGTCCTGTCTCTGAGCGTATCTTTTTATGGCGGCTTTATGTCAAACCAACTAAAATTAATAAATTGCTCAAAATTTATCACCTGAAACATCGAATCAATAGTCAAGGTCAGACAAAAATCAATAGCAACCGATGAGATCTTAAGATCATTTATTTGGAACGAAGTAGTTTATTTTTTTCTACTATAAAACAAGTAACAAACAAGTTAGTTTGGTGTTTGACAAAACCAGCATCGCACCTTTCTACGGGATCACACTTGAACTGAAATTTATTCATTCATCCGTACAAATGCTCTTCAGCCAGAAACGAAATCGAAAGCAATCGGTTCACGTTTATGCAACAACTGGTGACGACGACTTGTTATCACCTTTCCTATAATGAAGCGTGTTGTCCTGCTTCCCTCTCTTTCTCTTAGGATCACTCTGCAGTGAAACGGTGACCATTCTGAGAGGATCATTGCATTGATATTTGACGCAAAGGTTTTCTGAAGGTTGAACTTTCCGGTTATGAAACGGAGGACCCGTGTTTTTTTCCCTTTTTGGGGTCAACCACAATAAGACCTGCTTTTCTCTAATGGTAATCCGAGTTCGGTGTCTCGAACGTCGCACACTTAAAGGGCCCCTTACTTAAAGGGCAAAGCAATTCGATACTCGGCAAGGTGGTCTCCGTTGCACGAAGTTGTTGGCCCTATCCAGCCCATGCCCGCGATCAGTACAGGTGCCGGTATGTGTTGTTTGCATTTCATGATCGACGACTGTGACTATTGTGCGATTGTGTAACGTGGCTCAGTGGTATGCTCAATGAACGATTAAAAACACTTGTAACAACACGACTGCTAAGTTGAGCGCATTCATGGCATTCTTCTGGGTCGGAGTTCTCCGGTGATCCTCACAATGGCACCTAGCGCACGCCTGCAGAAGGACAGACACGTGTGTAACCGAGTGCGTAATGGGCAGCTTAGTTCCCGGCCTAACTCGTTTGAGCGCTTGTATTAGCTAATGTGTACGCTATTTGGCGTTTATGGACTCTAAAGTGTAGTTAGTTGTTCAGCGCAGCTTTTTTGGTATGTGGGATTTTACAAAGTCGAGTTCCACTATGTATGACACTATTTGTTGAATGCTATTCTCAAGTAGCTTTATTCATGTCATTTAGCTTTTTTTGGTTTTCACGATGATGTGATTTAATTTCATTTTAATGATGCAAAAATTCCTGCTGTATTTGAGCAACTTTTTGGTGTGAGTTGGGTTACGGAGTGTAGATACCAACACGAACTCACCCGCGATTGCAATGCTTGGTTCAAAACGTATTGCGAATTTTGAATTTTCGTGACCTTTGCGATTTTTGATTTTTTTGTGACGTTATTTTAATACTCATAACCCTCACTTAAGTTGACAATTCCGGCAATTTTTAATACCCAGTTAGTTTTTGACAGTTATTGTGCGTGAACGTATTAAAGCTTTTCTTCGATTTTCGTATATCCAAAAAAAATGGATGGAATGGCAGCTTCCATTGGGATGATTGAACTTTGGTTTCTACGCCATAACAAAAACAAAAACATGTGTTTATTTATCACTGCTCCCTGATGAAAGAAAAAACGTTGAAAGCTCAACAATGGATTCAAAGTTGTTATCCGTAGGGCTGGCAATAATCAACTCCGTACTTCATCATCACCAGAGATGTCAGGTAAAAAATTCAAATATCTTCAGACAGGGTTGCAAAAGTTGGTAAATCCGAAAAAAAATCTGCTGTCAGTCTGCGGTACTATATATGTACAAAATCAGCTTCTCTGATCATCACTGAGTTCAGCTCACCTGTAAATCGGTTTCAGAAGCATCACTGAGCGAGTTGAGTAACTGGGTAACCATTTAGATGGAGAAAACATCGTCTCAACATCGTAGTGTCAAGCAATCAGCAGATGAGCGCTGAGTGCACATCAAATATTAGAACCCACTGAGAGACGATTTGTGAGTTGTGATTTGATATGTTTGTACATCAACACATTGAATCAGATTCTTATGACAGTGTCTCGCTTGTATTCCTCATCCACCAGAGTTCCCATGTGGCGGCCAACGTTCGAATCGATGCCATTTCAATGCAAATCTCAACACATGTTCTCGTATGCTGGAAAACGCATTCGGTTCAGCTGCCAGTTATGTTTAGCTCGAGACATGAAATTCAATCGTTTATGGTGTACATCACGTTACGGTTCGACTTTTGTCGACCAGCAAAAACATTACCGAAAATCTGGGTTGTGTTGGCAGCTCTGTGGTTTAAACATACACTTACCGGTGTAGCTCAGTACGGTGATGCCAAACTCAGTGCTCACTTTTAATGTGGAACACAATTTTGTTTTCTATATAGGCGTGCAAATTAGAAACTCAAGAAAAATACACGTAGAAATGTGGTCAGGTTTTGAACAATTACAGCTCAGTCAATTTTATATAAATTATTAATATTATGTCACCATTTGATTGGAAATATTTCTACGTATTGATTTGAATGTTCATAGGCATGTATTTTTAATTGTGTATCATTGAAATGTTGATTAATAGCTAGCAGTGTCCTATTTTGTCTGCAAAAAATCTCCGGCATACTGGATTTCGCTGCCATAGTCGACGGTTTTGAAGGAGAAAGGGAAAGCATTGCTCTGATTGGTCAATCGATGCTAAAGCGCAGTTGCTGGAAGCACGCGAATCTAAAAGGTGATTTTTTTGAGGTTAGGATTTTCATGCATTAGTATTTGCTCAGATTTTTTGAGGTTATGATTTTCATGCATTATTATTTGCTCAGTATGCTCTGACATTTCATCATGAATAGACTTACTAACGAGCAACGCTTGCAAATCAGTGAATGGACCCTAGAAAAGTTGGCAGAAAATCCGCTTTTTTATCGACAAATTTTGTTCAGCGATGAGGCTCATTTCTGGTTGAATGGCTACGTAAATAAGCAAAATTGCCGCATTTGGAGTGAAGAGCAACCAGAAGCCGTTCAAGAACTGCCCATGCATCCCGAAAAATGCACTGTTTGGTGTGGTTTGTACGCTGGTGGAATCATTGGACCGTATTTTTTCAAAGATGCTGTTGGACGCAACGTTACAGTGAATGGCGATCGCTATCGTTCGATGCTAACAAACTTTTTGTTGCCAAAAATGGAAGAACTGAACTTGGTTGACATGTGGTTTCAACAAGATGGCGCTACATGCCACACAGCTCGCGATTCTATGGCCATTTTGAGGGAAAACTTCGGAGAACAATTCATCTCAAGAAATGGACCGGTAAGTTGGCCACCAAGATCATGCGATTTGACGCCTTTAGACTATTTTTTGTGGGGCTACGTCAAGTTTAAAGTCTACAGAAATAAGCCAGTAACTATTCCAGCTTTGGAAGACAACATTTCCGAAGAAATTCGGGCTATTCCGGCCGAAATGCTCGGAAAAGTTGCCCAAAATTGGACTTTCCGAATGGACCACCTAAGACGCAGCCGCGGTCAACATTTAAATGAAATTATCTTCAAAAAGTAAATGTCATGTACCAATCTAACGTTTAAAATAAAGAACCGATGAGATTTTGCAAATTTTATGCGTTTTATTGTTTAAAAAAGTTCTCAAGCTCTTAAAAAATCACCCTGTATAAATATATGCAAAATTATAGCTAACGTTTCAGTCCAACGAGTAGCATGCTAGGGGTAGGCTGTTGCTAGACAGAAAGTTAAAAAGTGCCATAAAACGATTTGAACCTTTAATTGGTATGCTCTAATCTTGTGTCATGCCAGTTCGGATGAAATTCCATGTTATGTCGTTTCGCCTGAGAAATTGACAACTACCCAGGGTGGATTTGGAGTGCATAGGATTAATTTCCAATTTATATAAGATGAACTCGATTGATAATAAGAAAAAGATTATCGCTTCAACCGAAATCGCAGAATGGTTGTAATGGTAGAGAAACGCTATAAAAATAACTTCTTGCATACAAAACTTGAACACAAACTGGGCGAAGAGAAGCTTAAATATCGATGTCCGTATCGCAAGCTTAAATATCGATATCCGTATCGTGAACAAACATATAAATGCATACATTTGGGCTATTGGTTTAATTTTATTGGCTATAAAACAAATACAAATCACGACAAATAAAGTCTATATTCTGGGTTCGCGTGTTCGGTTTTGGTTCCTAATAAAGTTCAATCTAAGCAGACTCTCGTGCATTTGCGAATTTAAAAGTGTGGCGATTGTTTGAACTGTTTGATTGTAGATCATTAAAAATTTTGGTTGCCTTGTTCCACATCAATTTCTCGAACAACCCCATGGGGCTGATCCTTGTAGTTTTTAAAACTAGGAATGAGAATTAGATGCTATGAAATCAAATTTGATGTCAGCGGTGCTCTGTATAGGTGAGTGTGTTTGTTTAAATCAACGATTGCATCGCAAATCATGAGGTGAGCTGATGAATAGAAAAAATCGAGCCTCATGAGAGAGTTTTTGCCACCCTTGGTTATCCGTACTAAGCTTCTTCGAAAAAAAAAACATTTTTATTGGTTTGCTAAATTGAAACGTGGTCGTACAGACGCTGATGATGGTGGACGTGCTGGGCGTCAGAAAAGTCCACGAATTAGTAAATTAAAATTGCGTGAGATAGCTGAGGCTGTAAAGATATCAGAAGGCAGTGTGTTTACAATTATGAATGAACATTTCACCGTGAGAAAGCTTTTTTCAAAGGGGTACCCACAAACGATCAAAAACAACAACATATTAATAATTCAGAGCAGTCTTCGATCATGTGTATATGTAATATATCGGATTTTTTGCGGAAATATGTGACAATGGATGAAACATGGATCCATAACTTCACTCCAGAATCAAAACGATCATCATCTGAGTGGACTACAGCCGGTGAACCACGTCCGAAGCGTCAAAAGGCACAACAGTCATCTGAGAAGGTTATGATTTCAGTATTTTGGTATATACATGGTATAATCTTCTCCAACTATCTTGAGAAAAGAAAAACAATCAATAACGAATACTACATAGCGTTGTTACATCCTTGGAATGCAAAAATTAAGCAAAAACGTCGCTCACATGTCGAAGAAAAACCCACTGTTTCACCATAACGGTGTACCAATTCACAAGTCGATGACAACGATTGTTGAATTGAATGAATTACATTTTGAATTGCTTCCTCACCCACCGTATAATCCAGATCTGGCCCTCAGTGGACAAATTTTTCTATGTACATTTTACGGCAATCGGTTTCGGAATTACAGGGTGAAGATTGATAAAAAAATTTATTCTGTCACTTAAAGTAATGAAGTGAAAAATCTGAAAAATTATTTAAACTTGCCTCAAAACTACTCCAATTGGTAGTCATTGTCAGTAGACGGCCAAACAAACCAGTTTCGATGAATGTTAAAAACCGTTATAAGGGTGAAATATTTGCGGTAAACGAGTGGCGATGCGTTACTTTTTGGGAAGTTTTAGGTGTTACTTCCTTGTAAGTTATATGTGTTACGAAGCGTTACAAGCGTTACTGTTTTGTAAGTTATAGGCGTTATGAAGTGTTACATGCGTTATTTTTGTGAATCATAGGCATTGCGAAGTGTTACATGCGTTACTTTTTCGTGTGAATCATAGGCGTTACATGCGTTACTTTTTTTAGTTACTCGTTTGTAAGTTACAGGCGTAAGTAAGTAGTTTTAGTAAGTTTTAGGCCATACGAAGCGTTACTTTTGTAAGTTACAGGTGTTACGTAGCGTTGCTTTTTGTAAATAACAGGCGTTACGAAACGTGACATGCGTTAGTTTTTTAGGAGCTGTAGGCGTTACAAATCGTGATATGGGTAGTTTTTATGGAAGTCTTAGGTGTTATAAAACGTTACATGTGTTACATTTTTACAAAGTACAAGCGTTACAAGTCGTTACATCCGTTACTCTTTTGTAAGTTTTATGTGTTACGAGGCGTTGTATGTGTTACTTTTTGCAAGTTTTATGTGTTTTTCAAAAGGGTTACAAGAGATTTGACATCCCAATTTTAACATATTGAAGATGGAATACACTGATCAAAATTAGCCCGATGACATATCTTATCGAAACGAAAATTTGTATCTAATTTTGAAGGAAAATGAGCATAAATATAATTCAGATGAATAAATTGTTTTATTCTATCCAAGAAGAATTCATTAGTCCTGTTCTTTAAATGAGGGTATTCAGTAAATTGAAGCAGAAACAGAAACGAAAAAAAGTTCGAGAAATGTTATGGAGCTATTGAGCCTGTACATTACACCATGAGATAGAGGTTTTGAGAGTTACGTGATGGTCAAAACTCCACTGCTGATAAAGCACGTAGCGGCAGGCCCTACGAAGCAGAGTCAAATTCACATAAAATGGAGGATGAAAAAAAATTGAATAAAAATATATTATAATGATAATAATAATAACACATAAAATTGTACTGGACGACCGGAAAAAAGGCGGGTGGGTAATGTCAGAGACATAACTGGATGTCGTGAATACGAAAACAACTGACATGTTCCTTAACACTTCCGAATATCAATTAGTTGATCAATTGTATGAATTATGCAAGCATTCCCCTTTGCACATTTTTCGCAAAAACAAAGAAGGCTTCACTTTTTGTTGAGAGGCTTGTTTCAACCTGATTTCGTTTGTAGCTTTTTCACTAATGGGCGGTCCTAACGGCTATAAAAATAGCCGCATTCAGAATTTTAATGTTGATTATTTCATTTCAGATTTTCATAATTTATTGAAACAAACTATCAATATGCTGAAGGGACTCGTTTCTAGCATTCAGAAGAGTCAAATTGCGTAATTCTCTACGACATTAAACTCTGGAACATTTTTCGCGAAAAAAGGCTTTACTTGATCTCGATTACTGTAGTTTTACACAGCGAAAAGTGCACAAATCTAAGCAAACTGTTCTTGAATTGCAGTAAACTGAGGATATTTCCCTACGATTTGCGAACAACAAATCCTAATAGTTCTTTAGAAAACTTTTAGAGCCATTAGAACGGCTGATTTTGTGCAATGCTCTCCACCGTTGTTTTTTCCCAATGCTAATGACTGGCAGCTGTGACGTAATCGCTCTTGTCGAAAGCGAAACTAGCTGTGCAGACGACACAAAACACATCTGATCACAGTGGCGATAGAATCCAAACTGATTGAATTTTTGTTAAGAGATTTCCTTTTATGTGATTTCGTTTGTAGCTTTTTCACTAATGGGCGGTCCTAACGGCTATAAAAATAGCCGCATACAGAATTTTAATGTCGATTATTTCATTTCGGATTTGCATAATTCATTGAAAGAAACTATCAATATGTTGTAGGGATTCGTTTCTAGCATTCACAAGGACCAAATTGAGGAACTCACTGCGATCTTCACCACTTTTCGGAACATTTTTCCCGGACGATTTGTTGTACAGCAGCAGATATTTTGTTCTCTTCCTTAGAACGCGTTCTGATTGGCTGGTGTTGACATGTATCAAATGAGACAGGTTTTTCAATAGTGTACTATTGAAATACTTCAATGCTTTTGCTATACACGTTTAAATCGAAAAATTTCGATTCTATTGGTAGTTAGATTATATAAATGCTTTCACAGATCATTGAGCTATGAGCTTTAAAAATACGAGAAAGGCAAACGCGCCTTATGAATTATCTCTTTGATACTCGTTTATACCAAACATTTCAGAAAAGTTTAATTTTGAATTATTTGAGACTATGTCACAAAACTGAAAATTTTATCATAAAATTGTGATCATATTTCCGATGGCATGTCGCAAGAATTATGTTGATTCATTAGATACAACAATAGATATTCACGATCAAAAACTTATCACTCTCTCAGAGGGTAAATTTTGAAAAGGCACCCCATAGTAAAGTAAGTCGTATTCACGACAAAAAGAAATGCGCGAGCATACCTTAATTAAGCAAGATTCTGCAGATGAGAAAGATATCCAGCCGCTGGATCCTGCAAATACTTATTTAGAGCTAGAAAAACGAACGCAAGCGCACTTCGAGTACATGTTTGGCTGAATCCATTATTATACGACAGAGAATAGAATGATTACCCGTCAATAGACTGAAGTCGGTACGAGTGTTTCGAAGCGGCACGAGTGCCTCGAAGGGCGTCGCTGTGAAATGGCCTAACATGAAGCACATGAGCATCGCTACCATGGTTAAAATCAAAGGATTAGGTTTCAATTACTTGAGCATCACGCTCATTCACCTGCTTTGGTTTCCGCGTGCTATTATCTGTCTTCAAGCGTTAATTTATATCTGAGAAATTTTTGTGAGTTTCGTTTTGGAATTTCAAACCACTACTTTCGGAACCTGAATCCGAAACCGGTATAGCCGAAGTAAATTTG
Source organism: Malaya genurostris (assembly GCF_030247185.1). Taxonomy (NCBI): domain Eukaryota; kingdom Metazoa; phylum Arthropoda; class Insecta; order Diptera; family Culicidae; genus Malaya; species Malaya genurostris. The sequence goes on from NC_080571.1 coordinate 279,922,018, forward strand.
TATGACTATCTACTAATATGACTTAGAAATTTAGAGGATTTTTGCCGTTCTCCACGAATCGGCTGTGCTACTCTATGCAGTGAATTATCGTCATTTAAAGTAGGATAAAAACGTTCTCTGAATATATGGAATCATCACAAGTCCTGTGGGCTGATGTGCTATATAAATATTTAGAAAGTTTTAGACATGTGTTACAGAAAAAACATGACAGTAAACGTACAGATATGTAATACAATAACCTTCTCTCGGGCACAAATTTTATTTGAATACTACATAATAACAGTTTCAGAGGATAAGTTTAAAGTGTCTGTAAAAAAATGGTATTTTAACCTTAAGTTTGTTTGTCCGGTTGCAAATATTTTGAAAAGACTGAAAAAACCAAATTTATTTTTCGCACTCAAAATTTTTATCCGGTTTTATTAAATTGTAATAATTTTAATAATAATTTAATGGTGCACATCCCGTCTTCGGAACATGACCGAACGAATTGTAGATTTCCAGGATACTCGATCTTGAGCCGCCGTTTTCCAGTCGCTCTGTACTCCCACTGCGCGTGCATCCTCTTCGATTGCGCACAGCCAGCGAGTGTTAGGTCTACCCCGCAGTCGATGATCTCTCCCAGGTCCTCTGCTGAACATCACGTAGGCCATTCTCTCTTCCGGTATTCTTGCTACATCAGCCCACTGTAGTCTGTCGTGTTTTATAAGCCTTCTAATGTCCGCATCTTTGTATACTTGGTACAGCTCATGGTTCATGCGTCTGCGCCATTCTCCATTCTCTTCTTTGCCACCGAGTATTGAAACTATTTAATTTGACATTATCAGAAGGTATTCCCTGAATGCTGGATTGGGAAGAGGGAATATATAAAAATTGAACCATCAACACAAATGATAATAATATCCGGTGACGCGATCAAAATATCAAATTTTTCATTGAATGTTCCGGTGTTACAAAACTGTCGGTGGCGGTTTATTTTCCGTGTTTTGAATTCACCCGCCTATATACAAAACAAAAACGTAGTTCTACGTCAAAAAAGTGAAAGTTTGATAGTAGTGACAAAACCATTCTGCAACAAGTTTATAACCTAGAAATCTTGACTAGGTTCATTTAGGGGTTAGCCAAATTTTGTGCTAGGGCACATAACCGTTTTTATTATTTTTACGTTTCGTCTTTGACTCATCAGTGCAGAGCAGTTCAAATTGAACTGCTTAGTGCTAAACTCGGTTAATAATAATAATGACTAGGTTAATAAAGATAGCACCGATTCTGAAATATACTCGATTGTTAACTTAAGCAGATTCACAAATTTCCATCAAATGTCCATCATACCCCGACTTTTCGACCATCCAAATTCACACGCCTTTGATAGCTAAGCCGACAATCATAAATTACCTGAAAAAGAAAAACAATTTCATCACCGATCATGCAACTAATTGTTTTGCAATGATGACAATTACCCGCTTTGTGACAAAATAAAAACCATGGATTCGGATACAATTGCATAACTCAACGGTTCCCTCCTCCTCCTCCTCCTCCGGCCAAGTCAAGTCGGTCTTAGTTTAGCACTCGGTGCTAACCGCCAATCTCGCGAAATTCTCGGGGCCATTAGCATGAACTTCTTCGCATCTTCCGAATCAAGACCACGCCGAAGCGAAACATGACATCACACAAAAACAAATCCACTGGAAACTTGTTTTGCTGTTTGCTAACTTCTAATTAGTGTCTTCGGACCACGTTTTTTACAACATTTGCAGGTGACTGAATGCTAATACCTTAGGGTTGAATTATAATTTCTTTGCAGTTTGCAGCTCAAATCAACCCTGGCAGAAATGAGAATTTACCGTGACCATGTTTCGTGGTGCAGTGGAAGCGGTAAGCGTTGAATTTGGGTCGTTGGACTTGTCGCGTAAACCACTCAAATCGTGGGTGATTGTGGCAAAGGTTTTATTCCCGATTAGACTGATCCGTTGAAGGTCTGTTACCCAAAAAGTGGTTGAAGGTGCACTGTTAAACGCCGGCTAGTCAAAGACGATACGAAAAGAAAAGTTAAATGATTGAAGTAACTAATTATGTATTACGATTTGATATTAATTTCCAGCAAGAAATCGGAGAGCTTGATTTGAACCGGCTTTGACGATATTGAAAATTTCATCAGAAATCCTAAATTCTGCTGAAGTAGTGTTCGAATCAGTCACGACCGATCGTATCTGACAGCATTGCAAAGACAGTTTTTGAATTGTTCAATTTACGTTGCCTACATTCAGGACATTAGCTTGATGAACTCAACGAACGTGATGGCTTCTCTCGTTCATTTACTTCCAAACAATTCCAGCAGATGACGCAAACCCCCAAGCGAAAAAGCTTCGTACAGCTGACGATGAATTGAAAGAAACTTAAAGCTTCGGAATAATTTAACCGTAGGGGTTAAGATATGCCTGCTCGGTCATCTGCATAATTTAATTACTTTACAATATCATTTCCTTCTTTAATCGTACATTGCTGTATTAAACTGCTGGCGAAAAAAAAACTGCTACAATGAACTCGTTGCGGAACGACAAGACTGGCAGGTTGCGTCTGCCTGCCGGAGGACGAACGCGAAACGCGAAAAAGAGTGATATGGCCTCGCGGCGGGCCATAAATTCAAAATTAAATTATATATTTTTTTTAAATATTTTGGATGGTAAGTCTTTGGCCAGCGTACCGATTAAATTGGAACCGGGCAAAAATTTTGCGCAGAATTTATGACCATAGTCAAATTTGCAAGTTGATCAAAGATGGTTACGGAAATTGATTGATAACGATACGCGTAATTCGGTTAGTTGACTGTTAATGGGAGAAGCAGCTATCAAGCAATAATTTTGTTTGCAGGTTCCTGATCCTGCACATTCTCCTTCGGGCGGGTGACGACATTGCAATTTGAAGACCAGATTAGTTGTGTTGAGCGAGCTTCGGTGAATCCTGCTGAGAAGAGATGGAACCAACACCAAGGAATCACCACAAGTGTCACTGGATGGAGTGGTGACAAGATTTTTTACTCTGATAATTTGACATGCACCAGAATCGTGAACCTGGAACTTGATCCTGATTTTTGGTTCTGAACCTGACCCTGGATTCAGGAACAGAACTCTGGACTTGGATTTTAGGTCCAAATTAAGGACTTTAATTCTGGAACTGAGTTCTGTACCTGCATTCTGAATAAAGATTCTGACTTTGGATCTGTATTCTGACCCTGAACCAGTATTCTCTGCTTGGATTTAGAACCTGGACCTGAATGGAGTAACTTGACTTAACTTCTGAATATGGTTTCGAGATGGACATGGACCTGGATTCTTATGCGGAAATTGTGATCCGAATTCTGGACCTGAATTTTGGGACAGAAATTCTTAGATTTCCGTGACCTGAATTCTAAACTTGGACCTGGAATGCAGTTTTGGACATGAACTGTTATCCCAGACCTAGATTCTGGATCTGAATTCCTGCAGAAATTTTGGATCTTAACCTAAATTCTGATCCGGGAAGCAGGATTCTGGACCTTTATTCTGTATTTGAACAAAATTTGGGCTCCAATTCTGAAAATTCAACAGAGAAACGAGGCATAGCTCTGAATCATGAATGTGGACCTGGATTCTAATTCTGAATTCTGATCCTGGACCTGATTTTCTTTTCTGTATTTTGTATGGATTGAATTGGTAATTTGGAAAAAAGACATGCTTTGAATTTCTAATGAAACATTTGAACTATTCACGCTCATTCTTATTCGACCAATTTTTGGCCGTAGCACTTTCATTTGCTTACTCACGAATCTCACAAGAATTCAATGATTTACTAATCACATCATTCTTACATCTTACAGTAGATTAGCTTGGTTCTGGATTGTATTTCGCAATGATATATTGAAAAGTTTTCCACATTTACTCAGGGCCTATCTCGAAAAGAAGATTTTTTTAACTAGTATAACCCACTATTTGCGACTCATTGCTCATTGTTGTCAATTTTGAGTTTACTACCCACTAAAATGAACTAGGGCCCACCAGCGGGCTGTAGAGACCACTTTGGGAATCACTGCTTTAAATCTACCGAGTTACCATGACCGTAGTAAACTGTTTGGTCTAGATTTATTATCTGTCGTCGCGATGCTTGTAAGGCTGCTTTTGTGGCAGATTTATTTCAGTTGCATATCGATTGCCCCGAGATATTACAATGTTATCAAGAAATCGTTCCTCGGGTTACTGCTTAATTAGTTTTATTTTCTATAGAATTAGATGTAAGACAAATGTATCTTTTGGATCATCCAAAAGATACATTTGCCTTAAATCTGTTGATGCAAATATAAAATAACTCAAGTCGGCTTTTCTCTAGTCCAAATAAATAAATACACTGATAGGCATCTTTGTACCAATGCATCAACACAAATTTTAACTGAGTTTATAGGGAAAAGTGCGGCTGAAACCAAGGATGGCTTCATTGTATCAAAGAACGTTCACTGGCAACTCTTCAAAGATTGAATCAGTGCCATCAAAGAGAGTTGGAAATCATCGCAACAACAAAAACCCGGCATCATTTAACATAGAATCGACACCAGTGCGAGAGCGAATTTCTCTCGATGACATTTCTGAGAATCAAAGGTTAGCAGGCTGCTGTGGGGATCTTCTCTGAAGCAACAAACGGTCGCTTATTCTCGTTTCGCGATCCGATTCTATACAGGCAGTTGATAATTGCAATAGAATCATTTTACTATTGCCGCTTATTCTAACTATGTGCATATATCTTTGTGTCTATGAAAATGTATGTGAAAGCTCTACACAAGGATTTTGAAATATTGCAACCTAGTATGAGAATCATCAAGTCGAATCATCGATTCGATTTTCTGCGAAAATTGTCAACTTGCGATACTCTCTTGGGAAATTCCACACAGCAACGATCATTACCAGACTGTACATTTTTTTAAGGGCCGTGAAATACTCAGAGTATGAAGTGGAGCGAAGAAATGTAGGAAAATTTTCTCACGGTCCATGCATTGAGAGACTCGAGTTCTTGTAGCATCTCCTACCGGATTGAAAATGTTGTATACAATATAGATAGCAATATAGCAGCTTCTGTCAAATTTTCGGCAATCACCAACACTGGCTGAAACAGCTTTACCACCTTCAACTAGTCAAGATAAAGCACAAGATTCGTTATTGGGCTTCATCCAAACATGCCAGCAACTGGCGCAACTTGCGAACTTGTGCTCAGACTACAGTATTTTACCAGGTTTGAATCTGAAAATGTCAGAATGTCAACTGCATTTTTCCAAGCATCATTGCAGTATTCTGGTCAGAGCTCTAACTGGACATTGCAAACTCAATTATGACATGGCTACTATTCAGCGTGCTGAATATTATTCGTGTGATGTGTAACTGTACCGCATCGACGCAACTTCGAATCCGGGTTTTTGGTTCTCCATACATGGTTGAGTCTGTGTATGCGGAGCTAATATTAAAGCATATTCTATCGTTCCTCATCTATAGTCAGCGGGATTCATCGTTCTTCGTGGAGTGAATGAATCCTTTCTGTATTGACTGTTAAATTTTACAAAATTCTTTATAGGGCGTTTTAAAATTTGTGACTAATTGTGACCAGTGGAGGAGGGGGTTATCGAGATTAGGCGTTTCGTAATTTATGCATGACACCTACATAAAAAAACTATGTATTGAAACAGTATTGATCCAAATTTAGAATTATACGGCTGTTTGAATGATTTGCATTTTCGCTCTATATGACGGGCAGTGCGGTAAAACTTCATTTCAATTGAATGTTATTAGACGAAAATGAAATTTATAGCCGTTGACTGTCAGCATATTCCTTCTCATTCACTTTACTTTTGATGTCGAAGCTCCCAGAATGCATCGTCAATGGAATAACCGTACCTAGTGACTTGAAGTTTTGCTTGCTCAGTTTGTAGTGCCAAGTAGTATACCTGTTTCATTGTCTTCCTTGTTTTAATTGTGGGTAGTGAGCAAGTACGAATGAATACGAATGAAGTACGACCATAATGATAAGTAGGCAAGGTTGCGGCTCTCATTTGAGTTTTCAATTATCACCAACAAGTTCAAATCAATAATTTCGACTGTTTGAAATGTATTGAGATGTGTTTCGAAATATTAAAAATGAAAACTGAAAGAGGTAACAAGTAATTCGTGTATATTTTGTAATTAATATTTCATTTATCGTGACTAGTATACCTTTCATCCATTATCTTAAACCAATTCCAATGTTTACATGAATTTTACTTGAAGGCCGCTCTCTCATTGAATTGTAAAAGATATTTTGTTACTTGAAGAGATAAACTGACGGTGGTTTAACTGAGCTTCGGTAGAAAGAGAAACGAATGATGGACGGTATGATTCCCATTTGGTGCGACAGCGGAGGCTTTGTGTTAGAATGTGAAATTTATAGCAGTAGAGTGATCGTCACACACATATCCCAAGTAGCAAATGTAACTTATCGAAGTTTCAAGATGTTCTACAATTGTTTTAGAATTATTATTTATGTTACCAATGTTCAGAAAGATTTTTAAACATATTAAAATTGATTGTGCAATTTATCCTTGTAAAGTTTCACAATACTACCGACAAAATCACTGTAGAACTACTTTCAGTACGTCTAAATAAACTGTGCAGCAGATCACCATTTTGTCCATATTGCATTAACAGTTCTAGAAGCTCTGTAAAAAATTTCACATCGTCATGTAAAATGGAAGTAACTACACCAATTGTGCAACTTACAAACAAATTTCCAAATTGTATTGGACACAAAATATGTCGAAATGATTATTAATCTCTTGTGGAAGAAAAATTAACAAAATGAATGCTCTCCTGAAGATAAAAATTGATACGCCGAATTATAACAGTACTGTGAAAGAAAGTTTCTGTTAAGTGTGCATAGTTTTGGCTGCCTCATAAAACTGTAGGTCAGTGTGAGCAGTTTTCTTCATTTTTAGAAAAACAATGATATGAAATCCAAAACTTACAAAACCGTTATGCAAGATTTATCTATTTGCAAAAAAAGAAACAAAATTTACAAAGATGAGAATATTATCATAAATATTGCAGAAATACAACATTACATACGCAATGAAAACAAAACTCAATCAGAACAATTGTGTTTGCTTTCATCTTGTTGAAATAATGAGCAGATCTGTTTGTGCAACTTGTTTGTACAACTCCAACACATGGGCTTGTCAAAATAATACCTACAGTGCGTATCACAAATGTCGGGCCCGTTAAGAATCTTTATACTTTATTGTTACTTAATTCAACTAGTTTGTTTAAAATAAAAAAAAAATTTTAATATTTCGCTCTGAAATATTCACATGTTAATGTATACCGTTGTTTAGATAATATAAATCATTACGTTGCGTGAACCATTTTCTATTCAACTCACTGTTACCATCGATGCCATATTAGAAAAAAATGAAGAAAAACTCATTTCGAGATTTTCCAGGTTCAATAAAACATTAGTGTGATCAAAACTGTCTGGAAATTTTAAGTATGCTTGAATATACGTATTTTAAACACCATTCCGATGATTCTCTTTAAAAATAATATATTGTTATTTTCACAGAAGTTGGTGTACAATCATCAAAACACGTCAATTCAAAGGCGCTTGAAAATTTCATGCGTATGAATACATGTTTCACCATAAAAAAGCAGTTCGTTGTCGATTTTTCATTTACAAAAACCCAAAAGATCAATTCTACAATATGTAGCATTATCATTTTTCATGTGCAGGTTATTTTACAAGATCCATGTTTGTGTTAAGAACAGTTGTATTGAAAATCAAATGTGAAACTTGTTTATTAGAACTAAGGTTTGTTATGTTTTTGTAAACGTCATTCCATTTCTTGTTTACAGTAGGTAGTAGTTTTCATGAGTTTCACAATTGTTTTTTCGCTGATTTTATGACTGCCTCTGTGATGGGATCGACGCATGAGTTTTGTATCAGTTGCACAATAATTGTGAATAAATGTTCGTAATAACGGAAGAACTTAAAGATATGCTGCACCACACAGAAAATTGCGCTTTTTCCATAACACAACAGTTACAAGATTAGTAATATAAACTTACTTGATAAATTGCACAATCAGTAGAAAAATACAGGACAGCAACTTAACATGCTACTTGGGATACGATTTCAATTGAATTGACTAAAGTTTTCCAACACTGATGACAAGTTGCAATTTCATACACAAGCAAAGCCTTGGTATTACATTCCTGTAGTGGAATTTGACCTTCTGTTTCAACAGACTTCGCAGCCAATTCAGAGTGTACAGAACCATTGCATGGCTGGTGCTACGATTCTATTGACACTACGAATCCTTCCAGTCTGGGGCTCGAACGTACGAAAATTGGTTTGTAAGAACAGTGCCCTATGCATTGAACGGGACAAATTGAACTATGCTGAACCGTCAACCCGGGAAATTTCATACACACTACCCTGTATTTCGGGAACCAGAAGCCAGATCTAAAAAGAAAATTCTACATTAACTTATGGACATATAATATTTTTCATTTGAATCTGAGTTTGCGAAGATCGGTTCAGCCGTTTCGGAGAAATTGGAGTGATTTCCGGGTTGGAGTACACGAGTACTTTTCCGGTACCAGAAAGGATGAACTGGTATACTCAAAGTCAACTCAACGTCAATACCTGCCTAATTGAAGAATTATACGGCTGTTTGAATGTATTTGACTTGATTCTTCCTTGTCATGTATAAAAACAGGCTCCTGAAAATGGAATTTTTATACTTATCAACCGGTAATTCCGGATTAGATGAAATCTAATAGCACGTTATGAGACTACAAGACTTTTGATTTGAATCTAAGTAGAAGAAAATCGGTTGAGCGATCTTCGAGAAAATCCTATCAACTTGGGTTGAAACTGTTTAAGATTGAAAAGGTTGGGTTAAAAAAAATCTTTTTGGTCCTATTAAATATAGAAAGGAAAGTTTTTTGAATAATCCCTCAGTATTAATGATAACATGAGTTATATGAGAAAGGCATTGTAACACCACCAGATGGATTGTGAGAGACTTTTTTCTGATATAAAAAGGATACGAAAATACTGTAAAAACCAACTTTAGAAGTGTCATGTAGAAGGGATGTATAACTTCTGATATTTTTAACATATTAACAAAATTGAATGATATAAGCTCTGAATGGCGGTGTTCTTTTAGTTGCGTGAATCATTTACAATTCACTATTTTCAGTGAGTGAGGATGATGAATAGTAACGAATCTATTAAAACTGGTCAAGAATTTCTTCTAGTTTACAGATCTAATCAGTTGATGATTGTGTTGAATGGTTAAATAATCTACGGCTGTACGACAATCTGGTTTCCGATTCCGGATGTGCTGTTAATTATGGACAAAAACTGTAATCGTTTAATGAGAATCAATGCACAATTAAATGGAATAATTAAGGTTTATTGTGTAGAGCACAATAAATCGTGTTATGTTGCAATATATTATTATCATCGTACTTACGAAAACGCATATCTAATTCGAAATTTTACCAAATGCCATCCGTCGATAGGGATCATCAATAAAACATAACTTAAGGGCATTATTCCATTCATCGGGAGTCGAGAAATGCTTTCCGCAAACAACAGAACCGATAGCCTTCCATTATCCTAACTGTAACTAATGAATATCATCTGCAAAGGGGCAAAGCAAAATGCAAATGGCACAGACCTGTGAGGGGAAAGCAGAAAACAACCTACAAACGAATGTTATCGCATTTTAATTGAGACATGTCTACGGTGCTGCAAGTGGGCACACACGGAACTAGGCTGCATCGTCGCACTGCTGTGCTGGCTGCTGTTAAGGACTTGGTACGAACCCATTTAAACATATCGACACCTTGACCTTTGGACTGCCTCAGTTTTTGGACCGCTGACTGACACAGGCTGACTTGTGGCAACATACGCCGCTGGTCGGCAAGGATCAACCATGGGAGGGTCAAACGAGCTTGTAGAAATTTTGGAACTGTTGTTCGTTACTGCACTTCACCAAGCGCGAACGCCGGTGTTGGCGATGATCTGTAATTTGGGCACGTTTGCGAATGAGGGATGCTTCAATCCGTTTGCCATTATTTATAGCGATTCGCTTGGATCAGAAACATCGAACCATAAGACATCTCTAGCTGCTAATTTCCCTCTATCCACAAATGAATAGCTCAAGCATATGTTCTGCTTTTCTGCTGAAATTTTTAATACTCACTTGAAAGGAAAATTTATGTTGATCATGTCTGAAATTTACGTTCAATTCTGCTTAAATTCCCTCATTTGCGTAGAGGAAATTGATTACAGTGTTTACGGCGGAGGGATCAAGCTGGTAGCAACGTTCCCTCCCCGATGGTTAACCATGAGACGGAAGTAGATAATTCTATGCCTGTAACACCCATTCAAAAGTCAACACTTCAATTCAAAAGGAACGGGTCGCGAAAAGTTGAAGTGGTGCAGAAACAAGTGATGAGTACCAAGCGAAAGGAATTGTTTTTCATTTTTTTTGCAACCTTCCGATGGCTTCGGGCAGTTCGATCGCGTTTCAAATATTATAATATACAAGCGATGTATCGCACCTTCTCGTTGCTTGCTGCTGCACTGTCGGAAAACAGGAAGCCCCTCGAGCACATTGTGTGTGCAGTGCATATAATCGTAATAGCAAAATTACCATCATCATATCACACACCTCCCGATACGAGCACGAGCGAGAGGATACTTTCGGGTGGTGGGGTTGACTGATTGCCGGATGGCACCTCGTTGAAAGTGACAAATCATAGCCCATTATTTCAGTTTCCATATGGGTAGCAGTATTTTCAAGACACGGCAAGAGTTTTGATACTAGTTTGATCACAATTTTGCATTTTGATCCCGGGATTTCTCGAAACCATATCCATGTTTATGTAACCTATGTTCATTCTGGTAGAGCACCACAGATAACTGGTATCAGGATATTTCCGGATTTTTTGGCATTAAAATTGCCTTACTCAAAAATCAGTCGCGTGACCATCACAATTTTGAACGCTCTAAACTCATTCATTCGAGGATGAAATAATTTTATCTAACAGCCAATCGATTCAGAAACATTTAACAAAAAAACACGTATTGCATCGTCGTTTTAGTATTTCAATAGTACGCCATTGGAAAAACCGAGTTGAATTGACCTATATTTTCACGAGCCAACCACAGCTTATCAAAATGATGCCATCCTTTTGATTTCTTTTTCAGGGTCTACGATTTTGATCGTTGCTTCACACTTCGCATTTCAATCAGCAGCAGTTCTGCGTTGATCAATATAGGGAGGCTTCGAGTCATGCATGAAAAAATACCCAACCGTTCTGCCCAACATATGGGCTCTCACACACGTTTTTGCTCAATCAACGTCTACCTCACGGAACGACCGAAATCAGCATTTTCGCGAAAAATTTAGTTGATTTGCTGATTTTAGTTTTTTTGAGACAACTAAAAAAATCTTACTTTGGCTAATTTAGAATTTTTATTCTCATTCCCTTAATAATAATAAAATATTTGTTGAAATGACTATTTTTTTTAGTTGAATTCACAAATTGAACGTGCTGTCATTTCTTAGCTAAGGCACATTTCATTTCCATTCAACTAATTTTTTAGTTGAATTAAAGAAATAAAATGTTGTTTTCAACCAATATGAATGGTTGAATTGGCTTCTGCAATCTGCAGCTATGTGGCGCCCTGTCACCGAAACGGTAACACCGTAATGACCACTAGCCACTAGATGGCACACTACTGCCGAAAAAATTTCAGACGCGGTTGTCTTTTCTATATTGGCAGGTATAAATACGATGTTGTATTGGAGAAAAAGACATAAACGAAACATAAACATCTTTTTGAATTTTTTTCTTCTAAATCACTGTTTTTTTTCATTCTCACTGAAAAATTTGAGCACTCGGAAAACAAAAACCGAATACAAGTAGTACACCGGACGGCGCAGCTCGGAAGGTTTGAAGATACAAAAAAACTTCATCACAATTAGAGTGAAACATTCGAAATTCACTTCACTGTTCCGTGTAAAAACATTATTACGCACAATCGCTTCAAGTGCGCACAAATTCTGAATAAATACGATTTCCACTAACAGTTTACGACATTTTTACATATCGGTTTAGAAATTTAAATAAAGATATATCGAACACATGCGAAAAACATCAAAACAATTTTCAAGCAGTTTCAATAAGACTGTCCTTTTTAGCTTTTTAATGGATTGTTTTGCTTTGACACTTCTCATGAGTTTTTGACTAATAAACTTGTTAATAATACCCATTTCAATTTTGTTTTCTTTGTACTGTCCTTCAGTAATGATGGTGATAGATAAATAGAAACAAATTTTCTGATTTTAATAACAAAATTAGTTGTTAATGAGAATTTCGTGTTGGATTGAAATATTGCTGGTTTGTGTCCAGGATATTCGCCAACTAAACCCATTCTCTAAAAATAAGAGTTTTTTCCAGCAAAGTAAATTCTCAGTTTTAACTAATTTCATAGTTATTTTGGAAATTTTGTCGTTAAAATCAACTAATTCAAAAACAGTAATACGAATTAGGCGCAGAGCTAATTTCGGTCGTTCCGTGCTCAATGCAGATCGGGTAGGTGAAATATTTGCTTTGTCATCCGCTCGATGAATATTCAACTGCTCGGTTAGCGCTGTTCAGTATCGAACCGACTTGCACTCGCTTTGGTTCGATAATACCGTAAATTTGATAGCTTGTGCACATCAGCAACAGGGTTGCCATATAAAACTATATTTCACAATACTGACAGATTTTTAAAAACGTTTATCGCAGATTTAAAACACAAATATGCATCATAGATGATAAACAAATTTTTACGGTTGAAACACAGATTTGAAAATGATAGCTTGCACGAGCGACAATGATTTTCAATGTGTGTGCTCGTGTATAAGAAAGTCGCCCCCACAGAATTGATCAGTATCGAACCGACTTGCACTCGGTGCGGTTTGATAATGCCGTAGGAAAGATTGCCTGCATCTGCTTTTGCACATCAGCATCAGAAAAAAAGCATTGTACGGGTTTATGTTATGTACCGTTCCAGGGTTACCAGATATACGGGTTTCTTGCAGTATTCTACTGATTTTCAAGTACAATGGTAAAATTTACTGAATTTTATAAGGATTTGGCAAAAAATACTGATTTTATGCAGATTTTTAGGAAAGTCGGATTTTTTCACCAATGTAATTAACCGTTGAACTTTCAGAATGCACCCAATGTTTGTAGCACATGTACAAACTTTGTGAATTCTGCACATTCAATACACTCATGTGTGCTATTTGCGTCAGTTGCTCTTTCCTCTCGACAGATTCTGACAGATTGTATATAATAATTATATAATTAACATATTTATGATAATTCTTCATAATTTCTTTCATCATTGAAATTTTGAATCTTACTTTTTCGACCGATGTTTTCTCCTGGGTGTATTCAGGCGCTTCAATTAATGCTATAAAGATGGAGATATTTCATTCTAGATTAAACTACATTTTTTTGTGTTAAATAATAAAAATTCGCTAGAACACAAAAAAATCACTCTAACATAAGTTACGCATTAATTGATATAAAAAACATGTAATCAATTTAAAATAAGTTATACTGATTTATACTGATTTTGTTCATCTACCACCACCCCGATACAATATAGTATACAGAAATTCAGCGCGCACGATCTGTCATGCCGTTTGCTTTGCACGAGCGCGTTTGTGTATTTTTAATTTTCTGTAGCTATTGATGACATAAGGCCAGAAACAATTGGAAATGTACTCAAAAATTGGGTGTATCGGATTGGCTACTGCCAAGCCAACCGTAACACATTAGAACAAAATGATTTTTCGTGAAATTTTCATGAATCAGCCTTTCAAATAAATGTAATTTCCACTGAAATCTATCAAACCGGTTTTTTATTATTGCATTTTTAAATTCGAAATTTTTCGTGGGACACCCTGTATTTTATTGTTGTCAACTTTTGTCTCAGAAGTACTGGGGTTGCTGGGAACCGGCATGAAAGGGCTTTCGATTTTCTTGGGTGTATGTGCTTTTTGTTAGATTTCTCGTAAGGCTCTTCAAAGTGGTAGGCTTTTAACAGTATTGACATGTGGCCAGTTGATTCTCGTATGTGATCACCGATTTGATTGAGAGCCTTCCATATTAACTGAAATTATACTAAGAAGGAATAGGTCTATCCAATTGCATATCTTATACGAATAAGATGCACTCTGTACGGCAAGAAACAATAATTTACAACACTTTCCTTGATAGAAAGAACCTCGCTTTACTATTCCAAGTGTTTTTGCGAGGTTCTACCCATACATATGGATATGATATACTCGACATTATTTTGTACAACACGCTCAGCTTTGTTATTTTCCGTCGGGAATAAAATTTCTTCTGCTTCGTGTTTGGAATGGAAATAAATGTAAATTGTGTCACCAAATTTGTTCAACTGCAACTATTATACTCAGTATATGTCAAGAAGCATATTTTATTTCAGCAATGTTAAAATTCCGATATCTGAAGGTCGAAAGCTGCTTTTTTTTGAAGTCGATAAATATTGACCTTGATTGTGAAATCAGCATTGCTGTTCCTTTTTACCTTTCTCATATAGGAAGGTTATGCAATCACTTTAAAAACCGATTTTTTGAACCGAGGCCCGTAGGACCTAGTGTCATATACCATTCGAGCAAATCTCTCTCTCTCTCTCTCTCTCTCTCTCTCTCTCTCTCTGTGTATGTGTGTATGTAAGTGTGTGTGTGTGTTTAGATATGGTTAAACCGATTTTCACAAACCTGGATTCAAATGAAAGGTCTCACGGTCCTATACAAAGTTTCTTAATTTCATTTGGATCCGTATGTAGAATGAAATGAAATAAAATGAAAGGTCTTATAGCCCCATATAAAATTCCTGAATATCATCTAGATCCGAATTCTGGTTCCGGAATGAAAGGATGATATGCACCAAAAATGTGAAATTAATATCACTTAATTTCCTTGAAGATGGTAGAACCTAGTTTTACAAACTTAAAGATCTCGTGGTTCCAAACAAATTCCGGAATTTCATTTGGATCCAGCTTCCGGTTCCTGAATTACAGGGTGATATGCATAAAAATTTGAAAATAATGCACAAAAAATGTGAAAATAATGTCACTCACTTTTCTCGGAGGTGGAAGTTTTTAAAATGTCATATGAATTTGCCAATTTTCTTTCGGATCAAACCCCTGGTTTCGGAGATAGGGTGCTCAGTATGAAAACGTCAATTTCAGGAAAACTTCATAAGTTATCTTTTTATATTAGCTAGTGAGTCTCTCTATTTTGCAGACCATGAGACTCTGTAACCAAATAAACCATTGATAGTCCCATAAATGATTTGCTAAATTTTATACAAGTCCGACTACCGGTACATTTTTTCCCACATTCAAATCGTTACAGAGAACCGTAAATAAATTTGTAGTTTATGTTAGTGTATAGTTGAATGTACCGAATGTCACTATGCCGATATCTAGCTTTCGGTTCCGGAAGTACCGGCAATAATAATCAAATATGATAAAATGGAGCTCACTTCACTTTCTCACATATGATTGAACAGATTTTCACTAAATTAAATTCAAATGTAGTGTATCAATGTAGTAGTATTATGCAACAGAAGTCTTCAAAACTATTTTCCAAGCTTTTTAAATTGTAGTGTTTCGGGGAATTTCTTCAGGAGAAAATGAAAATGAGAAAGGCACCACTAGGTGGATTAAAACAGGTTTTATCTTTGGGGTTGTTCATTTCGAGATTGTCTTTTTGTTCACTACACTGCATTGTACATTTCACTTTTCCCAATGAAAGAATAGAGGCATACAAAGTTTATATTCTTCAACAATATCCGGAAAAAAGAACAGTCTTGTAGTTTTAGTAATGGGTAGACCCTACAGGTAAGACATTGTTTGATTGAAAACCCAATAACGACATTGAATTAAATTGATCCGAAAAGAGAATTAGAGTTCGTTCGTTCATCTCCTTTTGGTTGAAGTATTTGGCACAAACAGTACTTTTCTCGATTAAAGAAGTTTTAACCTTGTAATCTATGCCTCACGGGTCAGGAAAACTTTCTGACTCTATGCGCGTTGTCAACGCAAGAAACCGCTGAACTGGGCACACTGTCTACTGAAGCAGATTCTAGAAATGCACCGACCTGTCATCAAGTACCAATTGTCAATCGATAGCAGAGGGGAAAACGTCATCGGTAAAACAACATTTTTTCCACGAAAAGTACTTTTTCAGTCCAACGTTGTAGTTAATGAAGTATAGAATTTGTAGTTGTAGTTAGTTAAGTATAGAATCTGAACGCAAAAGATTAATTTGTGGGGACGTGTTAGATGATGTATTTCACGCAGCCAAGCTGGGTTCGATACCCAACCCCGCATATAGGGTCAGAAAGCTTTTCTGGCCCGAAGAGGCGAATGGCCTCAAGGTTAAAACCTCTATAATTGAAACAAAAAAAAAGTTTAATTTGTTGAAAATGCTTACGTTTGTTCTTACATTTGTACTAATCTCTGAACTTGCCAGCAAAATGTTTTGAAAATCTGGAAGAAAAATGCAAGACTACCTGGAAAAGATGTATAAATTATTGAAATTTTTGTATAAAGTTTCCATAAAAAGTATGTAATTAGTACGCGCAGGAAGACTGGCATCATAAAAAAACGAAATTGTAAATTTAGAGCAATTTTTATGCATTTAATAATATTGTTTTTATTGCAGTTGAAGCATTAGCAAATAAAAAAAGCAAAGCCTTGTTGTAGTGGAATTTGACCTTCTGTTTCAACAGACTTCGCAGCCGATTCAGAATGTACAGAATCATTGCATGGCTGTTGCTACGATTCTACTGACACTACGAATCCTTCCAGGTCGGGGATCGAAACACATTCGCAAGAAACCATCTCCATTTTAGATACTTCTGTTATAAATCCCGTATAGCGTCTAATAGTCATCTCATTAGTAGAGTGGCCATGTTATTTTGCAGAATGCTCCCCTTTCAATCAATTGATACATTTGTAGAGAAAAAAAATGTGTTTTTTGTCCGCAGTTTCAAATCACTTGTGAAATCAAAAAACTTCTAGTGAACTCTACTCCGGTTTCGTCCTCCGTCATTATGCTTCCTGGATTCCCCGTGATCATTCATTTTCATTTCACTGTCTAGATCAAGTGGAAGATTCTATTTATATAATTCGTATTCTATGATAATGTAGCCATTTGAGAGTCTTACTTTCGTGATGTCGCACACTCCATGATTTTAAATCGAAACTAAGCGTAACAAATCATACAATTATTGTAGAAGAGCTTCCAGAACAATCTGCTTCACAATACAAACCGAACATGCTGAAAAATATATAGAACAATTAGATATTAAATGTAATATCAATATTAACTATTCATAAAAAAAAATCATAACTATCGAAATTCAATGAAGCCACCAAAAATTCCATTTCAAGTACAATCGCAGCTCACATAATATCAACTTAACCAACAGTATTTACAGTAAAACAAGCTTAAAAATAAGAAAAAAGCACATTAACGGCAATCAACTCGTTGGAATATGATAAATGCTTTTGCCTACTCGATCAAATGTTGAGCCCTTCAGTTGCAATGCTAACAAATTGAATGTTTTGAGTCGATACAGATGAAGTTCCTTCAAACAACATGCTTGAGGGAGCAGAACAACAACAACCAGGATCCCCGTGAGTAACCAAAATCGAGAGTAATCCTCTTTAGATGATTGAATCAGTCAGTTTCCTTCGAGCGAACTCGGGTAAAGATCCTCGCTGTTCGCCCGGTCCGTTGTGCAGTTCTAATGTCTTTAATGAGAATGTGGGTTTTTATGTGCTAGGTGGACTGAATGAATGACTAACTGACTAACTGACTGACTGACTGACTGCCAGTCCCGGTTCCGGTCCGCTGAAATGGCAAGCAATACGTATTCGACGCGCGATTATAAATGAATTGTAATTTATTACACTTTAAATTGCCTACCGCAGCGCCGTCTCCGGCCCATCAGCTCCGACTGCAGCGGAACGCTCGAGACTCGAGAGATGAAAAAT
The DNA here is from genome assembly GCF_030247185.1 of Malaya genurostris. Taxonomy (NCBI): domain Eukaryota; kingdom Metazoa; phylum Arthropoda; class Insecta; order Diptera; family Culicidae; genus Malaya; species Malaya genurostris. The sequence continues at coordinate 279,940,177 of NC_080571.1, forward strand.
GGGAAAGGCGAATCGCGTAATGTGGGGATGTTGTTTTACGTGCGTCGCGTCGTGCTGCATGCAACTGCCTACTCTCATCAGGCGGACAGCGCAAAGTGAACTAACGTTTCGTATTCTAATTAGTGATTGATGGAGAGTAAAATTGCATTTCGTGCACCCTTAATGAGACTGCTGTGAGTGTGGTGCGTTTCCAATAGTTTTCGATGAGCCGAAATTCCACGGCGGTTTCAACAACAGGGGCCTAAAGATTCTGAAAATTGTTGCTTCGCCGAAAATAATCTGAGCGAATTCCTGTCTAACCTCACAGTAAAAATTAAGGTGAAAGGCGGCTGATTTAAGGCACTTAGAAGAGAATCAAGAACATATATTCGCATCAAAACGAAACACCGCAGAATATACTCGTGAGAAGGCTAATGGACTTGTACCGAAAAAAAAGAAATAATTGATAGGATTTAATCAATAAACAAAACTAGAACCGTAACAGAATTTGGAGAAAAAAAAACAAAATAAGCCGATTATTGGCACGGCTAACCATATTCATTTCTAGTAGCCCACTGCCATCGATAACCAAACAGCTGAACAGGTTGCTAGTCGGTTCTGTTATTCAACTGAAATCGTAAGACTTTTTCTTGTTCTCCATTGGGCGATTTGTTGGGCAACGGTTGCTTGTCACTGCCGTAGTTCGAATATGTAGTTTCAAATTTAATATTAATTGTTCTGAATCGGGAACGTATGGTTTGAAATTATTACCAATTGGAGCAAAATAACTCTTTCAATTAGAGATGGATACCAAACGATTTTCTGATCCAATAACAACTATTAGATGGCCTCCCAAAATGCAAAACATGAAAAACAAAATGCTTACAAGACGTTTCTAAAACCTGAAGGAATTTGGAAAAATTGTTGGTACAGTTGAGGGTATAAAATATTCGGTCCCTTTTTTTGTCCTAAATTTGAAATTAAAAAAAAAAATGGTAACAAATTCAATATTCAAAGTATTGTTGGTCGCTACTTTTATCCCATCTTTTTGGCAATTCACGGATACCCTTTTCAAAAATTCAACCGGTTTGGTCGCAATCCATGAACCGATGCATTTTTTGACTTCATCATAATTGGAAACGTGCTGGCCAATCAGGCCTAGCTGAATCGGAATGAGCAATACCTGAGTTATACGACGGGTGGGCTAGTACTTCTAATTTGAACGTTTATTAGAATGTTTCTACTTCGTCGTATCTATCGGGGTCTCAAGCGCATCCATTGTCGACGTGATCGTTTCACTCGGTCGCAGTAGCTCATAATACTCCAGACCCAGCAGGTTCCAGCATGTACAGAGCATAACCTTCAGGCCATGTATATTCAGAACTGCAGTCGATGATGATGCATTGCCGGTGTATCCTTACGTTGCCCGACGTTTTGGATTATCGTAGTGGTCCCACTTTTTATCGCCGGTAACAATTTAATGAAAAAAAATATTTTTTTGTACCGTTGAAGCAGTTTTACGCACATGAATAACCGGAGTTGGACGTCGGTTGGTTTCGATTCATACGGTATCCAATTGCCTACCTTACGGATCATTCCCAATGCTTTTAAACGTTAGCAAATGACTGACTGAGTAACTTCGAGTGTTTTTGCAAGTTCTTTTTGCGTTTGCGACGGGTCTTGATCGAGTAATTCTTCCAATTTTTCCTCTTCAAACTTTGGTGACGTTTCGGCTTGTGCTTCGTTTTCGTTAGCCTCTAGCTGAGCTACCATACGTTTCCACCAAAATACTCTTGAAAAACAAAACTTGAAATTTTCATAGTGAAAAAAATATTGTTGTTTACATTTCGTTTATTGAACACATACTGATTCTGAGACTGTATGACGGTAGATTTCCAACGTATATTGGGAAAGGTAAATCACTGGAATAAAAATAGAGATACGCAATCTGTAAGAACACGACACGAAAATTTTTATACACCTATTTGAAGCCATAAACCAAGACCATTCTTCGGACCAAGAAGTGTAGCATTTTGGAGACATTTTGTCGAAGGTTTGTCAAGAGAAACCTCAATACAAAAATTTTTCGGCCACAATAAAACTTCAAGAACCTGCATCTGTTTATACAACAGAGTTTGCAGCAATTTATCACAGCTTGAATGTAATCGTCACATAATCTTCAAACTATTATTCCCTCCTCACAGACACTATCTTAGCGAAACTGAAGCTATTCGCTTAAACACGGTTTGCAAGAATGGCAATTTGTTTGCTTCGGTACAAACACAGTATTTGCAACATATTGAGTAATACTTATAAAATCACTATATTCTGGGTTCCAGATCATTGCAGCATTCCACGCAATGAGTTTTAGCTATTTTAGCTGATAATTTAGCCAAATGTGTTGCTCTTGAAGGTGGAATTTATGTGCGACCGATTGTTTTCAACGAATACTTTAGCGCGCCTTGCCAAAAAACACTTGCCAACTGTCAAACTTCTTTGGATGAGGATGATCTGGGTCGGTGGTTGCACTCAATTATTGCTAAAATATCGACAAATGCATACTTCAGGGGTCTGGGTGTGAGTAGGGATTTCATTCATAGGATGTCCAGACTCATGTTCAATCACTACACGTTAGACGCACATCTCCTTTTTTGTTTCTCTTCCATGAGTTCAACATAAAGCTTTCTGTATAACTTTGAATAAAATAAATGTACTGATACAAACAATCCAGAAATAGTTTAACGGTCATGAAAGGAAAATACAAAGCTAAATATTTGATAAAAACAGTCTTTTCTGAGTAGGTTCACTAATAATGTATATCGAAATACTAATATGATATTCAAGGAAGCCAGTTGCAGTATATTGTCTTAAGGTTCTACTTACAATCTCAGGAAAAAAAACGATTTTGTTAAAAGTTCTAAAGCGATTTCCTCCGCTACTGCTTGATGAATCTTCAAGTGTAAAAAACATCAGTTTGTTTAGAAAAATGTTCCAAACAAACTGATAATTCTTTTTTAAAGTTCCGCTCAACGACTGCTTTTGCGTTTGGCTAACGTGTCGGAAGTGATTTGCACGGTTTAAAAGTGATAATTTTGATTTGGAAAACGAAGCACAAGCCGAAACGTCACCAAAGTTTGAAGAGGAAAAATTAGAAGAATTACTCGATCAAGACTCGTCACAAACACAAGAACTTGCAAAATCACTCGAAGTTACTCTGTCAGTCATTTGCCAACGTTTAAAAGCAATGAGAATGATTTGTAAGGTAGGCAATTGGTTGCCGTATGAATTGAAACCAACTGACGTCCAACTCCGGTTATTTCCCCCTAAACACGAATCGTTGTGACTGTATTGGAGTTATATTCAGTATGAATGACGCTCGTATTTTACAGTATAGTACTGTAATTTCGACCCAAATACTGCTTACTGTTTTTACCCTAAATTTTTTCTGTATTTAAATTTGTACTGTATCTATCTATTGAAATGTACTTTATTTTTCACATTAAATAATAAATACAGAGTTTTCCCGCAATACAAAACGTTAGATAGAACAGTGACAACACTTAGCGAATAAATATACATGCAAACAAAAAATAGATTGGTCTCCTTCTTTCCTTTTCATCATGGTGTTTTCATTATTCATTTTTGTTTAGAATGCGTCATGAGAATTTTGCTTAAATTTCTTGATTCAAAAAATAAATCCACCAAAAACAGAAGTTTTCAACAAAAACAAACGAAGAATTCACCTAATTCAAATCATTATCAAAAATATCCGTTTCTCAAAAAAAATAAAAATAAAATGTATACATTCTTTGTGCAAAAAAAGTTTGATGAGTTTTTATTGCACTAAAATGCCTTAAAGATGGGAAATAAAAAAAACTATTGAGATTATGAAAATAATCCATCTGATCATTATTTGCTTTTATATTTTGTTCATAATTGTCAGATAAAATGCGTACTGCAAAATGTACAGTTTTTTCTAAGTCGATGTACTTTATTTTCTTGATTTTATTAATTGAAAATTATGAATTGATTTTATTAAGCCTCAGCAAAGAATACGTTGTGTGAATTGCCTACGGAAATAATCCCTCTTTACGACAAAAAATCAAAGTTGTCTGGAGTTTCCAAACTTTAAACGCGTTTTTTTCTCGAAATCATGTTTTTTTTCACATTTGTGGGGAAAATTGAGAAATCTACACAACAGATTGACTTGAATTGTTATTGAGATAACTGAAGGTACTCACGAAGCGGTTTTTCGAAAAAGAAATGATCTTTGCAGTATATATTGTATCGCATAAAACAAAAATGGTTTTTTATGAAGTGTACCGTCAATTAATTGAAAAAATTCTTCGAAATCGTACGTCAGTTCCTCGACAACATAATTAGAAATAAGATTTTGGTTTTACTTTTTGAGTTTTAGCTATTTGGTTCTAGCTGAATCTTGCTTACAATTTCGGTTTTCCATTTTGAAGGAGTCATTTTCAATGTCCTTGATTAATACAAGCCTTTTGATTACACTGTTGGAAAAAAAAAACACTATTATCAGGGTTTGGATGAACGAAGCAATGAAGATGAGTATATATGTTTCGCGGCGTATGATATTCATGTATATATCTGCTTTATGAACTATGTCGCTTTTGAGGAAGCGTGAGCTTTGTTATTTCATTGGAATGTACGAGCGAAAAATGTTCACCCATACTACTGTTTCTTCTTCTTTCGGTAAGAGAGAATGTCTGACCCCATAATTCATAGCAAGCAACTATCTTCACTGAACTAGATAGAGCTAAAGATTAAATATTCAGTTTTCGCCGACAGATTGATGACTGGCTCGTAACTGTCGAATGTTATTTGAATAAAGGTTTTGTTGTGAGGGGGACATTTGGTTTTTACAGCTTTCAATAAGCCAATGTAATGAAAATTCAATGAAAAAATATTCCATTTTGAATATTTATTACAAGACTTATTTTTTATCTCACGATTAAACCCAATTATGCGTTATTTGGCAGGAATTTAATTAATATAAGTAACAGGAGAGCAAGAGTTAGTTTCTCTCTAGCAGCTAGCAGACGAAGAGAGCCAGTTATCAGTCTATTGGCTGAAACTGAATATTTAATCCAGCACTATCCAGCCTCGTGAAGATAGTTGCTTGCTATGAATTATTTTGTGAAAGGAACGACGTTCAGACTACGAGAGAGAAAATTATATTCACGGCTTCTGTGCTTCATGAAGACTCTAATACCAGCCCACTGTACCATCTGTTTATATGTGGAACATAATTTCTTCCACAAGCTTATGGTATGTGTGGTTCTTTTTTGGCTAGCAAGGCATCTTCTTTGTGGGCGGTGGAATTGTTCGCTCAGTATGCAATGGAAACTGTTCACTCACCGGTGAAAGAATATTCGATTATTATATTATTATTCGTTATCCTAACCAAATTATTGGAAAAATAACCTCGACATTAACGTAGAATCGAGGTCGAACTAATTGATAGTTCTGAGTCCTCATATTACTCAAGTTCGTGCAGCTGATAATTAGAATATTTCGAATACGTTCTATATGGGATTCTAAAGAGGACCTAACGACCGTAAAAAGCATTGAACAAAATATTGTTTTTAATTACGTTGTATCGGATTTGCAAAAAAAACTATCATAATGCTATACGGGACTCATTTCAGGATTACTCCGAGCACAATCCAAACTTTTGGTTCGAGACAAGATCAGAAAAGGTCAATTCGTTCATCCAATAGGCAATGCAGCGGACCTAGCTTCATGTCTCCAAGGTTCCACCGAATCAATAAACAGAATACGATGACCAAATCTCGCGTCAGGAAGTTGTAACGCGAGTTATTGGATCAGTCGAAATGCATCGTTATGGACTACCAGACGTACATTAAAGCGAATAACAAGTATATCCCGACCTGTAGTTTTTCGAGGGCAAGTCCCGCCTGGATGTACTGGAGAAGCTGTGTGTTTAATTCAGCAAGCCGTACGTAACGACATATAAAGGAGAAATATATTTTGGGTGGATCTGGCATCGTGCCATTACACAAAACCGACGATTCAGAGGTACGAAGCCAACGATGTTGTTTTCATACCGATGGAAGCAAATCTGCCAAACTCAGTCAGAATTTCTGGGCGATTATTAAGGAAAAGCTTCGAAAACAGGGAAGATCTCAAAAACTACAAGGTAAGAACGATGGCGCAAGTTGTGGGCATTTGCTCTAGGAGCGAGGATTGAATAAACCAACTGTGCAAATTTAGCTAATATAATAATTGTGTAGATCCAATGAATGTACCTGGGTTTGAGTCCCCATGATTTTCCAAAAGCTCGTCTGCATTGGCCGAAAGCCATGCAAGCTCTTTTAATCCTGAAGTCAATGTGAGCAGACCAATTCAGTTTTGAGTCAAGAATAACCCCGACATATTTAACTTGATCGACCACAGTGACCTCTGAACCGAAGAACTGTAACGGACGAGCTCCTGTGATTATCCTACGAACCATTAATGTTTTGCCCGGATTTACAGATAATCCAACCTGACAACACCATTGCTCAACAGATCGCAGGGCTTGCTGCATTAAATCAAAGAGAGTGTTAATGCTTTACCGGTCATCAATATAAGATAATCGTCGGCAAAACCATAAGTCGGAAATCCAAAGTTATTTAGTTTCCTTAACAAACCATCAGCGACTAGGTTCCATAAAAGTGGGGATAGTACAGCACCTTGAGGACACCCACAGACACTCAGCTTTTTAATCTCTGCTTGCCGAAGCGATGAACAAAGAAGTCGATTGCTAAGCATTGCGTGTATCCAATTTGTGATACTTGAAGGTATGCCCTGACCACGGGCTGCTTCCAGAATTGAATTGAAAGACACGTTATCAAAGGCACCTTCAATATCTAGGAAAACTCCCAAGCAAGATTGCTTTTGTGAGAAGGCTTTTTCAATGTTGTACACAACATCATGTAACAGGGTTGTAGTGGACTTTTCACGCTGGTAAGCATGTTGCATTCCATGTAGCGGGCGCACGCCCAGACTAACATTCCTGATATAGTGATCGACTATGGGTTCCACTGTTATAAGAAGAAATGAGCTAAGACTGATAGGCCTGAAACTCTTCGCTTCCTCATAAGTGTCTCGACGACCGCCTTTGGGAATAAATTTGACAATTATTTCCTGCCAGGCTCTTGGAATATATCTTGTCTAGCAAGTTCAGCATTCCACCAAGGAGTTCCTCTAGTAGCTCGCACAATCCGAAGTGGACAAGCCTCTTCATATGCTGCAACTATGAGTGAGTTTGTCTCGTCGACAACATTTTCCAAATCAATTGGGGTTTAAATTGTTGGTTGGTATCCGTAAAATCTAGTCGCCAAGCCCTCTTTATAGAGGTCCCAGTTTGTAGATTTGGGATTACGATATGTGATAATATCAAATTTAACGTTTGAAGGTCAAAGAAGATGTACTTATGATCAGACAACGAAGGTTCGAGCTCATCGGAGACGAGCCAATTCACCAACTCATGCGCAATTCTATCAGAGCAGAGAGTTACGTCCAAAACCTCCTCTCTTCCAGATCTCGCAAAAGTTGGACGGTTTCCTGCATTGACTATGTGCAGGTTTGTACTGCTCACAAATTCCATCATATCAGAACCTCTCAAATTTATATCTGTGCTGCCCCAAATGATATGGTGAGCATTTATGTCACTGCCGATTACAAGCGGTAAATCACTTTTGCAGCAGTATGATACAAGCTTTTTGAAGTCATCGCTTGGCGAAGGTTGGTTATGCGGTAAAAATGCCGAACAATAGACATATTTCCTGTCTATGCCATCAATAGTCATACTAACTGTGACAGCACAAATATCCCGAGTTGTGAGCTCCGATATGAGAGAAACATCGAGAGCACTATTTGCAAGTATGCATGCTCGAGGCATTTCACGTGGATTAGTCATACCGTTCTTGTTGAAGGCAACAAAGACTGGGTTTAACATTTTTCCAACGTAGAAGTTTCCCTTTTGGAAATATGGCTCTTGAACCAAAGCTATAGAAGCTTTACCTTCTTGCAGAAGTCTGGATAGATTTATAGTTGCTGTACGTTTATGCTGGAGATTGATTTGTGCTACTCTAACCATTATCAATTAGAGTAATGAACACTTCATCTCCAGCCCTTATCGTACAACAACTAGAAGAAACTAAATATAATGGCTTATAATCGCATACAGCGAACCATGTAAGGATTTTTTTAAATGTTTTAATCATTTAAATCCCACGAGTTGCGAAGAAAGAAGTCGTCCACTGTGCCAGAGCTTCGCTTAACACAGTAAGGGAAAACCCCAAGATATTCCGTTCACGACTGCATTGTTTAACCTCCTGCAGCCATTCAGTCATCGGCACGGAAATACACCTTGACCTAGGAGTTCCTATTTTTGTGGCCTTTTACGACATGGAACAGGAAACCAGTGGATCAATTCTTGGTAGAAAATAATTCCGCCGGATGCCACATGGCTTACCTGTTTGGTGGACTTATATGTTCTTTTTGTTTTTCCCGGTACTTTTCAGCCCATGTATTAAAATAAATTAAAATAAATTAATATGTACGTCAAATGGTTATGTGAATAATTCATATTTTTTGTATGCACAATATCCCCTGAGGATGATGCAAATCTAGCATTGAAACGTCGGAGACAGACAGACTAAACCGAAAATTACACCCTACTACATGAAGATAGGTACAGCAAAGAACACTGCAGGACTAGGCGGATAGGAAAGGTTTGAGTAGAACTGCTAAATAGCAATGGAAGTTTAACTTCTATTGATAATTTACTGATGAATCGAAGAGGAACAAGAAGTGAATTCAAGAGATATTTACCAATTGGAAGTTGATGCCAAAGAGTAATTGAGGAGTGAGATGCAATCAGGGTTCAGATAATGTTCTTCCCTAAATTTTCCACTAATTCCGGGTCCGTGAATCCAAACTCATCTGATTAATTTTTGTTGTGGTTCGTTTCTTACACCTGATACCTATCAGTTTGTGTGTGGCGAGCATTCAAGTTCATTTCACGAACGTTAGTCGTAAGCTTCCCAGTACAACTTTGTATTTTAAATTAGGGTAAGCTTGTTTACGCATACATTGCGAGATAATACTCTCCAATTAGAAGCATTTTTCGGACCATGTTAAAACTTACAATTTTCCTGGAAAGTCAGAAAAAATATGCAAATAACTGGAACTCAACACACAATGCTCGTAAGCGCCAAATCATCGTAATAGAACGACTCAAAACCTTTCGGACCGGGAAAGCCGACTCATTTTTTTTGCGGCCCATCTTTCAAATGATACACTGGCTGGTTTGCTCCGCGAAAATTTGAAAAAAAAAACAGAATCGAAATCGAATTCATACATACAATTATGGAATGATAAGTTCAAATCGATCAATTGGCAGTTATGCATTCCCAGTTCCAAGATCGTGAGCCGCTGGGAACCATTGTCGTGATTGGATTATGATAGGCTTTGAGAAACGATTCCGCAACGAAACTTCAGACAGGCTGCCAAAGTACTATGCGATTGCAGTTGAAAAGTTTTAGTGTTTGTTAATGTGCCATTCGTGTTTTTACGATAAAATTCAGGCGGTTTTTAACGGATATTTATGTGAAAATAATGGACACTAAATTGAAGACTGGACTCATAATTCGATTACCGTTCTGAAACTAGTTTAGACGTAGGATGCAGTCGGGGAGTTTCACGCGTGCCCTCGTTTGTTTCGGTGAATGTTTCGTTTACGAATCTAGTTTCTAGACGTTACAAGAATGGTACCCACTAACAGAACACATTTTCTTATCGGTTGTCGGTTCTTGGTTCTACACACGAAAACAGAGATATGCACTAATGACATTTCATTTGTGTTCTCCGCTGAGGCTTCGTAGTGACTCATCTGAAAGTGAATTTTACCATTCAGTCTATCAACAAAAGCGTGTATCACAGAAATTCCGTACCACAGGTGAATGAGACAATAAAACAAAAAGCTTATGCTCTTTCATCTTGAAATGGAATCATTCTTGATTGCAATGGAGTCGACAATTTTACAGAACTGAACTGCAAAATGGGTCCGCGGCCCGGAATCATGCATCTTAACCTCTTTGTGAACCGGATCGGAAACAACAGTCACGTAGTCAGGGAAAAGGCAAGGATTCAAGACTCGGACATTCTCGGAAAAAATATTAAATTAGTGAGATTGCATGGCACAGAGTGCGTAATTTTGCGTTTCAAATTCGTCTGCCCGTCAATCAGCTCTCAGGCACACTGAAATCAGCCTTGGCGCAGTAAAGCCCAAAAAACAAAGAAACATTTTCATTAAATTATGTCTGCGTTTGTGGCGGAAAATCCGAAAACGAATCGAAAAATATCATTCCGACTGCGCTCGGGTAATGTACGAAAATTATCGACAATAATTCAATAATGGAAGGATGCTGATTAAAGGGGATTTGATTTGTTCGGTTCCGCACGAATGGCTCACGTCCGGTCGAAGGCAGTAATTTTCATAAATCTGAAGAATGACCCCCACAATGTGCTCCGTTCTGCGAGTCTGGACGTAAAACTCGTCTAATTGGATGTCGAGTTAAGAAAGAAACTTGATGTCCCTGCCGAACTCGGGTAGACGATGCACGGTGCATAAAAAGATCATCACTATTCTACTCACATATGGCACAAGGAGTCAGTGACATTTCGGATGATTATAAAATTACTTAATTACCCACCGCAATTAACTCCAATCGTTCGAGCTGCTTTAACCTTTTGCGTTTTTTCACACCGTACGGCCGTCCCGACTATCGGGTTTAATAAAAATTAAACTTTTTTATGATCGCCTACATTAAACTTAACTAAAACTTTAACGCACTACCCGCCCGGACTGCATACTTGGCCGGGCGAGTGTCACCGAAGTGCCGTCAAAGAAAGGATCGTGAACTTCAATAACTTTCGCCAATCAGCAGCGGTGGTGGGACATAAGTAAACTGAACGATCCATTAGTCGAAGCACCTTCTTCTTTTTTAATCGTCTGCTCTCCCACATGCGTAAACGCTAAGCCTAAGAACCGTGCTGATGAAATCAATTATGTTTCAATGGAAGTAATAGTAAAATTTAATTAGCCGCTCGTCACCTGAAATTGATTAGCTCGTTAAAGTCACCGAGCTGACCGATGGTGATCGAGAGGGCAGTTTGATATTAAGAAAATGGAATTACGGAGCGTTTGTGTTGGTGTATTAGTCATCGTATGATGCAGGATATTTTATCGTGTTTCTGTTAACACGGAAATTTATCATTGAAAAACTACCTTCATGGTTTTCATCAAAGTGTTCCCCATGCCACCGCTATTGCAAAAAATAAAGAGTATACGGACTCAAATGGCATTGCTTTCAAATGGCTGTAGCTTTTCACCCTTTAGGTATTTTCAAATGAAATTTTGGGTGAAACTAGTGTTGCCACCTGCACGGAACTTCCCCGGCAGTCTCGGGCCTAGAAGAAGCTCCCGGGCTGCCGGATTTATAAAAATTCTACCGAGTTGCAGTACGACCGATTTTTCTTACGATTGTCACGGCGTGAAGTTATCATTAACTTAGTTCAACTTTTAATAAATACTATATAAACCACAAATTGGGAATCACCAAATGATTAGATGGGATTGCAAAAATACAGTGTGTTAGAATAAAAATAAGGACTCGAACTTATAAGTCTTCCCCAATCACTGAAACTGGAACTTCTACCATTTTAACAGAACAGCTCAGAAGATTTTTCTATTGAACAGAACATTTATTGTACTTCTCATGACCGATTTGGATCTATCTATAATCTTACCCGTGTTTCCTTGTAGCGCAAGTAAAATTCACAAGCAAGGCGCAATATTTGATACGATTTCGTTCCTATTTTGATTTTTTTGGAAATTCCATGGCTTGAAATCGAATAGAAGAAAAAACAACGCGTGACTCGAACCGAGAAACATTAGATCACAAAGCTCGCCAGTTAATTGACTGAGCCAGAGAAGCACATATCTGCTTGATGAATAATTGATACTTGAGCATTTCCACCGCAAATAACTGATTTTATTTGAAATTTAATTTTTTTTTTTTTTTTTCATAAATACGTTTATTTCATAGGCAATATACATAAGTTTTTCTTCGCCGTGGCATCTACAATACATAGTACTTTAAACCTAATACATTTCGAATATCCTATTAGTATGTTGGTATTCATTAGTTAATCTAAACACTGTTTTTATCAAGCGAGTTGCTATTATAAATTACATTAAATGAAATACATTTATTTTGTACATGATCTTATAACTATTTCAGGTTTGTTTGTATCAGTTCATCACTTTTATTTAATATAAGATAGCTGGCTATTGGTTGAGCTCATGGAAGAGAAAACAATCTAACATAAAATAAAATTTAAATTGGAACTCCAATGGACTTAATGAAATAATAAAGAAGTTTCATGTAAGGAACGTCACGACAAGCAAGAATGTCGCGAACTGGGACATTGGATAGTCTACCTTGGGTACGCAAGGAATTTATTAGTTGAGATCTGACATCACGATACTCCACGCATGTCCAAACAACATGGTCAATATCGCGGTAACCTTCGCCACAAGCACAATGATTAGTCTCGGAAAGTCCAATTCGAAGGAGATGTGCATCTAACGTGTAGTGATTGGACATGAGTCTGGACATCACACGAATGAAATCTCTACTCACATCCAGTCCCCTGAACCATGCCTTTGTCGATATTTTAGGAATAATTGAGTGCATCCACCGACCCAGATCATCTTTATCCCAAGAAGCTTGCCAGCTGGCAAGTGTTCTTTGGCGAGACGCGCTATAGAATTCATTGAAAGCAATTGGTCTCTCATAAATTTCACCCTCAATAGCACCACGTTTGGCTAAAATATCGGCTCTTTCATTGCCTGGAATGGAGCAATGAGCCGGAACCCAAACTATTGTGATTTGATAATTATTATTCAATATGACGTTCAGGCACTGTTTTATTTTGCCCAAGAAAAAAGGTTCATTTTTGCCAGCAGCCTTTGAGCGAATGGCTTCAATTGCACTCAGACTATCTGTGAAAAGAAAATAATGGTTTGGAGATAATGTGACGATTATACTCAAACTATAATGAACTGCTGCTAACTCTGCTATATAAACAGATGCAGGTTCTTGAAGCCTAAAGGAGACCGAAACATTATTGTTGAACATACCAAACCCTGTCGCTTCTTCAATTCGCGATCCGTCCGTGTAAAACATTTTCTCAGAGTCGATATGCCTGAACTTACTTGTAAATATTTTTGGGATTTCCAACGAGCGTAGGTGTTCCGGAATTCCACGCACTTCGCGCTGCATGGATGTGTCGAAAAATAAAGTTGAGTCAGGGACATTTAGGAGGCTGACACGGATAGGAATATATCTTGAAGGGTTGATTTCCTGTGACATATGGTTAAAATATACAGTCATGAATCTTGTTTGAGATTGAAGCTCAACTAGCCTTTCGAAGTTATTAATAACTAGGGGATTCAGTACCTCGCATCTTATTAGCAGTCGCGACGAAAGCTCCCAAAAACGATCCTTCAATGGAAGAACTCCCGCCAGAACTTCAAGACTCATTGTATGTGTCGAATGCATGCAGCCTAAAGCAATTCGCAAACAACGATATTGAATTCGCTCTAATTTGATAATATGAGAGTTTGCAGCGGAACGAAAGCAAACGCATCCATATTCCATCACTGAAAGTATCGTTGTCTGATACAATTTTATTAGATCTTCCGGATGAGCACCCCACCAAGATCCGGTTATTGTTCGAAGAAAATTTACTCTTTGTTGGCATTTTGTTATCAGAAACCTAATGTGTCCTCCCCACGTGCATTTGGAATCAAACCACACCCCGAGGTATTTGAAAGTCAAAACCTGTTGGATCATTCTTCCCATCATATGGAGCTGAAGCTGCGCGGGATCATGCTTTCTTGAAAAGACGACTAACTCTGTTTTCTCCGCAGAGAATTCGATACCAAGATGAACAGCCCAATCGGACAAGTTATCTAAGGTGTCTTGCAATGGTTTATGCAGATCAATAGCTTTGGGTCCAGTAACTGAAACTACGCCATCATCTGCCAATTGTCTTAGTGTACATGGGGATACTAGACAGCTGTCAATGTCATTTACGTAAAAATTATAGAGGAGCGGACTGAGGCAAGAGCCTTGCGGTAGACCCATGTAGCTAGTTCTGAATGTTACCAAATCGCCATGTGAAAAATGCATGCGTTTCTCTGACAAAAGGTTGTGCAAATAATTATTTATAACCGCTGGGAGTCCATGTTGGTGAAGCTTGTCTGAAAGAACATCAATGGAAACTGAATCAAATGCTCCTTTAATGTCTAAAAATACAGATGCCATTTGTTGCTTTTGAGCGAAGGCAATTTGGATGTCAGACGAAAGTAATGCAAGGCAATCATTCGTCCCTTTATTTCTACGGAAGCCAAACTGAGTATCTGACAACAAACCGTTCGTCTCGACCCAAGTGTCGAGACGTCGTAGAATAATTTTTTCGAACAATTTTCTGATGCAGGACAACATCGCGATGGGTCTATATGAGTTGTGATTGGAAGCTGGTTTCCCCGGCTTTTGAATGGCGATAACTTTCACTTGTCTCCAGTCAGGTGGAACAATATTTTGCTCAAGAAACTTGTTGAACAATTCCAACAAACGTCTTTTTGCGAGGTCGGGCAGATTCTTCACCAAGTTGAATTTTATTCTGTCCAACCCAGGAGCGTTATTGTTACAAGACATGAGTGCTATGGAAAATTCCATCATAGAAAAGGGGCTATCAATGGAACCATTATTTGAAAAAGATTCCCTAATAATGCTATGCGTAGGAACAGAATCTGGACAAACTTTCCTCGCAAAATCAAATATCCATCGGTTCGAGTATTCCTCACTCTCATTTCCTACGTTACGATTCCTCATTCGTCTGGCCGTATTCCAAAGAGTGCTCATTGAGGTTTCTCTTGACAAACCTTCGACAAAATGTCTCCAATAGCTACATTTCTTGGCCCGAAGTATGCTCTTGTACTTGGTTTCTAAAGTCAAGAATTTTTCAAAATTCTGAGGAGTTCCTCCTCCTCGTTTTAAAAACATCTTGAAGGCATTTTGTTTCGCGTGCTTAGCATCTGAGCACTCTTTGTCCCACCAAGGGTTTGGAGGCCTTCTGTTAGACGATGGACCAAGAAATCGTTTGGTTTGGGCTTGTTCTGCGGCCTCCAGAATCGAACAAACGAGGAAGTCATATTCTTCAAGTGGGGGGAGCTCTTCCATTGAAGTTAAGGCACTTGAAATATTACTTTGGTATTTAATCCAGTCAATATTTTTTGTCAAATCATATGGAATATTAACTGAATTAGCAATGCCTTTGTTACTGCTAATTGAGATGATGATTGGTAAATGATCGCTACCGTGTAAATCAGGAAATACTTTCCAGGTGCAATCTAGTCGAATTGAAGTCGAGCAAAGAGATAAATCTAATGCACTTGGACGTGCAGGAGGTCTTGGGATCCGTGTCATGCTACCCATATTTAGTACCGTCATGCTAAAATTGTCGCAAATATTATATATTAAGGATGATCTGCTATCATTGTAAACGGAACCCCACATCATTCCGTGCGAATTGAAATCTCCTAAAATCAAACGTGGAGCAGGAAGGGCTTCGACAATTTCATTAAGCTGTCGTTGTCCAACTTGAGCTCTTGGAGGAATATATACTGAAGCAATGCAAATGTCCTTTCCTTTAATGTTTATTTGACAAGCAACAACTTCTATACTAGAAGTCGAAGGAATATTTAATCTATAAAAGGAATAACATTTCTTAATTCCTAAAAGCACTCCACCATACGGAGAGTCTCTATCGAGACGTATAATGTTAAAGTCATTAAAACTTAAGGCTATGTTTGATGTAAGCCATGTTTCGCACAAAGTAAATACATCACATTTTTGACTATGCAACAAAACTTTAAATGAATCAAGTTTTGGCATGATGCTTCGACAATTCCACTGCAGGACAGTGATTGAATCATTTGCGGCGGATGATAAATTATCCATCAAATGATACAAAACCTGAAAGAACTGGCCATTGAGCTGATAACTGTTTCAAAAAAGTTCTAGCTATTGGAAGGAATGCCGTTATGATAGTCTTTAGAGGTTCAGAAATATTGAATGCTGCGAAAATCCATTCTACAATTTCCGAAAACTTAAGTAATCCTGTTGGTGAATGTGAAACGGAGCCCACTGGATTATTGTCTTTCCTTGAGCTAGTTTCTGGATTGGTTTGTGAATTTGACAAACCAGGAGGCACAGTTTTTGGTTTTAAATTTGGCTTTTTAGCTTTAACACGGGGATCTTTTTTTGAAGATGTAATTTTAGGTGTCTTTTTAGGTATTTTGTGGTTTGTTAATCTCCTCTTAACAGACCCTTGAGGAGTGACAAACGAGGTATCTTCACTATTTCCGTCGGAGTCAGATTCCTCTGGCTCCATAAGATTTGAAAAACCGTTTTCGGTTTCCAAGGGGGAGACATGTATGACCGTTTTAAGCATTTCTGCATATGTGCGCTTAGACCGTGCTTTTAAAGAAAGCTTCATTTTGTCTTTACGCAACTTAAATGCAGCGCATACTGAAAGATCATCATGAGGTCTCTCCCCACAATAAACACATTTTTCAACATTTTTATCGCAAAGATTATCCTTATGAGGCCCTTGACATTTGATACATTTGGACTTATTACTACAGTAAGTAGCTGTATGCCCGAATTTTTTACAGTTCGTGCAATTCATAACATGCGGTACGAAAAGCCGAACAGGAAGACGAATTTTATCGATATAGACATGGCTAGGCAACGCAGATCCGGCAAATGTTACACGAAACGAATCTGAGGGACGATACGACTTTTTTCCATCGACAATAGATGCTGAGTACAATTGCTTGCACTCGAGTATCTTAACTCCCTCAAGCATGGAGTTTTTAAAACGACCAACTCCATTTTTAAGTAAATCATCGGCCGTCAGACTTGCTTCAGTCACGACACCGTCAATTTCCACCTCCTTCGATGGAATGTAAACTCGATATTCAACAGAAAATAATTTACAGGTTACAATTTCGTTCGCCTGTTTCAAGTCATTGACAACAACTCGAATTTTATCTCTATTAACTTTACATATTTCTTTAACTTCAGAGAAATGTGATGTCAAATCTTTGGTAATTTGCATCAAATTTAAAATCTTTTCTTTTTTTCGAAGATAGACTATCCATGGCCCAGTGGTACCCTGTGGATAATGTTTAGCCCTCGGAGTATTTAAACTCTTACTAGTATCCGGAATCGGATTCGGATGATCTTCCATAAGATCATCCATTACATTAAATTTTTTTGTAAATTAATAATACCAAAATAAAAACTTATGTTTAGTAAAATTTCAGATATAAGAAATAAAAAATAAATTAAATTAATTCTACCTTGTAGCTGATGTCTCTGTTCCTTTATCGTGAAGAACGACGTGAAGCTCTTCCAACGATTTCCAATTGGCAGTCTTCTGCTGTTTCCAATTGGCAGTCTTCTGTCGTTTACTGCTATCTCAGTTGCTCTGCCGTCGTTGTGAACACCACTGCACTTGCTGTGCTGCCTGTACCTGACCCCAGGTACAGTGCTTTTGCTCTTGGTGGCGATCAAATGCGATGCTTGCAGTGTAGCACCTCGCGATATATGCCGTCTCTTTTGATCCTACGCAGCGTACAAATTCTGGTACCTGGTAGATCAGCACTGGGTTGCTTTAGCACCTTTGTGCCTTTGCACCCCTTCGTCTTCGCACCTTTATGCGATGGCACCTCTGTGACTCGTCACTTCTATGCTCTCGCACCTCTGTGTTTCTACACCTCTGTGCGTATGAACGGGATGGCCTTCGTTGCTAGCTTTCCAGTCGGGAAACGCCCCGAATATTACGTTTGCTATGGGCAGTTTAACTACCTGAAGCTTAGAATTGTCTCGGTATCAGCCGTTAACTCACGAGCCAGTACAATCGAAACACAACCTCTTCGCTTGAATGGTTTTTACTGAATCAAAAATTTAATTTTTGTATTGTTTGATTTGGCTCAAATTTTGTATAAGCGTTATTGACGACCAAACGGAATGATTTGCATTATCAGTTTGTTATTTTAACTATAGGCTTACTTTTGAGAAGGGACTAAGAAAAAATCCATAGAAAATTTTCTGTAATATATATATCCCAGGAACGGTGGGTTCAATCGATTCGGTATCTTCTATAATATTTCAGATAATCATAAGAGCTAAATATTGACCAGTTCGGTTTTACATCTCATCCAAGTCAGTCGATAAAACAATGCCGCTTACGTTCGGGACAGAAGAAACCAAGTACAGTATTGTGTAGTGAACAATAGAACGACCTCGAAATGAATGAACCAAACGAACAAAAGCTACCGCCGACACGAAAGTATACAATTGTTGTTGACTTCAGGCAGTGCAATATTCGACCTTCGATACGAGAACTTGAAGGTTTGCTTAAGGAGCAAATGCATCTTGGCATTAAACGTGTGCATTTACTTCAATGCAATAAGATGAATAATGTTGTTTACATCCAGTTTGATAAAGAGTTGGATGCAATTTAATTCGCAAAAGAAAATAACAATGTGCACTATGTGTAGCACGAGAACATTAAGTACAACATTCCAGTATATATGGATGATAGTGCTATAGAAGTGCGTGTGCATGATCTTCACGCAAGCGTCACCGAATCTTATATTCGAAAAACTCACAATATGAAGAGATTCTCTCTATCTATCACAAATGTCCCAATACGAAGAGATTCTCTCTATCGAAAAAAGAAAAGTGGAAGAATTTTTTCCCCGGTATTCTAAATGGCGTACGTTTATTACGCATACACTTGAAGAGGCCTATACCTTCTTATGTGATTTTCGGTCAAGATACAAGAATTCCGTGCAAATCACTTGTTACCTATGACAATCAGATGGCCACATGTCAATATTGCCAAAAAACTGTTCAATACGGTAAGCCATGTGATAAACTGGAGAAGGCGACAACAACACTAAAGGACAACGGTGCTTCCTTCACACAAACCCCAAGCAACCCCAGTATACCTGTGACAGCCGCCAACAACAATAAAGCATCCCCTTCAACGAAACCATCCAACGTATCCCCTATAGAACAAAGTACACCAGCTGCAGTTAACAATTTACCATCCAACCAACCAGCAACTGCAAACAATGTACAACAAGGTGCATCTACAGCAACTAGCAACGAAAAGAAGACGGAAATCGACAACAATATCATCGATGCAGCAATGGATGACGAGACGAACCACGAAGGAAGTGCCCCTCAATCCCCGCAGGAGGGAAATGGAAGCTCCTCTCCCCCTTTGAAAAAGGGTGACAACGAGATCCAACTCAAAAAATTATTATTTTAAAAATCGGCCCTATCGGCTACGTACAGCTATACGCAAATAGGCCTGAATAAAAGTATTATTTAAATAAAAAAATAAAATCTGAATATTAATATTAAGTACTGTTGAAAATGTTTTTTCTTTGCATCTTATTTTAAAAATAACACTTGAAATTCACATATCTCAAAAATTGTATTTTCTATATTATTAATTTTTGCTTTTTTCATATAGAAACCGGCTTTTCGACTCAGTTCGTCGAGTACGCAAAATGTCTGTGTGTGTATGCGCGTATGCGATACATTTTAACCATTTATGGTCAATTTTGAAGCACTTTCGCGTAAAGTTAATGTTGGATTCTTCAAAACGGGTCACACATCACTTTTTCGTCTTTTTCCGACAATACTCCGACAGAGCCGCGATTTGGAAAGTCGTCGACATTTTTCACCTCTTTAAAACGATTCACCCACTTACTCACAAACTGTTTTTACTTTTTCTTGTATTTCGCCGCTCCAGCTTGGGTCGTTTTGGGACCTTCCGGGTGCGAGCACAAAAAAACTGCTTCCGTTGTCAATTGTATGTGTGCGCAGTGCTGCTATTTTGGCGCGCACGAATTCCACATTTCGCTCCCCTACTTCTATGTATGTATGCTATTGCTATTTGCTATTTCTTTTATAGATTGAACATTCCTTCGACTTCTAGTATGGAAGTCTTTGCTAGTCAAATAAATATTAAAAGAAAAGACATTTGTATAGTTTCGGTATATATTCCTCCAAAAGCTTAAGTTGGACAACGACAGCTTAATGAATTGGTAGAAGCCCTCCCTGTTCCACAATTGATTCTGGGAGATTTCAACTCGCACGGAATTATTTTGGGTTCCGTTTACAATGATAGCAGATCATCTTTAATATATAATGTTTGCGACAATTTTAGCATGACGGTACTAAATATGGGTAGCATGACACGGATCCCAAGTCCTCCTGCACGTCCAAGTGCACCTGGAAAATATTTCCTGATTTACACGGTAGCGATAATTTGCCAATCATCATCTCAATTAGAAGTTACAAATGCATTACTAGTTCAGTTAATATTCCATATGATTTGACAAGAAATATTGACTGGATTAAATAATTTATAATAATTTATGGATAATATTTCAAGTATCTTAAATCCAGTTATAGAACTCCCCCTGCTGGAAGAATATGACTTCCTCGTTTGTTCGATTCTGGAGGCCGTAGAACAAGCCCAAACCAAACAATTTCCTGGTCCAACGACCAACAGAAGGCCTCCTAACCCTTGGTGGAACAAAGAGTGCTCAGATGTTAAACAGGCGAAACAAAATGCGTTTAAGACTTTTTATAAAACGAGGAGGAGGAACTCCTCAGAATTTTTAAAAAATTCTTGGCTTTAGAAACCAAGTACAAGGCATACTTCGGGCCAAGAAATGTAGCTATTGGAAACATTTAGTCGAAGGTTTGTCAAGAGAAACCTCAATGAGCACTCTTTGGAATACGGCCAGACGAATGAGAAATCGAAACGTAGGAAATGAGAGTGAGGAATACTCGAACCGATGGATATTTGATATTGAGAGGAAAGTTTGTCCAGATTCTGTTTCTACTCATTGCATTATAAGGGAGTCTTCTCCAAATAATGGTTCCATTGATAGCCCCTTTTCAATGATGGAATTTTATATAGCACTAATGTCTTGTAACAATAACGCTCCTGGGTTAAACAGAATTAAATTCTACTTGGTGAAGAATTGGCCCGACCTTGCAAAAAGACGTTCGTTGGAATTGTTGAACAGGTTTCTTGAGCAAAATATTGTTCCACCTGAATGGAGGCAAGTGAAAGTTATCGCCATTCAAAAGCCGGGGAAACCAACTTCCAATCACAACTCATAAAGACTCATTGCAATGTTGTCCTGCATCAGAAAATTGTTCGAAAAAAATATTCTTCGACGTCTCGACATATGGGTCGAGGCGAACGGCTTTCGAGGAAATAAAGGGACGAATGATTGTCTTGCATTACTTTCGTCTGACATCCGAATTGCCTTCGCTCAAAAACAACAAATGGTATCTGCATTTCTAGACAAGGATGGCTTTTGTCGTATCAAAGAACGCTCACTAGCAACTCTTCACACGATTCAATCAGTGCCATCAAAGAGAAACGGATATCATCGCAACAACAAAAAAAACCGGCATGGTTCATTTAACATAGAATGGACACCAGTGCGAGAGCGAAATTCTCTCGATGGCCTGTCTGAGAATCAACGGCTATCACGCTGCTGTGGGAATTCTCTCTGAA
Organism: Malaya genurostris; assembly: GCF_030247185.1. NCBI lineage: Eukaryota > Metazoa > Arthropoda > Insecta > Diptera > Culicidae > Malaya > Malaya genurostris. The sequence continues at coordinate 279,961,948 of NC_080571.1, forward strand.
GCAACAAACGGTCGCTTATTCTCGTTTCGCGATCCGATTGTATGTACATAGGCAGTTGATAGTTGCGATAGAATCATTTTACTATTTCCGCTTATTCTAACTATGTGCATATAATCTTTGTATAAGTTGTGTCTATGAAAATGTATGTGAATGCTCTACGCAAGAGCTTTTAAATATAGCAACCTAGTATAAGAATCATCAATTCGAATCATCGATTCGATTATCTGCGATAATTGTCAACTTGCGATTCTCTCTTGGTAAATTCCACACAGCGGCGATCATTAGTAGACTGCAATTTTTTAAGGGCCGTGAAATACTCAGAGTATGAAGTGGAGCGAAGAAATGTAGAAAAATTCTCTCACGGTTCATGCATTGAGAGACACGAGTTCTTGTAGCATCTTCTACTGGATTAAAAATGTTGCATACAATATAGATAAATCTCGAGCAGCTTCTGTCAAGCTTTCGGCAATCACCAACACTGTTTTTAGACATTAAAGGAGCATTTGATTCAGTTTCCATTGATATTCTTTCAGACAAGCTCCATCAACATGGACTTCCAGCGATTATAAATAATTTTTTGCACAACCTTTTATCAGAGAAATGCATGTATTTTTCACATGGTGATTTGGCAACACTCAGAATTAGCTACATGGGTCTCTCGCAAGGCTCATGCCTCAGTCCGCTCTTCTATAATTTTTACGTCAGTGACATTGACAGCTGTCTAGTAACCCCATGTACCATGTGTATGTCGGCCTCATTTTGGCTTCAAGAAACATGACTGGCAAGAAGGAAACGTTTTTTTTGGGCAAAATAAGGCAGTACTTCTTTCGACATATTGAATGACAATTATCAAATCACTATGGTCTGGGTCCCAATGGCAATGAAAAAGCAGATATTTTGGCCAAATGTGGTGCTATTGAGGGTGAAATTTATGAGATACCGATTGCTTTCAACTAATTCTATAGCGCGTCTCGCCAAAGGACACTTTACAGCTGGAAAGCTTCTTGGGATAAAGATGATCTGGGTCGGTGGATGCATTTTATTATTCCTAAAATATCGACAAAGGCATGGTTCAGGGGACTGGATGTGAGTAGGGACTTCATTCGTATGATGTCCAGACTCATGTCCAATCACTAAACGTTAGATGCACATCTCCTTCGAATTGGACTTCCCGAGACTAATCATTGTGCTTGAGGGCGAAGGTTATCGCGAAATTGATCATGTCGTTTGGACATGCGTGAAGTATCGTGATGTCAGATCTCAACTAATAAATTGCTTGCGTACTCAAGGTAGACTATCCAATGTCCCATTTCGCGACATTCTTGCTTGTCGTGACCTTCCTTTCATGCAACTTCTTTATCATTTCACTAAGTCCATTGGAGTTCCAATTTAGATTTTATTTTATGCTAGACTGTTTTCTTTTCCATGAGTTTACCCAATAGCCAGCTATCTTATATTAAATAAAAGTGATGAACTGATACAAACAAACTTGAAATAGTTATAAGATCATGTACAAAATGAATGTATTTCATTTAATGTAATTTATAATAGCAAAAATAATAATGATAAAAACAGTGTTTAGATTAACAAATGAATACCAAAATACTAATATGATATTCGAAATGTATTAGGTTTAAAGTACTATGTATTGTGGATGCCACGGTGACGAAAAACTAATGTATATTGTCTTGTGAATTAAATGTATTTATGAAAAAATATATTAACAAGAATTAATGATATCAACTGTAAATACTGTTCACTTTGTCATTCAGTGATGCATGGTTTACTGATTCGAGACACTAGCTTTATGTAACATGACTACTCTACGTCGCGCAATCCAAGATAACGTTCCCACCCATCAAAGACTACCTTTATCGAAACACTTAAAAACAAACACCCAGCTTACCATTTGTAAACAACCTTCTTGACATCACAAAATAAATACGGACATAAAACAGACACCAATGTTCAGATTTCAAACAAAAACGCTATTCAAAGCATAACAAACAAAGTACCGTACGACAGCAACTCGCCGATCTAGGTCAAGTACGTCCGTACACTCACGATAGGCACTCATCCGCTCTTTAGAACAAATTAAACGCACGTAAAAATACTCGTTTCTGATTCTCACACTCTTCTCTCGCGCTCTCCCTCTGGTTAGAATAGGAGAGGAGAGGTTAAGTATAAAAAGGAGAAGTAACTGAAAATAAACAGGATTATGAAAATTATATTACAATGAGTATCCATCATTTCAAATTTGGTCGATATCGATTAGCTCGATTAATCGATTAGTAGACTTGATAAACCTACGGTTATATTTTCAAGCTTCCAAAAATGAATGGATTACTAGAAAAAATCAAATATCATACATTACTAGACATCTACGCTCTATCAGTTTCTCTGACTACCGTAACAAACTTAACTGATGTGTAATTCCAACTTGACACCTGTTTTTTTTCAAGTTTTCTAATACGTATAAATATGTAACATTAAATAAATTTTCAACAGCCGAATTGCCGAAAATGTCAATTCTACCAGTATTTCAGCGAAAAGAAAAATTTATTGATGGCAGTATCTGGAGGTACCGCAGCAACAAAACGTCAGATTTTGCTGAGAGCTAGTGTGAAAATTACTTTCCAAAATTTCAACAGCTGCCATCGGCAATTAAATTTAAGTATGTACACACTCAACTTCGTAGCTCGTAAATTTTTGCATCTTCTAAATTTCTGAAACCAAATATTTTTAATCTTCTGAAAAATCAGAACACATAAACATTTACTGACAGCAGAATCTTAAGGTACCGCTCCGATGAAACGATATTTTTACCTAAAAAAAATTTGCCGATATTTGAAAAGCTGAGATCGGTAATTCAATTTAAGTGTGTACTGTGTGATTGCATATTGTTCGTTTTCGCAAAGTGTGCAGCTAGTTCACCAGTCTTTTAATCTCAGCTATGCGTACTGTCACCATGGAGGATTCAAAAAGTTGGTCATATTCACCACAGCATTGGAATTTTCAATGATTTCATACCCTTCCATGCTTTGACTATCGTACGACAAAACGATACAGCATTAAGTTCAAAGCACGGCCGATACGAGGAAACGCAACTGCGAACAAAGGAACTAAACGATGCGACTAAAGTATACATAATGTAGTTAATATGGTCGCAAAGATAGCGTAAATTAATTTAAACGCGTTTTAAAAGACATTTAAAACTCTGATAACGATGTAGCGCTTTTATTTATTACATTAGTACTTACTCGCTTTCGTGTATTTTCGCAACCTGTTCTACCGGCGACCTGGTACTGGTATCTGTTCACTCGGAAGCATATTCGAAGCATAGCGGTATCGAAACGGATTCAAATCGGTTTCAGATCCGGCTGATGTATCTTATTTAAATATGCACTGATCAAAATTGATCAAATTTGTGTTGTAAAATTAAGCTACTTGAATTGATAATTTTGCATTATAACGTTGCATCTAAATTCTGGCTAAGTTTTCTTTTCAAATATGAAGCAACATAGAAAATTTTTATATTCGATTATTAAAATATTTTTCACTGTGGTAGATCATGCGTATTTATTATCATCTAACATACACCTGGTAGTTAATGATTTTGACTTTACATTACAATACTATTACATATTAATTCTATTGCAAACAAATTGGTTTCAGCACAAGGATTTGCAATTAAATTGACCGAAACACAGTCAATCAATAACTTTTGAGTCAATCTTTGAAAATCCCGCCTAATCGGGCTTTTATTTTAACTAGCTACCCGCATAAACATCAACTCTGCGAGTATCCCGTCCGAGCCCTCTCCTCGCCGACAAATTGCTGGCACGGTTATAATTTAATAATATTAAACGGCGCCAGCAGGAATTATCACATGGCAGTAGGGCATCGATCTCCTTCTCTCTCTCTCTCTCTCTCTCTCTCTCGGATTTTCGGTGCCGGCGTTTTCGTAAAGGGATTTTCAACCGAATTCTTCCGTCCACACATGCTCCCGTCCACTATAGAGAGTCAGTCCACTGCTGTGCTTGTGCCGAGCTTGCTTGAAAGGTCGACTATAGAAAACGCACATTTGTGAGTGAATGAGTGAGTGACCGAACGAGCGGATTTCATGAGAAAGGAAACCTCATCGTCGGAGGGGGGCCTTCGGGGTGAATCACAGATTATTTAATATAGAGGAGGAAAGGAGCGATTAATTAAATTAAGCCTCATCAAACGCTGTGCTTGCCGCCTGACATACCTACAGCAGTGAGCATTTGAGGGATGGAGAAAGGTTCTTGGTTTGTCGGACCTGGAGAGGTCGAACAGGTTGACAACTTAATACCGGAAGTGTCTGAAAGCGGTCAACATCCTGGTGAAAAGTTAGGAAAACAGCACGAATAAAAATCTTTTTTTTGTTTAGAGACAGATGTAGTAAGGCACATCTTTGCGGCAAACCCACTTCTTCACTATCCTTATCAGGTGTGCCAGTTCATAATGTGGGATTTATTCAAGAGATGTCTCTCCAAAACATAGTGAATCAATAGTGGTGATGTAGGGTAAGGGCTCCCTATTTCATCTCATTTGTAAGGACGTCGCCTTCAAACCCCGATTTAGCCACTAAAATCACTATAACTATTTCATATTACTGCTTCATTCGCCTTGCTCCACATTGAGAATTGATTCACATTTCTTGAAAATTTAACAAATATTCATAAAACAGCTAAAAACACTTATGATGTGTTCACTACTCTGCTCCTAATTCCATCTCAATGGATTTTTATCCATCCTATCGTTGATCCTTTATTCATCCTATAAATTAGCAATGGCGACAGCAATCAAAACAAAATATTCCACTATTGCACTCTCAGGTTCAAAATGTCAGAATTCTTCTTAAAAACGTCCTAACGCCAACTAGCAGACAACATACGATATTTCTAGAACCAGTTTGAAATCATTTCAACATTGAAAAATTTTTCGGTCGTTTCCGTTACCTTTCGCTTTAAATTTAAAATTACTGTAAAGTTAATTTGGTGAACTTTAAATAAAAACTAAAATGTAATTGTTACTATTTATTCATTCCTTCTTAAAACAAAGTGTAGAGCCAGAGATGCCATTTATACTTATCTGTATAAATCTTATCTGTATTGTATAGATTTTGGCGTTCGCATACTGATTTAAATCAAAGTACAGATTTTATACAGATTTCCTTAATTTAATAGAGATTTGTACAGATTCATAGAAAGTGAGAAGTAAAAAATTAGACTTTTTTCTTTGAGTATCTATTAGTATTTGATTGCAGTGATTCTTTAAAAGTTTATTAATCAACGGACAAATCACATGTTAAAGTGGAAATCTTTTATACAGATAATAGATTATGATTAACATCATTCTATTAGTGAAAACAGATAGAGCAGATATAAACTTTCTATGCAACGTAATACATATTTTCTATGAAAATACCTGGCATCTCTGTGTACAGCCGATGAAACACACACACTTCACAGCGTTATGTTGACGTATAGCGGAATGAAACCAGTGCTACTAGATTTGCCACAATGGTTATTTCATTAGTATTTAACACGCTCTTTCTGGTAATATTCGAAGCTAAAACAGTTTTATTTAAATATTAATATCAATAATATACTTAAACTAATGTCACGGATACCAAAAACATACTTTTTGATAATAATTTGAAGAAGAGAAACAATTTATTTTTTGTGACAATATGAGATAACTTGGCAACTTTGCGAAACCAAATGAGATGAAAACAAAGCGCAACAAAGTGAAAAACTTTCATCTCATATTTTTAAAGACTTTTATTGTTTGTCGGGTAATTTTTGAAGTTTTAAATCGTTAATTAAACAAGTGGCAAGTGAACATTACTAATTATGAACCCATCCAGCATTCAATGGTAGTGTAATTTTGCGAAATAGTGATCATGTTTTGAATAGATATTCAGAAACATGACGAACTGTAAATCTTGAGACGAAAATGTATCCTAAATTGAAAAGTGAGTTTATTTAAATGAAAAAAAAAACGATAACCGATGAACTTAAAACCATTTCTTGCAATAGGAAAGTGTGACAATAGATTTTATAATCTTTTTAAAACATTTCGCAGTTTGATTCAGGTAGGTTGTAAAATATTATTCATGTTCAAAGTAATGAGGTGAAGGGATGAGATGGAAATAGGAGCTCAGATGAAATAGGGAGCCGTTACCCTATTTGATATTTATTCGGCACTACCGTAATAGTGGAGTGATATCATCAATAAAACAGCAAGTGCTGTGATAATAGTTAGAATAATAAAAACAATCACAAATCATGTTATGCAGCCGAATAAAAAATATTAACCAATTTAGAACGTACGCAGAAGTAACAGGAGCGTAGACTACCGCTATGTCAATTCAAACCTGCCGTTCAAACACTGCGCCTACTGTGTGTTCGAGACATGATGACAATGCTGCGCTCCTGTTACTTCTATGAATCAAATTCAAGCTAAATAGCATTTATTGTGTTTAATGAATAATGAACTGAAGCGTAGTGGAAATTCTGCATCGAAATATCATCGGAGACTCTTCTCACTATCGATTATCTCTTTAGTGATATTTCTGTGGGTTTTCGTCATCAAGTTTCGTTGATAGTAAAAATCACTTGTGAACTTCGAGGTTCACAAGTGATTTTTAGATTCTTAAATAATCGGAGGTGATTTTCTCAGTCACTGAGTTTTTCTAGAAAATCTCTTGAACTGATTTTTTCACGAGTGATAGTGAAATGAACTTCATCTGATCTAGATTTTCCCATCACTGATCGTAATCACTTAGTTTTTGCAATACCTATATTGAAATAAATACGTTCTCATGAAGGTTATGCAATCACTGAGAAAACTTACTCTTGAATCGAGGCCCGGAAAGCCAAGTGTCATTTTACCATTCGACTCTGTTCGTGGAGTACGCAAAATGTCTCTGTGTATATGTATCTTTATAATGCACTACCTTTTCTCGTAGATGGCACGTGTTTCATTGATTTTTTTATCTTTTTGATTTTTTGGGTATATTTGATTTCTGTGCTTCGTAACGACGGTCTGTTTAGTACTTTAAAAATTTTATTTCGTACTGAATCCAGTGATTATTGAGCGCTATCTATTGCGCGCAAAATAAAATTATTATTGTATCTCGAAAATGAGTTGTCTGTGCGAAGCTAAACCGGACAAAACATGGGGTTTATCAAGCCACAATTTTCGACTTGAAATTCGGATAACGGGTTTTTGAAATATACTTTAAGATGGATATCTATATATTTCTATTTCATTTTATATTACTTATTAAAACTATATTTACTAAAATTTTATGCGGAACGTTCATTATACGTTGCGAAAGAATCAAATAGCCGTTAATAAGGACCAGAGCTAATAAAAATTATTTTCATAGACTCAAAATGGACGAAAATGACGAACAATAAATGTCACTCTCAGCTCCACTTGCAAATTATGAGAACGGAATCCATTTACATAAGCGGAACAGTAATTTCAAAATGATGTTCTTTCTTACATTTACCCTTTAAGTCATTTTCGTTTTTTTTCACGGAAAGATCGAAATCAGCGTTTTGGCGAAAAAGTTAGTTGATTTTCTGATTTTAGTTAATTATTTTTGGAGACAACTAAAAGCTTAATTTACTAATTTAGACAATTTCTTATTCCCTTAATAACGATAAAATAGTAGTTGAAGTGGATATTTTTTCAGTTGAATTCACCAATTAAACGTGCTGTCATTTCTTAGCTAAGGAACATTCCATCTCCATTCAACTAATGTTTTAATTGAATTAGAAAAATAAAATGTTAATTTCAACCAACATGAATGGTTGAATTGGCTTCTGAAAGCTGCAGCTATATGATGCACTGTCACAAAAAAACGGTAACACCGTAATGACTACTAGCCACTAGAAACTACAACCAGTTGCGATATAGGTTATGAGATACAATGAATTTCGTTTGATATACACAATTAGAGTGCATAATACGAAACTTTCTTCACTGTTCAACATAAAAAAATTGTTATATACAATCGCATCAAATGCGCATAAAAACTCTGAATATGAATGTTTTGTTGGTGCTGGCATTCAGCAGTGATGGTGACAGATAGAGAAAGTCAAGTATAGCTGTAACTTCTTCATTTTTTAAAAGGCACGGATGGGATAACCATCAATCTGTAAGTTTTAATAACATCTTTAAAATGAAAATTATCAAAAAAAATTAAAACCACGCTTTTTTTTAATTAACTTTTTCGGATTATTTTGTAATTATTGATAATTCCAAATTTTGTTCAGTGTATATTTTTTTAGAGTGTCCAATCGATCCCCTACAACTTCTTCCTGAACGCCATTGTTGTACAATTAACGGTTTCCGAGTTATAACGATTTGAAAAAGGCAATTTTTGTGAAATACAAAAATACATACGCCTTTTTTAAAACTCAGTCGTGAGTCCGACTGACCTCTCAATCGGTTCAAAACTTATGGTTTGCCATACTGAAGCCATGTGCAAAGTTTCATCCAAATCGGAGAAGGTCGATTATGATTTTGTCACTTGTTCGTCTACTCATTCCTGGAATTGCTCTAACGCGTATGCACGGAATTCCTAAGAACGCAGGTTCGAGTCCTGTCTCTGAGCGTATCTTTTTCCAAAAACTCAACTTTTCTGTAAGTTTTTCATTAATTTGGCTTCTCCAATATATGTTTCCGCTCAGTCATTGCAAAAACCTTCAAATGACTATTCTGGACGTTTCTGGTTAACCACTCTAGCTTTGAAAGGGTCAGTTGTTGACAGTAGAGCTCAAACTTTAAATAGAGAAACAACTAGGGGAAAGTGTTATAAAGCACCCCAGCTGGCCAAAACGTCCCCCTTCCTTTTTTAAGTATTCAAGATCTTCCTACACAAAAGTTTTATCACTAACCCTAATTCGGCACGTCAGCAAAGACATTGCACTCCGTTGCAAAACAGAAAGTGTTCTGTAAATAGCAGAAACTTTACGTCTGCTTAGCGGTTCAAATTGAACTGCCTGCCGAGTTTAGCACTAAGCAGTTCAATTTGAACTGCTCTGCTCTGATGAGTCAAAGACGAAACGTAAAAGTAATAAAAACGGTTATATGCCGTAGCACAAAATTTGGCTAACCCCTAAATGATAATATCATAAGGCAGCATTCCGATGTAAGGTTTTACTTCGACTAAACAAGCATTTTTACCGTATAAAACATCTAATGGTCGGTTGCTACTTAGTAATTACCTTTAAGCAGTGCCTAAAGCCTCTATTTACAGTATAAAAATCCAGAGATACGAAGGCATTTCTTTGATATACGAATTTTCCCATAACAGTCACTCAACGGACATTCAACAGTATACTTCGAGTTAAAATATTGTTTTAAAGATTTATAACGGTTATTAAAAGAAAATGTAGTGTTGGGAGGATAAAATATGTTCGTTTCCAATTGTAATTAATTGATTATGCAATTGATTTCTGGTGCGAAGAATATCTACTTTATCTGCTTCTCTTCTATATCGACATTTCAAGGGGCATATTGCATCAATGTTGTGGGGCATTCCACTGATTTGCTATTAGGAATATTATACGGTTGCTGGGGCATTATGCCTACGGCAAGCGAAAAAACTGAGAATGTGGTCGTTTTGGAAAATGTGTTTGTATCAATCAATTCTCATCACTTCTACCGGAATCATTGGAAATTATGTTCCTCAGGTGTATTGCAAATACCTACATCCACGAAGAAAATATATCAGTTATATTATCAGTACATTTAGAAATATCTCGTTGTTTTCTTAAAGGGGCTTATTATAACACTTTACCCTATATTTTTCAGTGTTAATTGATGTGGCGTCCAAGGATCAAGCTTCCTTTTGAATCGATCTTTGCGCAAATGTTTCTTTAGCTGTTGGGTTATCCTACGACTACTAACATGTCGGTCAACTTCGATTGTCTAATTACAGACGATTGGGAGAATTTTCGAACATTTACACTTATAAATTCTGTAAGAAATAAGTATATTTTCCGATAAATTCTCAGTTTCAAAAGCAACAAACATAAAACTGATCATCAACACTTCCTTGAAAGTAGCACAATTCTATTGTTTTCACATCACCTTTATCATTGACGAAAGACCAATTTTCGATCGGAATGATATGGACTCATAAATTTGAATATAAATGACTAATGATGCAGCTGAAAACCGGCTCAGTTCCGACACGGCGGTGAAGGTAGTTTTTCTGCGCTATCGCGATACGCTGATTTTGGGACGCGCAAATCGAGAAATCAAATGCGTTTTCGCCTCGGGGGATGTCAATTATGCTGATTGTTTTCCTCTTTACAAATCGATCCGATGGGATGCTTAATGGGTACGTTTCGGCACGACGGTATCGCCTCCGAGACGGCGGATAACGGAACGGAACGGAACGGAACGGAACGGAACGGAATCACCGGCAAAATCGGCGCCCAGCCAAGCTTTCTGCGTCACTGGGTGTGAACCGCCCTTAAATGATTCGATTTAATTTAATTCCCACACAGTCGTGTTCGTTTCGGACAACGCCATTTCCAACGCAACGCCCCGCAGGAATGTTTTCGGCCACTAATGAGTTTAATTGGTGAGTGTGGAAGTTTTGGCTTTCGTCATTTTGTGCTGTGCAACAAACTGCCGGCAGTTTAATGGCGGAGTCCGATTTGCATGCGACGCGCATTGACCGAATATGGCACTAATTAGCAGCTGGAGCAGTTGGTGGGCCAATTGCAACCAAGGCTTCGTGTTCGTTTCGAAATAAATGTCTGACAAATTGGCAGGCCAATCCTAGACGAACTTCGTTCAGATCAGTTTTGAAATTCGGAAGAGTTGAAATACCTAGAATAAAATAAACATTCACCCGCTGGATTGTGTATGGAAAAATATGCATTACTGCTTAAGTTTGCCAAAAAATAAAACATAAAACCGGCGGACAAGACAGCGGATCCTCTGAAAAACCGATCAGCAACTAATTTCGTCTGTCACGCCCCTTAATATTCTTCCAACGCGACCTTGTTTATCACTGTTTCAGTAAGCCGAGTTGTGTCATGCCCAATTCGTTCCGCAGTTCAGCTTTCTCGGAGTATCGCGTCTCGTTGCGGAGCGGACAGATTCTTTCTTTAATGAAATTTGTTCCGATAGTCATCATTAAATTAGCCATGAAAAATGTGCAATTACCGAGGGGCGTAGCCGGCCGTATCGGTTGGTTGGGGCCTTAAGCCGGAGAGGTGGCAGATTTTCCAATGCATAAATAGGTAGCCGAAGCACTACTGTCTTGCTAACTGCACTTTTCTCTCGTTGAATGATTTTAAATCTTCATCTGAGCCCTCACGGCACGCACGGGGTCTTTGGTAGCCATCTACTGAAGCCACTAAATCATCCTTCGGCCGTCGTTGTGCTGCCTAACAATGGACCTACCTATAAGCAACATACCATACCAGGATACTTTTTGTCGTTCAGACTCGTGGAGAACGTTTATAATCATTAAGAGGTGACGCCCCCTCTACGGCCGGGTGCATGGCAATTTCAATGGATTTATGAAGTGAAGTCGTTGGCTTTTGTGAGGGGCAAGTTCAAAGGGTCTATCTTGCAAATTAAATCTCCCATCTCTCATTGATAAGTTTGAAGTATGTGCAACATAGTCCGGAGAGCAGCGTTGAATCGTTCGGAAGATAACTCGTCAGTATGTCTGTCTGTCTGTCCGATGTTCGCATCGACTACCAACAGAAAAGGATGTTAGCGTGTTTTCCATGCGAATTGCGAGAAGTAGTTTCTCACAGTTTAAGAAGCCGAAACGATTCCGTTGCTCGACAAAAACAAAACTTCCTAGAATTTGTACCCAATTAACCTACTTTTGTGCTGTTGATTTTTATTTCTTTGTTCATACATCCGAACAAGCTCGGGCGCCCTTTTGCTCAGTTCCCAGCTTGACGTAATGGATTCGTTGGAAAATGATTTATGACTCTTAATTGGAGGATGGTCCGAACCATGCGTCGCAGTATCATCGCGGCAAAAAAACGGCAAAAGGGATGCAAGCAACAGAGGGTGCACACGACCCGAAAACCTAGATGCAACACAACAGGTCAAACCGCAAAATGGATCCGGCCTTTTTAATTGTATCACACTTAGCGGGGTGGCATCTTTGCGTTTACGATGCTCGTTTATTGTCTAGATCCTGCGAAAGTGCATCAGCTGTCGAAAAGAAGAAGCTGGCTTATAAACATTTTTGGTTCGTTGCGACGATGGTCAGGATGGTAGGATGGCAGAAATAATAATGCAGGATGTTTTCCCGAGATGTTTCTGCAAGCAAGGATTTAGTTCACCGTCGAAACTATTGCGTCATTTTTTTTCTGTAAAATCAGGTTCCAAAAAACCATTGCTGTTATTTTTCAATCGCAAGATAGTATCATATACAGAGCTAATAAAAGTAATTTTCATTGAATCTAAATAGACGAAATTGACGCAACATAAATGTTACTCTCAGTGCCAAATTTTTAGAACAAGATACATGTCCAGTCGACAACAAAAGTGCAATAGTAGTTTTAAAATTGTGTTCTTTCTTTCGTTTATAATTTCAGTCATTTTCGGTGTAACGTGAAAATCGTATACTGTGCAGTATCGATACTCAACTGAAACTTCGAGAATCAATAATGACAGAAAACGATACACAATGATTTTTACCTGTTGGTGTTTGTATCTATAGTAGTTTTGATTTCCAAAGACTGTAGTAACTTTGATTTATCACAGTTTTGACAAATTTTATAGCCAACTTCATATATTTTCAATATATTGAAGAAAGAATGAGATTGAAATTAAACTTAATTTCCATGCAAATCGTATTATTTGGTATCGCCTTGTCGCAGTCAAACAACCATCGATATCGACTGCAAAACCCAATCGCTTCGGTAAGAAAAAGATACTATGTATTTGGTAGAATCCAAAAATGTGACTTGTACTGCAAACTTCTCAAACTAGAAGAAACCATTAATACTAACTGCTAGCGATTGAAAATGATTAAATTGGATCAAGTATTGATCGAAAAACAACCAGAGAGCTCCTCAAGACATGAGAGTTATTTTGCAGCACAATAACCCTCTTGCACAGCAAAAGCGATCGAAAACCCCATTTCTGAACTTGAGATGAGAACTTTTGCCTCACCCGTCATACTCCTCAGATTTGACCCCTTCCATTTAGAATTTGTTTTCATCGATGTCTCACGCACTTATTTCATTAGGTATGAATATGTGGAGAGATAGCTCCACGACTGGATCGCCTCAAATGATGGATTCCGCTGGCAACTACTTCGAATAAAGTATCTGTGGGATTTGTCAGTCTTATTGTTTCTTTTTCTAGGTATTGAATTCATTGCCAGCAGAAGCTGATGTACCTTGTTGAATCTTGGCTACAGATGATTGTTTCCTTGATCAGCGAAATTTGTTGGTGTTAGGCTCTGTTGCAAAACTACTAACGTTGCTTGTGGCGAGTGTTGAAGAATCGCCGTTTTTCTTTGGCGAAGATGAATTCTTGTTCAGTTTCTTACAATGCTTACCGTATTGAATAGCTTTTTGCTAATTTTGATATGTGACGAGTTGATGATCGTATGTGGCAAGCGATTTACATGGGATCCTTGTATCCTTAACGAACGTCACACAGGATGGTACAGAATTCTTCAGGCGTATGCGTGAATCTTTTGCACATCATTTTCGAAAATTTGTTGATTCCAAAATTCTTAAAACTGCATGAAAATCGAGATTTAGTGTCATCTCGAAAATTTTTTTTGGAAATATCGACTTTCTGGGAGTCGAAAAAAAATGTTTTTGAGATGACACTAAATCTCGACGTTTCATGCAATTTTAAGACTTTAATTTTCGTTTTCGGAAATCTCATGTACTCCCCCCTGTGGTGATTATCCCTTATCCGCCTGACAGCATCCCTTACCCATATCCCATTAAGCTCAAATTTTGCACGGGGACTTTTTACGAGGTGCTTAAACTTTTGCCAGTGCTCACGAAACGAAATTAGAGGTAATCCCAAAATATTGGTACCAGAAGTCGCAGTCATTTGATTCTCAAACTTTATCAATGGCCCTATAGTAGCTTTCAAACGAGCCCATCTCCGAGATACTTGCGCGGTAAAAAAAACAACGCATTTCGTCGTTTACGTCATTCATATCATCATATCTCCGGAACCAAAAGTCACAGCCATTTGATTTTCAAGCTTGATCAATGGCTTAACAATAGCTTTCAAATGGGTCTAGGCTTGTTGAAATCGGTTTAGGTTTAGTTTACGTCATTTATACCATCATATCTCCAGAACCAGGAGTCACAGCCATTTGGTCTTTGAACTTGATCAATGGATAAAAAATAGCTTTCAAACCAGTCTAAGTTTGTTGTAATCGGTTTAGTCATCGCTGAGAAAATTGAGCGGTAAAAATATCATCGAAAAGTGCACACACATACACACCCACGGACATTTTCCGATTTCGTCGAGCTTAGTCGAATGGTATATAACACTATGGGTCTCCGAGGCTTCGTTCGAAAGTCGGGTTTTCCAGCAATTCTAATACCTTTAAATAGAGAAAGAAGGCAAAACCTGTCCATCTTGTGGTGTAAGAAAGCCTCATTAACTATTTCATTAGAAATCGATGCAAGTTCTGACCGTCACAGTCGTAAAAAGTTTTTACTACCATCAAATAGCTAAGCCTACATGTTCGAACAAAGCACGCTGTGTGCTTTATTTGCAAAGGCGGTGATGTTTTTTTTTCTGTACCAGCACGTATCGATGCGTACTGGTTTTGCATCGTCAGTTTATATGACAGTTCAAAAGTTTTGACACTTATCGCCATGTAATTTAGGAACCGGAAGTCGAATCCGGTTGAAATTACACAGTATCTTTTAAGATAATAAGAGCTTAATTTTGAATCAAGATTTGTGCAAATCAGTTTAACCGTTGCTGAGAAATCCTATTTTTGAGTTCTTATTTTTTAATTTTCCTAAACTATTATCAGTGCTTTCAGAACCGGAAGCTTGGGACTAGTAGTCTCAAAGTAGGTTTATATATACACAAAATAACAGAAGCACTTCCAGTTGATGTACTGACCATCTCAGTACATCTTATTTTACATACCTTGAGTTTGCATTCATGATTATCAAAACTTGCTACATTTTTTTCTGATGACAGACTCGTTCAAAATCGGAATACCACAAATTTTTGTTTTTAATGGATCGATGAGCGGGCTGGAACATTTATGGATTTGTTTTGTGCGCCGTTCGATTCACGAGACACATTTTGATCGAAATTCGGCTGTTTCTTCGTATTCTACAAAATTCAGGATGATCTCAATCATGGAGTACTGGATGAACGAACATCAACCCCATAGTAAGGCATCGAAAGAGGTAAAAACTAATGTCATTTTCGCTTGATGCCAAACCTAACCCAGTTTCCACCCTAACTGCTGTCAAATCGTTTGTTTGAAGCTAGTTTCGAACGTAGTTTCAACGTTGTTGAACTGAAAATAGAGTCAGTTTCGAACCTGGTTTTTAAATCAGGTTTACTCAAATCCCCGTTGCTAAGTGCGAACCCAACACAGTTTCATGAAAAAAAGTGTTTGTTTGATGAAACTACCCCGGATCAGTTTCAGTTTTCTCAAGCGAAAACGATATAAATCTTCAATCAGTTTCTGACGGCCAATCAGAGAGCGAAAATAGACTTGCGACACGGCATATAAGTAATTGCTGGCATAGGGGTTGCCATAGAGATAGAACTATAATTGAATGCTGTGGCGCCTGAGCACAGCGAAACATGCTCGGTTCTTCAAGTCAATTGGGTTGCTTCAAAAAATAATTTCCCCGGATGAAAGCTAGCTACGGCATCGAGTTCCGTCTCTGCGGTATTCATTACATAGTTGTGTTCGCATGCCATTTTTCGAATCTCTCTTCCTCATTAGATTCTGATCAAATTTAAAACAAGTCGAAACGGCTACATTTTAACAAGACTAAAACAAATCATTGAATCCCATAGTTGTTTTATATCGTATTTAACGCTTAAATGCGCAATTTTGTTCTTGAAGCTTCGAATTTACGCGTTTCATGCAAATTGTTATAAAAAAATCGACCTTGCGCTTTTGAGGGATGAATAACATTTCCATTAGGATAAAGGAATACTAGAAAATAGTGGGTCGTTGCCCCAGGTACGAAAATTTACGAGCCTGAGCTCAACATGTTTCAACGGCCTTGATTTTATGCCATATTCGTTTAAATTCTTAAAATTCCTTGTAAAAATTGGCTAAAACCATTTGTTTTGGAAGAATCGGTAAAGCTTTTATCCGGTTTTTGCGTTCAAAAATACCTAAACGGGTTTTCCACACTAAGTTGCTCTTATCCGATTTTTGCATTCAGCCGATTATAGCAGATCTCTTCTGCTTCATCTGGATTCTCATTTGGAAATAGGTTTTGCACGAACATGACATAACCTCACACAGGGAGCTAGATGAACATCGTTTGGCAGCCATCCGTGGTTTGTTTACATGTTCATTTCGTATCATTCAATTATGTTCCATGTTATTCCCATATCATTCCATTGTGTTCCTTTATATTCCAGTGTAAGCAAACTACCGATTCCTGTCAAAGGTGAATTTGATTCATCGGTAGTTCATTAGTGTCGGCATCGTGAAAAACGTAATTAGGTTCATTTGACGGTTATCAATTGGGTTTTACAATTAGGTTATACACGATGACACCACAATTTAACTGTCGATGAATCAAATTCATCTTCGACAGGAATCAGTGGTTTATTTACAATGTAATATAAAGGAACATAATGGAATGAAACAAGAATAACATGGAACAGAACGAAATGATACGGAATGAACAGGTTTGTTAAAACCACTGATAACCATCAAACGGTATTCATCCAGCTAATTTTGTGTGGTTGTGTCATTTTCGTGCGAAACCTAATAGTTTGTTAGCATGTCCATTTCGTATCATTTCATTCTGTTCCATGTTATTCTTGTATATCATAATTTCATTGTGTTCCTTTCAGTGTTCATTCTAGTGAAAACAAACCACCGATAGCCGTCATAGATGAATTTGATTCATCGATAGTTCATTTGTATAAACAACGTGCGAACCCTTATTAGGTTTTTTACCGTCACTGCTAACCTCAATCGGATGAACACTTTTTGACAGTCCAGCAGTACTGTTTGTAAACAGAAATTTCTTTTGTTTGTTTATTGACAAATTGGATCAGACCATTTACGGTCCGCATCGAATAATAAAGTTTTAAAACATTTGTTCACGATTGAATACGGTTTGTTTTTGATATTTATTAAATAAAAGTGACTAGTTGCAAAGTGTAAAGATGATTGTTTTAGATGTGCTCTTCGATTTTTGTTTAAGCTTGTTTGTAAACAGTACCGCTGAACTGTCAAGGATGAATACTTGTTCATTTGTGTCGTCACGATAAAAAACCTATTTAGATTTTTTATAGTGACGTCACAAATGAACAAGCATTCATCTTTGACAGTACAATGGTACTTGAGCTTGAGCGACCACCCCTGGTTGCTACTCCGTTACTGATCGGGATTAGCTGAAATTGTACAGGGAGTTTCTAGATGATCCAACCTGGGACTGGTAAATCATCCTTCAATGTACATCTTCTGGTAACTCCAGAATTCATTGATCAGTACCGGCGCCGGCCAGGCCTGAACGTAGATTGTCTAAGGAATGGGAAGGGGTGTTAGTCCAACACTTGTTGTCACTAGAGGCCGTATATACTACTGCGCACTCCACAAGTGTCACGGGAGAAGGATATTTGTTAGTAAAAATTTCAGTATTGGTATTGTCTGCGCGCGACTCAGTATGTTCCGATTTCAAGATGCTCGGATGCATCACTATACCGACGAAACGATCTGCCACTCGCTTTTAAATCTGTATCGTAAATTTAACTACCCATCAGTAACTCATAATGTCAAAATGAGATCTTGGTAAATATGTTTGGAATTGGCAACCCAGGTTGATAAACTGTTGATTCTAGAATAACAATATCCTTGGTTACGTTTGTTGTTCAATTGAAAAAAATGAATAGAACAAAATAAATCAATAAGTATTTCACCATGGTTCTATTGTATGTCGCAAAGGAAGAAGACGAAATTGCAATTATAAATGTATTAAATTAAATTTAAATGGTTAGCTTATATTCCATCTAACGATTTTTGTAAAAACGTCTGCGATATCGTTTGTTTATGCGCCTACGCTTAGAAATCCAAGTTTGTGGACAGCCGTCAAGACAGAAAAAGGATCAAAAGGAGAGGAAATATAATCCGTTTTTTTTGTTTTCAGCGCTGCACCGGTGTAGTGTAGCTGTGACTATGTTCGCTCCAATTTGGGTGTAATCAAAGTATCTTTTTCTTTCCTACACTCGAAATTGATACTATCGAATATGGTAACCAATTCGACAAATGTCAATAAAAACTAATACAGGGAAAATATGACGAAAAATTAAAACGATTAAGACGACTTAGATTGACTTCACCAAGATTCTTAGTGAAGAAGTATTTTTGATATGACAGAATTAAAAGTTTTGCGAGTCATACTTACGATAATCCACCCGTATTCAAACACTCGGTACTTGTACAAACAGAACATCCATGAACGAGATGTAAAGTAAAATACCTTTGCAACAACTATTTTTAGTTTTTCATTGAAAAATAAATGAATTGGCATTTTACTGCGGTCGGTCGTGTCATAGTAGAATCGATATTTATTCTATGGACAGATAACAATTTGAGTGAGTAACCGGCCGTATTCTTGGGCTGTTTTATACACGCTCTCTTCATTTCTTATCAGGAAACAATTAAATGGTAACTTCGTAAAATTTTCGAATATATTAATATTGAAGTTCGCAGTCGAAGTTTATGTAGAGCTCCACAGCAAAATCTGGTATATACACAGCTAGATTTCGTATATTTTCTGGAGATTCATATTTGAAAGCTTACTAAATTAAAAAGCTTGTAAGCTCTTCCAAAACACCACCATCTGGTCAAACTGAAATTATAAATCTGTTATGAGAAATATTTTAAATAATCTTCAAGACTACCCAGAAGCAATCTTGCGATATTCGAATTCAGACGAACTTTCTCAATTTATTTGTTTATTTTAATTTCTAGGGTACCTTGGTAACTATGTTATAGCAACCAGAACAGTGTTGCTTAAGAATTTCATTTTTATCAATAATAAGGGGTCGCTATATTTGCGGTAACTGACGGTAAATAGCTCACGAACACATGTTATTCCGATTTTCCTTCGGAGTGCCTGGTCGTGTCGTCGACTAAACTCACTAATTTCCCGCGTGAACGTTTCAACAATATCCTATATTGAAGTCCCGGGAAGTCTTGATTCACAGCTGTTATTCGAGGAAACTGAAGAAAAATTGCAATACTATCGCGTAAAGAATAAAAACTTCCCTATTTTTTGTAAATGAAATTACGTGATACAAAATAAACGAGTTTAGGGGATTTAGACAAAATAGTTGATTCATTGCATTGACATATTCTAAACAGTTGTTATAAAATCATTTTAAATTTGTTGACATTTTGTTATAAAATCAATTCAAATCACCAAATAAAGGTCAACAGATTTCACGCGCGTCTGTGATTCTGTATTATTTCCGCTTTATTATTTTAATTATTTATTAAAATTATTAATTGGTTATATTGGTTGATCTGGGAAGCCGGCTACCGAGAAAAATATTAATTCATTGTTTGAAATATTAATATCAAGTGTTTTTGCCTTTCTCTATAGAAAGGTATTAGAATTGCTGGAAAAACCGACTTTCGAACAGAGCCTCGGAGACCCATAGTATTATATACCATTCGACTCAGTTCGTCGAGATCGGAAAATGTCTCTGTGTGTGTGTGTGTGTGTATGTGTGTGCACTTTTCGCAGATATTTGAACGCGCTCAATTTTCTCAGAGATGGCTGAACCGATTTGAACAAACTTGGGCTCGTTTGAAAGCTACTGTCGGGCCATTGATCAAGTTCGAAGATCAAATGGCTGTGACTTTTGGTTCCGGAGATATGATTGTATAAGTGACGTAACCGACAAAAAGCGTTGTATTTGAACGCGCTCAATTTTCTCAGAGATGGCTAAACCGATTTTAACAAACTTGGGCTCGTTTGAAAGCTACTGTCGTGCCATTCATCAAGTTCGAAGATCAAATGGTTGTGACTTTTGGTTCCAGATATATGATTGTATAAGTGACGTAACCGACAAAACACGTTGATTTTTACCGCTCTTATATATATAAGGGTGCCAAAATTTTGGGATCACCTCTATTTTCGTTAAGTTCTAGTGCTCAAAAGTTTAAGCACCTCGAAGAAAGCCTTCATGCA
This sequence comes from Malaya genurostris, assembly GCF_030247185.1. Taxonomy (NCBI): domain Eukaryota; kingdom Metazoa; phylum Arthropoda; class Insecta; order Diptera; family Culicidae; genus Malaya; species Malaya genurostris. Next base: position 279,982,389 of record NC_080571.1, read on the forward strand.
AAATTTGACCTAAATCGGACATGCTTAAGGGGTGCTGCCCGGTGGTAAAGGTTTGACAATTTTCGATCTTGAAAAAGCACCATAGGGGGGAGTACATGAAATTTCCAAAATCGAAAATTTTTTTTGATGCTGTCTGTGTGACATAAGCATGCTTTTGTGAACTACTCGAATCAATCTGAATCAATTGGTGTCAAAATTAGTATCCAAAATTATTTAATAAAAGTATGAAACATATTTTCATGAGACTGTTATGAAAGAAGAGAAAGGCATTATCACACCACTAGGTGGATTAAGAAGGGTTTTTACTATGTATACAATATACCGATATATGTTATCTCTGTTATTAACTTTGTAATATCAATGGATTTGCGCAATAGTTGATTTTTATCATTCAATTTATAATCCTGAAAGATAATCAAAAACATGAAAGAAGAAAGTATTCCAAATAAATCTAGACGGAAATTGATAGATTGAATGAAGAGATAACTTAGTAAAATAGAGTAATCAGAAGTGAAACATTGAAAATATCTGATAACTGAAAGGAAAAAGAAACTCCTGCAATTGTCGCCTTTTAAGACATGGAAGCAGGAACCCAGTGGATCTATTCTTGGTTCATTTTTTTCCGCCGGATTCCACACGGCATCTAGGCTGGTGCTGTTCGGAGAGAGCTAATAGGCATTATCAATCTCCTAGTGGACTCCAACCCCTATCCTTGACAGTTCAATGGTACTGTTTACAAACAGGAATCGGTGGTTTACTTTGATTGGAATGACAAGGAACACAAGGGAATGATATAAAAAGCACAAGGAACATGTACCTCATTTTGTTAGGTTGTGTCATATTCGTGTAAGTTCTAATAGCATGAAAAGGTTTCAACTAAGTAGCAAAAACCAAACCAATGCGGGTTATTCCTTTTTTTCCTCTAAAATTAGACTTTTGCTCTCGACTTGTGACTGTTTTATGAATAATTTGAAAAGTCCCTCTCGGAAACACATATTGGACCACAAATCAAGACATAAATCTCCCACGCTTGATTTCTGTGGTTTCGAAAACATCGAATATTTCGCTTCCATTCCGTTTGTTCTTTTCACATGAAGAAGCCAACGCATGGAGAGAAGTATCCGTGTACGTACACCTATTAAAACTCGGTACCCCGCTGAGAGCAAACTGGGAGTTCCGATGGTTCCTATACAGTAGAACGGGATGAAAGATGTGGGTTGGCTCGTGGGTTTTTTCTTCTTCTTCTTCTTTCGGTTTCGGTAAACAACTATCCAGTGACATTCCACACCTCATTTAACACCCAACTAGAGTCTGTTAAAAGTCATCGATAAGCCGATTTTCGGATTATTGATGACCCCCTCGTGGGTCGACCGCGGTCTAGCGGTGAGTGGTGTTTTGACAACGGTGACACGGCGATCAGGGAAGGCACGAGAAAGAATATGTCCCAGTAGATTTATATCGCGATCGGAAATGAACTCTTTTATGAATTTTATAATTCTATTTCCCATTCTCATTCAAATTAAAAACGAATCCTCGCTTCGATGGTCGGGATTTTCGCCGCATGGTTCAACCGCGGCCCGCGTTGTAACTATTAAAGGTTCTTTCTCAAACAGCGAGAAGAATGGGCACCTCGTTCAGTTAATGTAGTTCTGAATGGGTTGATAATACATAAATTTTAATTTAAAAGCCCCATGCCGTTATTGAATTAAATATGGGCGATGACGAATAAAATGTTTCTCGCTGGGATCGCCAGTGAATCGAAGAAAAATCCATATTGTAGTGAAGCCTGGGCCAACCGTTCCGCACTGGTCCGTCCGCAGGAATCATATTTTCCGTGTCTATCTAATTTCCCCGAATGACATAAATTATAATTTTATTATTTAATTTTTATATTTCGTTTCATAAAAAGTAAATAAATTTTTATTTTATTAGTCTGCCTGGTCGTTCATTGTTGGCAGGATATAAATTGGGAAAAGAGTTAGTTCGAATCATGTTTTGATGGACCGGAGAGTCTTAGTCTATTCTTTGCGCTAATCGATAAATTGTGTTGGGTTTTGATGTTCACTTGATTTTTAAACCACATAGACCATAGAGTCCGTCCCGATGTTTGCATATGTTTTTATAGCTCTAAGCGTGAACCGAGCGCATGTGTCTTGCGTATTTATTTTCGTGTTTACAGATTTACATTTATGGACACTGACACATCTTCCAATCAAACATCCATTCGTTGTGAGAATTATTATTATTAAAGCAGTACGGAATCATAACGCAACGTTTCTGGCAACATATTTCTTCATATTTAGCTTAAAACAGTGGTTCAACCCATACGACATAGGCCATACAAACCACCTGTGGCGAACACGCCTGGTAACCCTAACCGCATCATCGTATATAGAGTACGCATTTAGGAACCGATCAACTGATCGCTATATGCTTACCAATACCACATAACAGTGAAGTCAATCGGCCAAATATAGCTGTTGTGAAAAATGCTGAATTGCTCATGAAGTTCTAAAAGTTGCACAGTTGTTTCCATTTTACAGTGCAAGGACTTGTTGTACATCAGTAAAGTGTGCATTTCCAATCGCATACTAGTTACTAGAAGAGCTTAGATGTTTTGCTAGACGTTTTTATTTGATATTATTTTTGATTTTTTGTGCTGAGCTGCGTTGAAGTGAAGTAGACCGCCCGTAGTTGCATGTCTTGATTGATCGATTGAGTGGAAAAGCAAAATGAACAAAAAAAATTTTGCTTGGGAGAAGCAAATCATTTTCACTGTGCATACTCACTCACTCAAAACTTTTCATTGCGTGGTCAATAACGACGCTGGTCACGACCAAAGGCTGTGCTATTGAGGAAGGGAAGGAATATTAGTCCGATTCTCGTTGTTTCTAAAGATTGTGGCAATACGAAGTAGAAATACTGTGTGAAATGTTCTTACATATTTCTCTTAATCTCAACAACTTCGTTCGAGTGAAATCATCTTTTAAAAATTGAAAAATTAACATGATTTATTTCAGTGTCATATTCGACACTCCAGGAAGCCCATATCATGCTCAAACTAACTAAATCGTTCTCTCCTCTAACAAGTGCATTTCATTGGGAAGATCCCTAGTTGGTCACATAGACACCAAACCAAGCATCAAAACAGTCCGTTCAGCAAGACAATGAGTGGGCCCGATAGGCGTCTCTCCTCTCATTTTCGCGTACATATGGCATAAAATTCGATGCGGACGAGATTCGATGCGGACTCGCCTGAGGGCTCCATGCTCGCAAAAAAGGATGTTGCCAATGGTTTGTTTGGGAAATGTGAGAGCGGAGGATATCTTGTTAATATGATGTTTTTGCTAAAACCCAGTGTCTACCATACAGGCCCACCGAATGAACAGAGATGCCAGATTCACAGACTAATCCGTGCCTCACAGATCCCGAACGTGATGAACAGATTCTCAAAATAACCGAGATTTTCAACTCTCGTGCAATACGCTTTTCATATAAAAAGAGAGCAATGCGGGAGTCGATAATTAAAACAGGAAGCAATGAAAATATCTTCAATAATATGATACAAAAATATATTGAAAAACTACTCCCTTTGAAAGATGGCTCCCCTGGTTCCAGTGTTCAACATATTCACGTTTTCATTTTTTTAAGTTTCCCATATTCGTCATCGTCTTGAAATAGCTTCACCACTGTTAGAATGAATCCAATGAGTCACTCTTTTCATGAAAAAAAGTACGGGTGTGTAATGTCAGAGACAGAACTGGATGTTGTGAATACGAATGAAACTGACACGATTTTTTTTATACTTTCGAATTCGAATTGATAGTTGATCGATTGTGTAAATTGTGAAACTTTCCCCCTTTTCACTACTAGAATTTTAAACGATATTCGACGTCGATTATCTCATTTCTGATTTGCATATTTCATTGAAAGAAACTATCATGATGCTGTACAGGATTCATTTCTGCCTTTTAGATGGACCAAATTGTGGAATTATCTACGATATTTAGCACAGTTCGGAACATTTTTCTGGAACGATTTTCGCAAAGCGAAAAGTGCACGAAGCAAATCAAATTATCTTGGATTTTCACTAAATTGATGATTTTTAGTTTCGATTTGCAAAGAAGTAATCTTAAAAGTTCTTTAGATAACATCTAGAACCATTAGAACGTTTTTTGTTTTCTTTCTCTCCAATGCAAACGACCGGCAGCTCTGCTGTATAATGCAATCGCTCTTGTTTAAGTTGAAACAAGCTTTGCGTACAAACCGCAACACATCCGCTCGCAGTGCCAAATGATGCGAAACTGGTTTAATGCGTCTTCTCGCCTTGACGACCGGAAGGCAAGTGAGAACTAAGACCTGAGCGTTGGAGGTTTTTAACCACGCTCTCCGATACCGCTGCTTGAATGCGTCTTCTCGCTTCCATCCAACGCACAAGAAGAAATGATCGATTTTCTTTTTTTTTGACTAAATTGTATGTTTATTTATCATGAATTTGCGTTTTACATCAATGGTTTACATTACAAGTGTTTCGGTTCATAGTCCTTTCATCTTTGTTTCCCTATCTTAAGTTTTTAATGTTGTTATTAAGTTTATCTTGGATTATTTTACATTTCAAAATTTTGATTTTGTTTGTTTGAATTATTAAAATACTCCTACCTACTTAATCTATCTTAACCTAAAACATTCAAATTTTGAATTATTGCTATTTCTGAGGCAGAGCACCTCTCTCCAAATTTTATATTTTGATGTTCGAATCGTTGTTCTAGGGTATCAAGGAAAGCTAGCTCATGCACTTCACTGGTTCTTGTCCAAGGGGGCAGATTCAGGATCATTTTAAGGATTTTGTTTTGAACTCTCTGGAGCCGCAGTCTGTGTGTCCGTGCACAACCCCGCCAAACGGGGACTGCATATTCGATTGCGGGGTAGATGATTTGTTTGTAGACAGCCATCCGATTCTTCAGGCACAGTTTTGATGTTCTACATAGCAACGGGTACAGAGACCTGATGAGTATGTTACATTTGGTGATTATTTTTTCAACATGTGACCTGAAGATCAGATGTCTGTCATACGTTAGTCCTAGATAGACCACTTCGTCGGACCATCGCACGTCAGCGCCACCGAACCGAATTCTGCATTCGTCAGACGGAACAAGTCTAGTCGATCTCGAATGCGGAAACAGGATGACCTGAGTTTTCGCCGCATTGATTACAATTTTCCAGTTGGTGAAATATTCATTTAGAGCATCCAGACCCCTCTGCAATTTGTTCTTCAGAATACTGACGACTCGTCCATCATAAAGGATGGCCGTATCGTCAGCAAACTGTGACAAGACACCACCCCCCGGAAGAGGTGGGATGTCTGATGTGAAAATGTTATACAGGATGGGACCCAGGATACTTCCTTGGGGCACACCTGCAGGGATGGACATTTTGCAGAGAAACCTGGAAACCTCTATTTGAAAGATAACTTTTGATGATCTTAATCAGATAGACAGGGCAGAGAGTAAGCTGATGGGTCGATAGCTCTTGGAAAAAGAAGGATCTTTTCCCGGTTTCAGTACTGGGATAACATTAGCTAACTTCCACATTGAAGGGAAGTAGCCAAGCTCCCAGCACCGGTTAAATATTTTAGCTAGAAAAGCAAATGAGCGAGTGCTCAAATGCTTCAGCTCGATGTTAAAGGTGTTGTCGAAACCGGGGGCCTTCATGTTTTTTGATTTTTTTCATAAAAGCTATCAGCTCATCGGCAGTAACTTTCATATCCTCTGGTACTAAACTGTCCGATCCATCAATTTCGGCTACGCTGTCGGCTACGGCCCGTTGATGTGGACTAACTATGTTAAGTCCCAAATTGTGTGAACACACGAACTGCCGCCCCAGTTCATTCACTTTCTCTAAAGGTGTTATTAGTATCCCTTCATCTGCGCCCTCAGGCGAGACCAGTGGAGGGATAGGTCGATTTTTATTCTTAAGCACCTTCGTCATTGACCAGAAGGGCTTAGAATGAGGCGGAATTTGCCTTAGCTTTTGCTGGAATACTTTATTCCGCAAATCAGTCAATCTTTCCTTGATAACCCTAGTCAGGTTTTTGTATGATATTTTCTTGGCACGATCACCAGTTCGTTGAAATTGTCTCCGGAAGATCGGATGATGTATTTGGTGCTATTATCTACTTGGAGAGAGGTACTCACCTGATGATGTTCTGCCGGAACCGTCCTATCCCGAGCGACCACGATAGCTTGATGGATGTTTGATAGTGCTGCGTCGATTTCCACCGGGGTACCAAGTGGCAGATCGACGTCGATGAGTTGGTCGGTGACTTGTTGATATCGAGGCCAGTCGACACGATGGTAGTTCCGGCGATGTTGTATCGGCACTGTCGATGCTGGAGAGTCCAGAGTCAGTACCACCGGATAGTGGTCGGATGAGAGGTCATTGAAGATGACCGGAGGGCTGTCGATGACGATGTTACTGAGGAAAATGTCCAAAACGGAATGGACTCCCGATTTGGACAATCTCGTTGGGCAGTCCGGGGCAAGGATGTTGTACTGCCCAGCTTCTTGATGGTCAGCGAGGACAAGCCCGTTACCAATGACAAGTCGTTTTTCAGCATTGCAGCCGTACCATTCCGTGTGCTGGATTGCTTCGGACAGTAGATTGCAATGATGACAATGGGTCCTCTCGTTTCGATCCCGATGGTTTCCAGCAAACGTAGTTTGAAAGCAGGCAGTAGCTTGTACCGAATTCCTCTTTTGATGAGTATGGCCACACCACCTTCCCCAGAAGAGGTGCGATCCATACGTAAGATGACATGATCCGGAAGACTAAAGCTGATGTTTGGCTTCAGGTGTGTTTCGGTGACTACTGCAACATCGATCTTTTCGGTATTGAGGAATTCGGCGAATTCCAGTTTCTTGGGACCCAAAGATTGGACGTTCCAATTAAGGAGTCTTATTGACGAGCTGCCCGTGACGGTAATAAAAAAGCATCATTACTGATACTTGTTCCTGAGCAGTACGACAGGCACGAGTTTGCTTGTCCAATTCCGTTAATAGGAAGGCAAGCTGTTCCATTGAGTAGAGCTGATTACCAGTGGGGGGCTGGTTTACTGCATCAGCATAACTACGGAATCCTGGAGGAACCAGTTGATGTCCACCAAGGGGAGGCGGTGGAGGAGTGAAAAGAGGTGGTATCGGGTTCAACGGTGGGAAGAACATATCCAGTACTTTCGGTGGCATCTGCTTCTGCTTCTGCTTTGGTTGCTTCTTCTCCATCGCTGCTTTGATAAATTCAGCTCGCTGTGGACACGCTTTGTTGGTCGCGTGATGTTCCCCTCCGCAGTTGGCACATTTGATGGCCGGTTCTCCCATCGGCTCGCATTCCTCAGTTCGGTGTTTTCCGGCACAGGTCGAGCAACGGCTTTGGATGTGGCAGTTCCGTGCGCCGTGACCATATTTGAGGCAATTGGTACACTGTGTTACCTCACGGTGGACGGGTTTGTATCGTTCCCACTCGACCATGATGTGGAATAGAGCTTTGATGTTCTTCAAATCGCTAATCGTTGTAGAACCTCTTTCGAGATGTACCAGGTAGAGCTGATCCCGGTATTTGACATTTTGATTATGCCGTTTTATTTTGTACACTGCCAATGGTTTCAATTTGTTATCTGCCAGTTCCTTCTGGAGCTCTTCCAACAACATATCCGGTAGACCACGAAGAACTACCTTGAAAGGTTTACTGGAAGCGATGTCGTGGGTGAAATACTCCAGCTTCATCATCTTCACGTAGTTCTCTACTGAGTTGTAATGCAGTCGAGATGGTACGATGATTTTGTATCCGTTTGCACACATACGGATTGTTGCTTGTAAACCGTGGCTGATCAGACTGTTGAGGTCCGTACGAAGGGTAGCAGGAAATCCCTGTATATAGAAAGGTGGTAGTTTCTTCTTCTTTTCAATTTCCTGAACTTCAAGTCCAGCGAACTTATTGTTGCCTAATAGGCGTTTGGTTGCAGCCGCCTCGTCTCCGCCGGCATCTGGATCATGCTGACGTTTGCCAGCACCTGAGCTGGATTGCCCTTTACTAGAGCCCGCTTTTCCCATTACTTGGGATACCAACGAACTAGCGAACAACGCGTGAAAACTTTCCAAATACTTAATAACACTTTCAAAAATGCGTCTTTACTCGGAGAGAGCTAAACACAGAATGGTGATCGATTTTCTACCACAGTTCCCTTTTTATAACGTTCAATTGAAGATATGCGCCTGACCTCAAAATCGTCGTCCTTGCGCGAAAACCCAAGAGAAAGTAAAGAGCTTTCCGCGTTGTTTTCAAATTTTAAGAAAACTTAATTTTTGATTTGTTTGTGGTTATCTCACACTGTTCAAAATATTATCCTAAATTCCTGATAATATTTTTGATGAAATAGTGAAAGAATTATGTTGCTGCCATTGATATAAGTCGAGATATTCACGATTAAGTTTTGCCCATTCTTCCATATAGCTAATTTTGAAAAGGCGTCCCATAGTAAAGTAAGTCGTATTCACGACAATATCCAAGAGCACACTATAATTGCACTTTTCAATCGAGCGACTAAGAGACATAATCAGAGCTACAAAACTTCATTCAATTCAATTAAAATCGAATGTGTGCGCACACTGACCTTCGCTGTCGCACCAAATGGGCATCATCCTGTCCTTCATTCGTTTCGCTTGCTATCGAAGCTCAGTTTAAACACCGTCAGTTCTCTCTTGAGGTAACAAAATTAATTGTTACCTCTTTTAGTTTTCACTTTTAATATTTCAAAATACATCTCAATACATTTCAAACATTTGAAATTATCGGTTTTAACTTGCTGGTGATAATTGAAAACTCAAATGAGAACCACCACCCTCCATTCATCATTATGGTCGGAGAGAGTTTCGTGTTATCGAGTTGATGTTTATGCCTATTCATCCGCACTTGCTCACTACCTACAGTGAAGACAATGAAACAGGTAGACTACTTGGCACTACAAACTGAGCAAGCAAAGCAAAGCAAAGTGACTAGGTACAGCTATTCAATTGACGATGAATTCTGGGAGTTTCGGCAACAAAAGTAAAATGAATGACAGTCAACGACCATAAATTTGATTTTCATTTAATAATATTCGATTGAGATGATGTTTTACCGCATTTACATAATACTCATCTTCAAGTGTTGCCAGAACTCTCAAGAAAAGCTATGTAATTACTGTGAAAACCGACTTTTTAACCGAGGCCCGGAGGCCCCAATTCATATACCATTCGACTCAGCTCAACGAATTGAGTAAATCTCTCTCTCTCTCTCTCTCTCTCTCTCTCTCTATATATATATATATATATATATATATATATATATATATATATATATATATATATATATATATATATATATATATATATATATATATATATATATATATATATATATATATATATATATATATATATATATATATATATATATATATATATATATATATATATATATATATATATATATATATATATATATGTGTGTGTGTGTATGTGTGTGTGTGCGTGTGTGTGTATGTGTATATGTTACAAAAATGTACACTCGATTTCTTCAGAGATAACTGGACCAATTCAAATAAAAGGTCTCTTGGTTCCATAGTTCGGTATTGAATTTTACCCGTATCGAGCATGCGGTTCGGGAGTAACGGATTAAAATTTGCAAAAAATCAAGAGAAAGTGCATTAGATTTTCTCAGAGATCGTTCCACCGATTATCTTTTGCTTAAATTCAAATTAAAGGCCATGTAGTCCCATAGCGTGCTATTAAATTTCATCTTGATTCGATCTCCGGTTCAGGAGTTACGAGGTAAAATGTGCAAAATGAACTAAAAACGTTCTCTCTATTTTCTCAGAGACCGCTTGTCAAATTTTCACAAACTTAGGTTCAAATAAAAGGTTCCCATATAACACTATTAAATTTCAGCCGGACCCCCGAGGCATAATGCACCTTTTGCTTTTCTCAAAAGTTACCAATTTTTTTTACTGAAATTTTAATGAAACTGAAAGTCCGCCATAACAACAGATTACTATAAAGTTTTGGTAGCGATGGTTCAATCATATCTGGAAAACTTAAAAAAATCAATCATGTCTCTGTTATAAGTAATTTTTGATGTTCGTTCCATAGTAATTTTCTAGGGTGAGGAATACGATTTTAATTTTTTTAACCAGTGAACTTCTCTGCCAAACATTCGGGTTTCTAAAATTAGTTCTAATACAGACGATGTATTCGCAATTTTATAGAAAAATCGTCAAATTTATCGTCTCATATTTTTGGGGGCAAAACGACCCGAATTGCTCAAGAAATCGTTTACAACAATTATCCATAAGTTATCGATTTAATGAATAATAGTGAACAATCTTCCTCCTGGCAAATATTTCGTCAACGAAAAGTCTAAAGCTTTCTTTAAATAAGAAGAAGAAGCCTTTTGAGAGTGCATATTGCCCCGTGGTTGTCATGAGCTTTAATCCGTTGATTTGATGGATGTTTACCCGTTATTCATCCTGCCTCTATGTTCAGATAATCGTCACTTCGCGTAATTTAGAATGTATATTTTTCATGTTTTCCACGATCGGGCGTCATGCCCCGCATATATTTCAATAGACAATTTTAAAGGGTTTTAGAAAATAAGATATTTCATGTATTTTTCAATGTATTCAGCGAGTATTTGTACGTATTTTGAGAAATAATGATTACGGAAGATAGTCACGCATGTAACTCTTCCGTGTTATTCTCTATAGTTAAGATATAGCTACATTTCATTAGGGGGTACATTTTACCCCATCTACCCCTATTGAAGGAGCCAAATGCGTGAGAAACTAATACCGTCTTCGTTTTAGAACCTACACGCGGGCAACTTTGAATCCGAGTAAAACGAACACGTGTTACGCGCCCTAGACAACAACTCATATAAAAAAGAAAAAAATAACCAAACTTTCATGGATGCGTGGTGCGACCCGAGAAAATTTTCAGAGCGAAACTACGCGATTGGAGTCCGATCTAGAGCGACACCATGTTGCTAAAACAAACTCATCAAAAGTTGTTTTGGCGACTCTGGGTCAGCTCTCGGGCTGCTCTGATCAATAAACGAAAACGGTATAACAGAAAAGAAGATTTTTTGGAACTAGATTACTCAGTGGTAGGACACGAACCTGCGTTCTTATGCAAACCGGGAATACGCGTTTCCGTGAAATGTGTTTAAAATATTAAACCGTCATTTAGAGCGAAAATGCGAAAAACGAGTAATGCCTAGTAACTTGGGTTTACTGTTTAAAATTGAAAAGGTTATGCTTACGTATTCCCAAACATACTTTTGTGTTCTTTTTCAATATTCAAAGTTTTTTGAAGAATCCCTTAGTAATATTAATGAAAGAACGAGTTACATGAGAAAGGCATTCAAGCATCACTAGGTGAATTAAAACAGGTTCTTGATTTTTCGGTCGTTGTTTATAACTGCGATTTTTCATGAAAAATTTCGCCATATTGTAGCTGTAAAACTTCCTCAAGGTAACAAAAACGGATAACGTCGGGGTTGGCTATTTTATATGTAGAAAGTGTGTGCGGAATTTGAACAAAATTAGTGAAGTAGTTCTTTAATGACGAAGGTTACGGACTTTCGAAACATGCTTACGAGAAAAACGCGTTTAAAGTTGATTGTCTATAAGACCGAAGGAAGCAATTTATTTTTCTGGGTGGCGGGTAGAGTTTACCACTTGCGAAAAATCATATTTTTCTTTGTATTTTGTTATAATGAAACATTTCAAGAATGTTTAGTCAAATTTTCAAGTTTATCGCAGCAGAACTCTTGGGTTTGTGCGTCGTGCTCTTGCCCTTAGCAGTATGAAATAAGAAAAGATAAAGGCCCATAACTTCCTGAGTTTTGATCCGATTGGCTTGAACATTTGAAGAAACATTCTGGAGATGTTTTACTATAAGAAAAAAAAAGAAAAATAAATGATTTTTCAAAAGAGTTAGGCCCTAAAATACAATACAAGATCACTTGGGCAGCTTCCTCACGCAAATAAATCCTTTGCTGCTATCATTACTAACAAATCGTTTTACCTTCTCATCAAATCACGTGATGTCTGTGAATACTACAAATAGTAGAAATTCCCTTCATTTCTGTATACTGTGTTCCTGAAGATTTTCCTTACATTTGTGGGGCTGACTCAAATTTTGATTTTGAGGTTATTTGCGATTATCTCGCAAGATGGCATAGTTCTTAGGTGTAGCAACATTCAAACAGTTATTACTCTGAAATGGCTTAATTTTTTGCAGCGTGTTTTGCGGTGACATGTTTGTTTGTCAATAACAGCTGCGCAATCGATTGGTTTCGGTACGGTTTATCGTTTCAATGATGAGACCAATTGATCCGCAAACGCGAAAGAAAATTCTGCACACTTGGTGCTCAGAAAGTGGTGTCACGTACAACGAAATTGCAAAACGGGTGAAAGTGCACCACACCAGTGTTAAAAATATTATCGTGAAGTTCGGTAAGACCCTTTCCATGAAGGATTTGCCCCGATTCGGTAGGAAAACGGGTCCCAGCCAGCCCGGCCCGAACTTAAAAGTGGTTGAGTACACCAAGAAAAACCCATCGGCGTCGACGCAGGATTTGGCCAAGCAGTTCAACACCAGCATCGGGATGATTCAACGGATCAAAGTTCGGAACTCCCTGAAAAAGTACGAGAAACAGAAAGTGCCGAAAAAGTCCCTGGTACAGCAAGTTCAGGCCAAAACAAGAGCGCGAAAACTGTATAACCGGATTCTACAGAATGAAGACGGATGCATCCTGATCGTCGATGAATCCTTCGCCAAGGAAGACTCTCGAGCGCTGCCCGGACCGCAATATTATACGAAATCGGTGTACCAGGACCTGCACGACGCTGACACCACGGTGGCGATGGAAAAGTTTGGGCAGAAGGTGTTGGTCTGGCAATCAATTTGTACCTGTGGTTTGCGGTCGTCGTTTTTCTTCACGAAGGGCACAATTAACGCCAAGGTGTATGAGGAAGAATGTTTGAAGAAGAGAATGCTGCCAATGTACCGAAAGCATAAGGCTCCTTCTCTCTTCTGGCCGGATTTAGTTTCAGCCCACTACGCCAACTCCGTTCTACAGTGGTTGTCAAAAAATAAAGTACAATTCGTGGAAAAGGCCATCAACCCACCGAACTATCCGGATCTTCGGCCAATTGAAAGTTATTGGGCAATTGTCAAGCGGCACTTTCGGAAGGAAGGTACAGTGCCCCAAAACATGCAGGAGTTGAAAACAAACTGGACAGCTGCCACCAGGAAAGTCACAAAAGCAACTGTGCAGAATTTAATGAAGAATGTCAAGTCCAAAGTGCGAGCGTTTAACAGAAACTAGAATTTTCTTCAATATAATCAGTGAAATGCATAAAAATGTAATTTTTCTACAATATGTCGAAAAACAGATGTCAACATATGTTGTTTTTTTCGCTTTTTTATTCAATAATCAATGTTGCTAACTACTTTTCGATACACTCCATATAAAACATTTTTGTAAAGGGAGCGGAGAGGTTGGAACAAATAAAAAGCAACCAAGTAAGCAAGTTTAGTTTCTCTTCCGAATGTTGTGACACGATCACAAATATTTTCCTTACTATTCCAGTACTTACCAATTTTCGAAAGTGGTAAAATATAGCATATTTTACATTGCGGTAAAATAGTTTAAAAATTTTAGTAACTTAGTTAGGAAATATGAACGATTACGGAGACGAATTACGGAGCTAACAGAAAAAAAGTTTTATATCCTAAGATATTTCTAGCAAATTTTCAAATATTTATTCCAGTTCCCAAAATATCGAGAGGGCATGGCCACTCCAGTTAAACTTTTTGGAAGGGCAAAAAGTACTTAGTCCCCCTATAGTTGCCGTCCCTGACGGTTTTCAATCTTGCAGTTAATTCTTGTTTGCTGAGCATGTTAAAATTACTTCATTTCCCCCTTTGAGGCTTGGCAAGTTTTATTCTTGGTTAGAAACGATGATTTGCTTGTAAAATCACTGAAAATCTTCTATAATCACAAAAGAAAAAAAGTTTTTCGATTTCCAATTTCTTCCCGGGAAATTCTTCTTTATTTGCTCAAATTTTGGGCTCTCCAAATTTGCGGCTCATATTTGTAAAAATACACCAAGGCTAATAACATTGATTCATTCGCTTACTCTCCATGGCCGGACGCTACTTCACATCAGCAGGATTGTGCAAAAGCCAATAAAATGTAAAATTATTGAAAAATGCTCATTAATTTGTTTATAGAGGCTCACAGAAAATCCAATTTGCAGTAAAGCATATTTTACCTTTATGCCCATTTATTACCAGCGCCCATACAGACGACAATGAAAGTCTTGTTGCCGTGCCAAGAATCGCCGAGAGCTTGCCGAATGTTTGGCCGTGTTTGAACCGAACAAGAGGATGTTTGCTTCTGCATACGTATGTACGAAAAAATGTTGGCGCGCACAGGTGAGACGAAAATGACACGCGCTCCCTGATGGGATAATATAGCACCGCCATCGTTGGGGTGGTGCTCGGCACACGGGAACGGAATTTTCCTCTAATTCAGGATTTCTTATTGTCATCCGGAAACTAATTGAGGAGCAAACAAAATCCTTTTCGTTCCATTTGCCTCATATCGCTGACATAAGTAGTGCGTTTTTAGAAGTCATCGACGTACAGAAAATTTATCATTCATCATTTATCTGTTAGAAAAGTTAGAACATCTACTAGCAACATAGAAGCTGATTCGAATGTATACAAACCATGCAATAATAAGATAGACATCGTGGGTTTCGACTAAGTTTAAGACAACCCTATCGGTATGATAAATCCAAGGGCTCAGCGATGATCCAATGGCGGGACAAGTTTCGCAGATCCCGGGTGGTAATAAATAACGCGAAAAATTTTTTGTTTGTTTTGTAAATTTGTCCGTATTCGGTGTTACATTCGTTACGGTTCGTTATCGTCATTACCACGAGAGAGGGAAGCAGCGGTATCACACTAAAACCGTCCCGTCTGATCCGGTAAACGACGAGTTCTTCTCCCCAAACATGTGGAAGGGAAGTCCTGGTCACATTGGCGCTGATCGAGAGAAGAGTCCACCCGAATCGCATGCACGGAAAAAACTGCCCTTACCTTTCATACGAACACATATGTGCATTGCCGATGGCGATTTATGAATATGTTTTTTCAATAAAAAAAAACGAACACAGAGGACAGCGCGAGGAAGCTGCTCGAATATGGCAACAACGAAGGTGGAAGATTGCGGTTCTGTCCGATCTGACTTGAATGCGTTTGGATGCAAAATTTATGCATAAACGGTGTCGGTTCGCCATTCGATATGTACCCGTACGGAGTTCCGAAAAACGCCACAACAATGTAAACAAATTAAACGACCCTGAACTATATCATAAAAATGGTCGTTTATTGCCCTGTTAGTTATTAAGAACACGCGTTAATGGTTGTGAAATTTGTGGTTACTTTTGATGACGGACCGATTCATTAGTGGAACCTGTATATTGTAATTAATGTAGACAAGTGCGTTTTCCTTGGGAATATAACTCATAATTATAAGTTTGTCTGCTCTTGGTGATGCCTTGGATACTGTCCATAAATATATATTATCCAATTATACAATTTAATTAGTTTGTCAATTTAAGAACCAAACATTTAACTGATACACTGAGCAGGAAAGGTACAATTTATATTAAAAGTATGATATGTCGGCGTTCTGCGTTAATAAAACTACGATGTCACAGAAAAATATGATCATATGAAATAGTGGTTTGTCGTCTACAAACCTACTTAAATTTTCTACACAATCACCGATCATTTCCAAGCATTTTTTGTACTGCTACTACAGTATTCCTAACTCCTCTATGCAGGAACTCATCGTTTATAAGTTGAACCAGTTTTCAGCAATGAGTAGCTGTAGTGCGTCAGAAATTCGTCAGTCAGGGCACTAATCGTCAACCGATGATCAGATCGCAGTTGTCGACGATTTACATACGCAAGGCCTACCACTTCGCTCTTCATAATAATTACTCGTTCGTTTTGTTTTTTTTTACTTCACGAATCAACCTTTCCTTCACCAATTACAACAGATCCATAAACTATCCATGCCTCTCGATAAATTCCATTAGCTGAAATTTTGCTATTACAGCTCAAACTTCATATCTGCCGGAAGTAGTAATTATCACGGACATTGTTAACCGTACGCATAGATAAGCAAATTAATACTGAATCAAAACTGCTCATATTGCAATAATGCTTCTCATAGAGTACCAATAAACCAGAAGTCACCATCTCGTTTTCTGAATAGACTACTAAAATCGGTTTCGGGCGCGTGCTCATCGCACTCCTTCTGGAAATACTAATATTGTAATTATGTCAAGGAATGTCCATAAACCGGATGTCACCATCTTGGATTCTGAATCGAGTTAAAACATTGTTTTCTGGCAACAAATAAGGCATTCGGCATTCCGCATAGAAACATTAAACATATTAAGATTAAACAAATGTAGATTTTTCACAGTGTTAGGAAATTCTCTCCTTTCGCCACATTTAAATCTTTTTCACTGGCAACTCTTCACACGATTGAATCAGTGCCATCAAAGAGGGACGGATATCATCGCAACAACAAAAACCCGGCATGTCTCATTTAATAAAGAATCGACACCAGTGCGAGAGTGAATTTCTCTCAATGACATTTCTGAGAATCAAAGGTTAGATTCTATACAGGTAGTTGATAATTGCGATAGAATCACTATTGCCGCTTATTCTAGCTATGTGTATATAAGCTTTGTATAAGTTGTGTCTATGAAAATGTCTGTGAATGCTCCACACAAGGGCTTTGAAATATTCCAACCTAGTACGAGAATCATCAAGTTGAATCATCGATTCGATTTTCTGCGATAATTGTCAACTCGCGATTCTCTCTTGGTAAATTCCACACAGCGGCGATCATTAGCAGACTGTAAATTTTTTTAAGGGCCGTGAAATACTCAGAGTATGAAGTGGAGCGAAGAAATGTAGAAAAATGAATGTGTAAGTGACGGCCCAAACGTTTTCCTTTTCTATATAAATAGATATAGAATTCGCTCAAATTTTTTCAAAAATTTCCCGAGATCCGGAGGGTCGAGTGTCATTTACTAACCGATTCAGTTCGACGAACTGAGCAAATGTCCGTGTGTGTGTGTGTCTGTATGTGTATTATCAACAAAGAGGTCGAGATCCCAGAGATTTTTTTTTCCATAAATACGTTTATTTCATAGGCAATATACATAAGTTTTTCTTCGCCGTGGCATCCACAATACATAGTAGTTTAAACCTAATACATTTCGAATATCATATTAGTATGTTGGTACTCATTAGTTAATCTAAACACTGTTTTTATCAAGCGAGTTTAATCTAAACACTGTTTTTATCAAGCTATTTTAAATTACATTAAATAAAATACATTCATTTTGTACACGATCTTATAACTAATTCAGGTTTGTTTGTATCAGTTCACCACTTATATTCAATATCCTATAGTTGGCTATTAGTTGAAGAGATCCCAGAGATGACTGGACCGATTTTGATTAAACCAGTCACAAATAAAAGGTCTCCCCAAACTGATGTATACTTTTTGAGTTATATGAAATTTTTTTTTGTCAGCATTTTCTGTTTTTTTTTTGATAATATCTATCACAATTACTCTTAAAAACAGAATACGGTTTTAGAGTTAGATTCCACTCATAGCCGAGTGCCGAGGAAATTTGGCGCCCGGGGCAAAATAAGAGATTTGCTGCCTCCAACGTTGGTTTGGTCAGCAAAATAAAAAACAAAGCTGAACTCCATCACCGGCTTGTGCGAGCAAAAAAAAAAGGTCCAAAGGATTGGTTTTTGGCAACATAATCGTTCGAACATTATATACCTTATGATCAAAACAGAACCGGAATTTTCATTTTAAAATTCCCGCGCTTGTCCAATCGGTAAACTTTTATTCTCTCAACTTTAGCAACACTTTTATACACATTCTGTCAAATTTTGACGCATATCGTACGATTAGTTTTTGTTTGGCGTATATACAAAGAAGTTGAAAAATTTTCGTGTGGCGATTTTTATAATGGATGAAAATTTAGAATAACGTGCGTGCATCAAATTTTGTGTTGCAAATGGATTTAAGTGTTCCGAAACGTTGAAAATGTTAGAAAAGGCCTTTGGTGAATCGTGTCTAGGAAAAACACAGGCATAAGAGTGGTATAAACGCTTCAAAGGGGGTCGTACAAGCTTGGATCATGATGAGATCCCTGGCCGCCCAACAACATCTGTTACTGAAGAAAGCATTGAATCGGCGAAGCAAATCGTGTTGCAAAATCGTTCTGTACCGAGTAGAGAGATTGCTGTGTTGTTGGGCATCTCTTATGGATCTGCCGAACACATTTTAACTGATGTTTTGGGTTTGAAACGCGTCGCTTCTCGGCTGGTTTCATTCAAAAACAGCGTCGTGTTGATGTGGCCAAAAAGATGATTTCCAACGCAGATAGTGACCCCACATCCATCGAATGCATCAAAACTGGTGATGAGGTGTGAATCTATGAATATGACGTCGAAACCGCACAACAATCAACCGAATGGCGCTTCGAAGGCGAGCCGTTGTTCTAAATTTTCATCCTTTATAAAAATCGCCACACGAAAATTTTTCAACTTCTTTGTATAGACGCCAAACAAAAAATAAACGTACGATATGCGTCAAAATTTGACAGAATGTGTAGAAAAGTGTTGCCAACATTGAGAGAATAAAAGTTTACCGATTGGACAAGCGCGGGAATTTCAAAATGAAAATTCCGGTTCCTTTTTGATCATAAGGTATGTATTAGAAAAATGGCAGTATTTCCAAATTCAAAACAATATTCAATATTTATCTTGATTTATACTGCTTGCAACAATAGTTGTTGGAAGAACACAACTTTTTAAACTCTTATACAATTCGAAGTAGTTCGTCGAGATAAGCAAATTTGGGTGTGAAAAATAATTTCATTAATTTCTCTCGGAGATAGCCTAACTGATTTTTACAAACTTAGACTCATATGAACAGTCCTATGCCCCCATTCGAAATAATTGTGAGTGGTGCTATTTAAGATCGCGCAAAGAACTACATTTCATTTGATCAACACAGATTTATGTCCGGTGAATCAGTTACAACGAATTTGTTGACCTTCACGTCTAAATGTGTATCTAGTATGGGGGCAAAAGCCCACAAGTGGATGTTATCTACACCGATCTAAAAGCAGCGTTGGACAAGATTGATCATCGAATACTGTTGTGTAAATTATCTCGACTTGGTTTATCATCGCTACTCGTGTCTTGGCTGAACTCATATCTTTCCGGTAGACAACTGCGTGTAAAACTCAATAACGTTGCGTCGTCCGAATTCTCGAATAAATTAGGTGTTCCGCAAGGTAGTAACTTAGGACCCTTGCTATTTGTAGTATATTTCAACGATGTTGCATTACTCTTGGGATCTGGTTGTAAATTAATCTACGCAGATGATTTGAAACTGTATCTCGCTGTTCGTAGTGTTGAGGATTGCCAACGACAGCAAGATTTGCTAACAAGGTTCGCCAATTGGTGCAGGGATAATAATCTTATTATCAATGTAACCAAATGCCAGGCTATCACATTCCATCGGATTCTACGTCCTATTATTTTCGACTATAACATTGATATAACTGTTTTCTCTGGAGTGACTCATGTGTGTCATCTTGGTGAACAACTGGATGCCAAACTGGCGTTCGATGTCCACCGGTCGCTAGTTATTTCGAAAGCTTCCCGTCAGCTAGGATTCATCTCTAAAATTGCCAAATTGCTTGAAGGCTTCATATGGCTCCATATCCGGACAGATGCCAATTACTGGGAATCGATACATTACAGCGCCGAAGAAAAATTGAACAAGCGTTGACCATGGCGAAATTAATAAACGGGGAGATTGATGCTCCAGAATTGCGCAGCAAAAATAGTTTTCGAGTACCGAGCAGATCATTGCAATATACGCCTCTACTTCAAGACGGATTTCACAGGACTACATTTGGAAGTAACGATCCCGTCGCTTTGCAGAAACAATGAAACGAACCATATTATAACGACAATTTTTTATGTGTTAGTTTATTTTATATGACTTGAAACGCATTGTAATTACATTAGTATGGTATTTGTTGTTTAAAAGATAGTGGTTTTTGCGCCTGTCTGAGAATTGCATGAAATTTGTTC
The DNA here is from genome assembly GCF_030247185.1 of Malaya genurostris. NCBI lineage: Eukaryota > Metazoa > Arthropoda > Insecta > Diptera > Culicidae > Malaya > Malaya genurostris. Next base: position 280,002,710 of record NC_080571.1, read on the forward strand.
AACTCATATAGGCTTTTTCCCACTTTGTCGGTTCATTTGGACATATGTCCGATGGAGCCAATAAGAAATAAATAAATTATTAAATAAAATAAATACAAGGTTTCTGAATTTCGTTTGGATCCGATTTCTTATTTATCTAAGATGGCCCCACTGATTTTCAAAAATTTTAATTTAATGAAATGATTAACATTCCATTAAACGAATTTAACTTCCTTTGGCTGCACCGATTTCCGAATTTCGTGTCTGGAAGTATCGGGAATAGAAAAGCTAAAAGAAGTCCAAAATGCATTTAATAAACCAAATATCAAATTAAAATAAACTTATGGTCCCAAATAAAACTGGTGAATTTTATCCGATTTTGACTACCAATTTTGAAATTACAGAGTGATGAGTTTTTAAAATTCAAACCGATAACAAAAATTCTTCAAACTATTTCAATTTATCCGTCATACTAATTCATAGACATACGAACTATTTTGGGTTATGCTGGTCTCTGAATACCGTTTCTGGAAATACCATAAATAATAACAAAAACTTTAAAGAGGAACTCACTTTTACATATCATGGAATGCTTAACCGATTGTCATACGTTTAGATTAAAAGGAATAATTATAAAGTTTATCTCGATCCCCGTCCCTGTCCACCATCTTCATTGGAACTAACAAGATCTTTTTTTTGTCACTAACTTTTTCGTTCCCCATTCCCTGTTTTTTCACCATCTCGATGGCAACTAATTAGATCTCTGTCGTTTTCAAACATTTTGTTCCCACACCCCTTTTTTACCCCGTTTCCCACAATATTTACTTCTTTTTTTTTCATTCTCTTCCGTAACATCACCATCACCGGAAGACCGCTCCAGTCAATGACCAGCATGCGGGCCACCCGCCGGGCCTTCGTAGCCTGGGGGTGTTTCCCGCGGACCCACACGGACCGAAGGATGCGGCCAACATGGATATTCGCCATTTGGAAGACCCTCACCCAATATTCAATTCACCTCGCCTGCTGAAAGCTGAATTGTCGAGAATCCGCTACCCCGATACTACATTACATAATGATACTATTCTAGTTTTAAATTAGTCGTAATTAAGATTAGTAAATACCCTTGGCATCTTAGAGCTTAAGCAGTGTGCCTTAATATTATAATATATTATTGAATAATAAAAAAAAAAATTATAAAGTTTCATGAAATTTCTTTCTTCGATTCCCCTTGCAGTTCGAAAATTGCAAGTTAATGAGTGATTAAAATTTCAAACTGCTATTTAAAACGACGGTTATTAAAATAATACATCGAAGAATATCTACGCAAAAAACACATGCGGGTTGATAAAAAAGTGATCATCTCACTGCTAGGTGGATTAAGCCGATTTTTAATAACGTTTGTCTGCAAAATCTAAAACATAAGCTTGTGCGCTCGATACTAATATTTATGAAATCAACAAGCTCACGCATCTTCACTCGTTTTGTCATTCAACAAAATTTCGTATGGGGTCATTTGTATGTGAAAACAGCCCCGGTAAGCTCATGGCAAATGAGTTTTATCAAAAACTGTTTAGCAAAAGGAGCGGGTCGACCCAATCTACATTACGTCATCAAAACTTTTCAATTTTATCAAACTGCGTGGATTTTTAAAACAAATGGCTGCCTTGCTCTGTTATACACTATAAGCAATGTTATAGACAAAATAAAAATAAATGAACAAATTGACAAACAATCTGGTGAAATTAATCCAGTTTCAAAGGAAAGCAGCAACTAAATCCATTACAATCGCGATAGATACAAACATTGAAAGGCTATTGAATACCTATCGCTACGCTATACTACACAAAAGACTGTCCAGAAAGTATGGACGCAACTAAAAACCGCTGCCATTTCGCAATGGTTCAGAATCTGTCAATTTTTATGGTTGCGTCCTGTTGTTTACACTTTTCTCTAACCACTTGCAGTTGTTTATTCGTTTTCATTAGTTTGTTTCGAAATGCGTGGACTTTCAGCAGAACAACATCGAAAAATTGTGTACAAACGGTGCACAGAACGCGGACTGTCACTGAGAAAGATAGCAAAAATGGAAGGAGTAAGTGAAAAAGCCGTGCGAAATGCAATCAGGAAGTTCGGTGAGGATAACACCTTTGAGGATAAACCGAAAACGGGTCGAAAAAAGGTCCTGCTAACCCTCAGTTGGATAAACGTATACTGAAGGCGTTCGAGCAAAAGAAGGAGGTTTCAGTTCGGGATGTGGCCAAAACAGCCAAAACGTAGTCCGAAACAAGAAGCATCAATCGGGCCGAGGGTTCGAAAGCTGTACAATACGATTCTTGCTGGAAATTTGAACTGTATAATCATCGACGACGAAACCTACGTGAATCAGAACAAATTGGCTCAAAAAGGCACGTTCCCTAACTCGATTACTAATCCTTGCCGGGACCACAATATTATACGGTGCGAGAAGGGCAAGTGTTAAACCAGTTCGAGACATCGATTGAACTCGAAAAATTTGGTAAGAAAGCTATGGTCTGGCAAGAAATGTGTAGCTGCGGTAAGATTTAAAAACCCTTCATCACCACTGCTTCAATGAACAGCGAAATATACATCAAGGAATGTTTACAAAAACGACTTCTACCAATGATTCGAAGCCACAAGGATCCTGTTGTCTTCTGGCAAGATCTTGCTTGTTGCCACTGCTTGAAATCAACGGTAGAATGGTATATTACCAAAAATGTCACCCACAACTTCGACCAATTGAGGAATTTTGGGCATTAACGAAGGCACATCTTAGGAAACATATCTCGGCAGCCGAAACCATTCAACAGTTCGAAAAACATTGGAAAAAAGTGTCAAAACTTGTCGCCAAGAAGTCTGTACGGAATTTAATGAGGAACGTTTGCAAGAAGGTGCGCCAGCTAGTCTATAATGGCTAAGTAGCAAATGTTGAGAATAATATTATGTTGTTGTAGTCTAATATTATCAGTATATCGAATAAAATTTGAATATCTAACAATTGTAAATTATTTACAGCGAAATCAAAATGCGTCCATATTTTCTGGGAGTGTCTTTTTACAATTAAGTACACAATTTCATATTAGCTTTAACAAACAAACAAATTCGCACACACTCATTCACACATACTAACGCAAAAGGCGATAAAATCCAGTCGAATCCGAAGACCAAATGTCATCATAGACTTACGGGAAGGCATGAGATACAAACTTGTTGGCATTTTGTTATCCTACCCCGTGACCTAGACCACTTTTTTTATATATATGAAATATATGTCCAATTTCATCGCCTAGTCGTGCTACGATCTCCGTATGGGAAATATTCCTCGATGAAATGCTTGGGGCAAAATTTCATTCAAATAATGATTTTTTTCTCTAACTTAGTAGACAATTTTATGATATAATCATAAAAATTAGTTTATATCGAAAACATAAATTAGAAACAAACATATTTGAAAATGCACCATCCCCGAAAACGGAACGGTCCTCAACAAACACCACCGCCCAGCAAGGGGCCGACCGTTCGATCGCACAATCCAATTTATAAACGGAGCCGGTTCCGATCGACAGCCGACGCTTGAGCGCCGTCAGATAGAAATAGCGCGCTAGGGAATTTGCTGTCCGTTTTCAAGTCTCATTGAAATCATCTGTCATAACACATAAAAACAGAAAAGCTGAAGATGAGCATTTAATTTTAATAGCACCATAAATTTTCATTAGCCGCTTGTTTTCATTTTCGGTCAGCTTCAAAAACCGAGTTTAAATACAGAACGGCAATATTTCTTCAACAATTCGATTGATGAATCGTTGCTACGACGAGGTGGCATTCTATTGTACCGGTGAATGAGCGAGCTTTCGTAAAGTACGTTAAATGGCTAAGTGAATTTAATATTTGGTAAACCAGCCTAAAATTACCACCCACATCAGTCACGGCTCCTGAGGTAATTCACATTTGGCACGGAAGCAAACCTGTAACCGAGCGAAAACAAAACCGAGTTCAGCTCACATTCAATTGATCCTTATGCCTGGGAAAGTAGAAACTTCGTGTGGGACCAGCAATCTTCGCGCTAATGATCTGTAAAAATATAAATCTGGATAATGATAGGTTTCAAACGGCAAGGTCAATTCCGAGGTTTCGCTTGTATTTAAGCTTTTGCTCTCTCTCAACGGAAAGCTCGTCTCGATGGCCATTAAACCGAGCCGTATAAAAAAGGGAAAAGACCAACCTGTTCATTAATTATCGCGAACGGTTTGTTGAAATTAGAAATGTGTACAATTAGGGACGGTTGCTGATTGATTTAACTAATTTTTTAATGAAATAATTAATGAAATTTAAGACTGTGATTCATTCGTTAACTGCGGCGAAGGGGTATCTTATTCAGAGAAAACAATTCGGAAATAAGAAGAGTAAGTTTGAACTTTATCAAAGCCCAACGAAAAACATGAATGAGACTGAAATATACTCTACTCTACTCTTCTTTACTCTTGTCTATTCTGTTCTAATCCATTCTATTTATTACTCTTTCAGTTATATTCTGCCAAGACAGTTTCATATAAATTTTCGATGACTTTCGAAAAAAAAACGAGCAAAATCTTCCTCTTCAGGGACACGTTTTACCTCATTTTCTCGGTTTACCTCATGCATATCCGTGGTCTCCTGAATCTCGGAGCGAAATACCCGATTACGGCGCCTGCAAAATCATTTATTATTGCAAGGCATCATTCGCTGTCAAAATCACCACTAGCGAAAAATCCAATTATATTGTTTATGTGCAAATGGGTTTCTTTCGAGTCTTATTCCCCGATCTTGCTTGCTTGCGTCCTAAAAATAAAAATAAAACGTTTGCATCAAGTGATCGAGTGGCTCCCAGGAATGTTCACCTACCTGCATATAACTCAAATACACAGAAAAAAAAAATGTTTTCTTTTTGCTTGCAATATTGAACGGTTAATCGGCGCGAGAAAGAAATCAGCCATTGAATTATGAAAAAACCAGTTCGAATTCATTAGCAGAAGCTTCATTTCTAATGGCCTTTCATGTTGGCAGGAGATACCGTCATTTCTAAGCACATGTTTGACAGCCAGATCGTGACCATTGCTGATTGTGACCGTGACCGCAACCCGCCCTCAACCTGAACCTTGAACTGGTGTATTGGAAGCAGTAGGTTAATTAGTTCTAATGGTAATTATCTACTACTGGAAGGAAAATTGTCCGGAACAAATTAGCTAGACGTAATTTACTATCATGGGTCTCGAATAGAAACGTCGAAGATTTACAGCAATGGTGAAGCTTCATTCAGAAAAGCTAGTTTCAATGAAGTAGATGGAATTGAAGTGTAAAAGCTTGTCTACGTAAAAACTATCAAGCTGGGAAAACTAGAGATGCCAGGTAAAAAATTCAAAAATTTTCTTCAGGCAGGGCTGCAAAATTCAGAAGTCCGAAAAATGGCCGGCTTTCATTTCTCTCCTAAGTATGAAACACAAAACTGGCTTGGCGAGCAAAACGCGATCATCTCAAAAGTTTTTTGACTAAAGTCTGCAAAAAAAAAACAATTTTCCAAAGACTACAAAAAGTCTTCAGCACTTTATAAGAGATCTGCAGCCTTGGCATCTGTGGGCCAGACAACCTAATGAAGATGCCTTTAGTTATTTCATGCAGATGTCAATTGTGAGCTGGAAAACGCCATCTGCAAAAACCACGGTTTAGCTATGCGAAAGTCATTTTCCAGTAAATCGTTGGAGTGATCAACCTCAGTGAATTTTTTGTGAATAAAAATTATATGTTAGAGAAGTATTTAAGCGAAATTCACATGCCTTTTTATCTGCAATGAAAAATACACTGAAATTAAATTTTACCTATTTTTTGAGGAGAAATCACTTATTGTCGAGCTCTTCTATAAGCAATCCAAAATTAGGTGGTTATCTACTCAAACTTTGACTTGATCGTAAAAAATGGGTAGCGTGCTTTGCTATGGCATAACATTTGGGTAAACTTACCTAAATTTTGAGGTCATCACTCGTTACCTAAAATTGGGGAGATGCACTTTAGTTGATTTTGGGTAGATTTTGACCCAAAATTTGGTAGCGGCTGGTAAGAGTGTAAGACTATTTGAAAGAAATGAGTGATATGAAATATTAAAAATTTGAAACACAGTATGTAGTTAAATAGGACGCATAACGAGAATTTCGTCGCGAATAGAATACAGAAATGTAATAAATAAATGAATTATTTATTAGTAAATTTCTGCGACTGCGACAGCGATCATATTGAAACACTTTATGCATCAAAATAATGAATAACTTGTCTGAAATAATGAATAATTTTTCTGTGAAGGTGATAGCTATTTAGTTATCACTTTTTGCAGCAATTTCGTATTGGTGAGAAGAGGGTTGAAACAAAATTGTTCTTCGAGTGAAATTGAAGCCAATGCACAATGGTTCAAAAGCCCAATTTCACACTCTTAATTGATAACTCATCAAAAACGTGGTTTTTGAGGTGAACCGCTGTGCAGCAGCGTGCTAACCCGTGATGCTCAGACGGGTCATCGAGATAAAATTGCTCTCGCACTGATGTCAATTCTATATTAAATGAACCATGACGGTTTTTTTTGTTGCTTTTTTTAAATCGTTCGGCTTTAACCTAATTTTGGTCGTTCGCCGTTTTTGTTGCTGATATGATATCCGTCTCTCTTTGATGGTACAGATTGAATCGTGTGGAGAGTTGCTAGAGAGCGTTCTTTGATACGATAAAAGCCATGCTGTGGTATATGCAGTCGACTAGCAAAAATTGTCATATACCCATTTAGTTCATCAAGCTGAGAAATGTCTGTGATTGTTTACATGTGTCAAATGATTGCACTATTTCGATTAATTCCAATTGAACGCTATTCAGCATGGATTTGATTTATAGAAGTAATAAAACCGCAGAATTTTGCTTGTCTTGCGCACACAGCAATCGTTGCGTTTGGATTGGCGCAGCGGAATCCTGCGCTTCTGTTACTTCTGTGTATGACAGGTAAGGGAGAGTCGGCAGCCTTGACCGATTTTACACTTGACATTATTTCAAAATTCAAAACTAAAAATTCCCCGCTAAAATTTTAGTTTTCTAGGTGACGTAATTCCTGAAAACAGCTCCTTGTTAGTAAAAAATCGCTCGCCGATCTAAGATGTTCGTTCTCTATTTTTTATTATCATTTGAGTTTCGATTATAAGGGTAACGTGGGAAGAGATGCGAACTTTTCTTCAAATTAGAATAAAATGAACAGGAAATAAAGAACCGTTACTTTGAATATTTCTCAAAATAATATAAACGTCTCTTATCCATCCAATGTTTTTGCTCGGAGAAAAACTAATGATCATCATTATGAATTATTGGCAACAAAAGAATATATTTTTGCCCAAGGTAAGATGCCAATCAGATCTACTGGATTCAATAAAGTTTATTGTATTTTGATTGCAAATTTTGTATATTCTACGATACAATATATTGTTCTTAGGATTTACAATTGGATGAACTATTCATGTGGTATTCCGAACAATACATATACTGTACACTTTACTGTTTTACTAGTAAAAATGTATGGGGAAATCAAGGAATTTTAATTGTTCTAATACTGAAGACCCTATACATTCTATTGTAAAAAAGCATGTACACGATAAACTGAATAGTGTATAACAATACATTAAAATATTTTTAAATGGTCCTAGAAAAATTGTGGAAGGCTTTTAACAACAAACCGTATTAATTCTCTACAATATTTTTTTATTCGGTACATGTTGTGAGTTAATTCGAGCTCTGTCCTTCTTTTTGTCTTTTTCGTATAGAAATGCTATGCAATAACTGTGTAAAAAGACAGTATGGAAATCCGGAGGGCCGAGTGTCATATAACATTCGACCCAGTTCGTTGAGTTCAAAAATTGTCCGTGTGTATGTGACAAAATCTGTCACTCGATTTTCTTAGCGAAATCTGAACCGATTTTCACAAACTCAGATTCAAATTAAAGGTCTTATGGTTCCATAGCTCGCTATTGAATTTTATCTTTATCCTTTCATCTTTACCAGCAAAGATGCAAACAATAAGTACACACCAAAAAAATCTGAATAATACAGGAGACTTAATACCTCATACGATGTAATTCATAAAGACCTAATTCGTCAAATGACGGATAATTTCATTTGTATTGACTTAATGTTAGATTAGCTTGAATTTTACTGGTTTCGACTGTAATTGACTGTAATGCTAGCAGGTGGGACTGTATGAATTTAAATGCATCTTTTACCAACCAAGCAGATGTATGCTTCTGTGGCTCAGTCGACTAACATACATACATGCGATCCAATGATTCTTTTTTTATTTCAACGAATTTCATGTCATGGAGCTTTAGACACAATATTAAATGTTCTTCCACGTGAATTTGCGTGAACTGCGACGCTCCATTTATGTGCATCTAATAAGATGTAAAATCACAGGGATTTTTCTAAGTGTTTATTGAAACTCTTTGAATGGTCCCCGAAAAGTGGCGAAACGAGGGGCAATTTTTTATAAAAATTACTAGTAAATTCATCTAGTTGGCAGACCTTGTTAGGTAGTGGATATATAAAACTACGTTGGAGTTACCAGTCTCTGGTTTCCGCTTCCGAACGCACCGGGAATAGAAAAGTTCCAAAAACGGAACTCACTTCGATTTCTCAGCAACGATTGAACCGATTTTTACAATTCATGATTCAAATTAAAGCTCTCAGTGTCTTGAAAGATATTGTGCAATTTCATCCAGATCCGACTTCCGGGTTCGAAATTATAGAGCAATGAGTATCAAAGCTTTCAAACTTCAAACTGTGATGCTAAATCGATACGCAACGGTACGTGCTGGTACGGAAGAAGAAAACGCAATCGCCTAGCACACAGCGTGATTTGTTCAATTTTGTTGGCCACATTTAAATCTATATTAACTTGACATAACTGTTTACATATTGAAAAGGTGATGGAAGTTTATACCAAAGAAAGTTTTTGATTTTATTCAAGTTGGAAATAAAATCTTGACAGAATCTTTTAGTGTTGGTTTTGAAAATATAAGCAATTTGAGAAAGGCGTCATTACACCACTAGGTGGATTAGATCAAGAATACACGCCAGGCGCGTATACAGGGGGAAGGGGGTATTTTTGGGGCTCAAACCCCGCCCCTAAACTCGAGCTATTATTAGGGGAGATAGGGGCTAGACCGGACACTTGGTCAACACGACAGTTTAAATATCTAATAAACCTGCTATTATTTTGATTCGTGGATTGACTTTGTAAATGTGCTTTGAGATGACGCGGTAGAGAGGACTTGTGTAAAAACCTAGTTTTAGTGGATGTTTTTCTCAATTTCTAAGTGTGTCTGATTTAGATTTTTTTCCCCCTATATTATTAAAACGCCCCTCGAATTTTTTTCTGGGTACGCGCCTGATACTCGCATTTGAAATTTGCCTCATATTACCTGGTTTAGAAAACCATATAAAAATGGCGCAAGCGTAGTGAACGATGCCTGACCAAAGGCTTCATAAAAACGAAACAACACTACAAAAAACGACAATTTTGATACGATTTGGCATCGAGCCACTATACCAAAATTGTTCCTGAGTGATGTGTGACTAATTCTTTGGATTTTGTGGCAAAAGAGGAGTGGAGAGGGGGCATGATGAAGAAGCAAAGTTTCGGTTTTACATTCCTTTGGTTGAATTTGACCATTCTGTTTCAACAGAATGGTTAGAACTATAGTTCTAGAAATGAAGAAACCCTGATTCTAGGAATGAATACCCATAAGTTAGAATATTTTAAAGCATAATTAAAAAGGTCTCTTTCACGGGTTTTGCATCGCTATTTTAAATGAAGGTTTGAAATTTAAACAATTACTATTCAGTATTTCTGAAACCGAAACTCGGATCCGGAGAACGGTTTGTCAACAGTAGTCCAGCTCGCACGGCGAAAAGTTACTGACATTATTTGCCACATCCGCACACACCCACTTAGAGGCGGCAAGTTCCAAAAAATATTGGGGGCAACAAAAAATATTATCATGTATCATTTTATTTAGCGCAAATAGTTTCTCTATAAAGCGAACGGAAATAAGTTAATGGTATAAAAACAGGAATTACAAATTATACATTATTTTATTATACTAAATATACAGAATAAAAATAGCACAATAAACTCAAATATTATGATAGTGTAAAGTTTTGTGTCTAATCATGCGGCACTTTCCACATTGTAGTTAATTAGTATTAAATTAGTAAAGAAATATTTACGACTATGGAGATTAATTATGGGGATTACAGAAAAAAAGTGTGATGTCATTAATTATCGTCACTAAATTTTCAAATATTCCAGTTCCTAAAATATTGGGGTGGCGTGGCCGCGCCTGCACCCGCTGACATTGCGCTACTCAACGAATTGGTTTGATTTCTATGAGATATTTTTCAACATCCGAGTTTTCATTTCCATATGAGAAAGGAAAAACGTACCGGGAAGTACTGTACGGACTTTAACGAATGCACAGACCTGCTGTAATTTTTTTTCATAATCTTATCTAAAGTGTCGCAGTAATTATCGCATCGCCCTTCAGTTTGATGTGCCAAAAAAAAAGAAAACAAAATAATGAAATATACTGAATAGAACTAATCTGTAGCCAAGGATGGCTTTTATCGTATCAAATAACGCTCTTTAGCAACTCTTCACACGGTTCTATCAATGTCATTTAAGAGAGACGTATATCATTTCAGCAACAAAAAACCGGTTCATTTAACATAGAATGGACACCAGTGCAAGAGCGAATTTCTCAACAAACGGTCGCTTATTCGCGTTTCGCGATCCGACTCTATTCGGGCAGTTGATAATTGCGATAGAATCATTCTACTATTTCCGCTTATTCTAGCTATGTGCATACAAACTTTGTATAAGTTGTGTCTATGAAAATTACTGTGAATGCTCCACACAAGGGGTTTTGCAATATTGTTACCGAGTATGAGAATCATCAAGTCGAATCATCGATTCGATTTTCTGCGATAATTGTCAACTTGCGATTCTCTCTTGGTAAATTCCACACAGCACCGATCATTGCCAGACTGTATATATTTTGTTAAGAGCCGTAAAATACTCAGAGTATGAAATGGAGCGAAGAAATGTAGAAATGCATTGAGAGACACGAGTGCTTGTAGCATCTTTTACCGGATAGAAAACGTTGTATACATTATAGAAAAATATCTAGTAGGTTCTGTCAAATTATCGGCAATCACCAACACTGTCTATAGCAATAATAGAAATGGAAAATACACGGAAAAGAATGGTACATCTCTGTTCACAATTCGTTATAAATCTATTGTAGAAATTATTTGTAACGGTACTCTATTCCCAGGGTCTTTACTACTATGTGTCCCGCTCTTTTCGTAATAATTCAAACAGTGCAAATTAGTTTTTTTTTAAATCAATCAAACATTTCACCAATGAAATCCTTGCGCATTACTATTGTCTCATTCTAGCAATAATATTTATCTCTGGTATACGGATAGTTGATTCCAGTTATTATAATTTTTTTTTGAGTTTTAGTACCATTAAAACTAACAAGCGCATACAAACTTCCAGAGGCTTTCGATTAGAATACGGATCGTATCAAAAGCCACTCATTTTTACCGACCGGAGGGGAATGCATAAATCCGACTGCCCGTCATCAGCACGAGATCAGCTGCCAAGAGGAGCAAGCGAGATGAAACCATATGCGTGGTTTGGCTCTCCGATAACCTTTATATGGAAATGGGCGTTTCGATTCGATTTGCCAAACAACTAAGATCCTGCTAAGAGCATCGTGCCCGAAGTCTTGGTGGTGTTAAATCCGGAGCGCATGACCACTCGTTTTGCGCCCCGAGCCCATCGGAGGAGAGCTTGTTTTAATGAAATTAATTTACCTTTTCAGTGATCCTTCGTAATTGAAAATTGGCGAGATTGGAATTTTCGTTTTTCGCTTGTGCTGCGCTTACAGTTGTCTGCTGTTTCAAGCGCCGTCCAATCGTTGCTTCTTGTCTTCAGGCTTCTCGTTTGCTTCTTGCTTTCGCGAGAGTTATCTGTTCAAACAAATTATATTCGTAAGTAAATCTAATTAATCTCTTTCGAGATCTCCCAGCGACTCGAAATAGTTCGTTTGTGTCTCACAATGTCAAGAGCCGGTTCGTGATATGATTGATTCTGACAGCAGCCTCGGCCCCGAACGTGGCTGGACAGACCACTCGGAAGCAATTTCCGTGAAGCAGAAATTTAATTGAATTTCTACCTTCGCAACGCGGTCCAATTGACGGACGAGGTGCTGACAAGAAGCGAACGAGGCCCTGTTCCGAGGGTTCTCATCTAGAATACGACCTCTAAAACGCCTCCCTCCGTCATATTTTCGGTACCAACTTGCCAGTTACACTGATTCAATTAAAAAGATGGATGACGCCCTTTACGTCCTTTAGGTCTTCCTCGCTGTCGGGACCGGGGCCGGGGCCGGTTCCTACCGTGCGGGTAATTAAAATTGAACGAGTTCATGAGGTCGATCCTAATTGGATTTCTTCCCTCACGACGACCCGGTTGTCTCTCGTTCGTTTCCTCTGTTTCTACTTTCGGAAGATGAGAATCTTGTTTGCGAAATTAATAACTTGTAATTGCTATTTGGTGTGCGCTTTTAATTAATGTGGTCAGCTATCCATATTTGGGTTGAAGAAAGTCGATGCCGGCTACCCGTCGAGACGCGGTTAGAACGGAACAACTGTCTGATGGTTCCAATTTATCTTGTTACCTTGATTTGGTAATTCGCTCATCATAAAGAAGGTTTCGTAATCACTGCAAAATTTGACGTTGAAGGAGATGACCGTAAAAGGGTTTCTATTTCCGGAGTGATTTTCCCACACAAGTTCCAGACATGCTACTGAATTTCACATTAGTTCCGTAGTACAAGTTCACATATACACTGAAGTCTTTTTTTATGCGAATTTACGTACCGCATAAAAAACGCATAAAAAACCGCATAAAAAAACCGCATAACTCTGAAAATTCGCATAAAAAAACCGCATAACTCTGAAACTTCGCATAAAAAAGTCGCGTAAAAAAACCGCATAAAAAAAGACCGCATAAAAAAAGGCCTCAGTGACCATACCTACAATTCATTTGAGTCGCGAAGTTTTCGTTAACAATTGAATGGAAACTTGCATACTGAGTCATTTTTTACTCGGTTTTAAATGTGTTTTTTTCGGAAGAGGGTCATTTCGCCGAAAGTCGTTTCGCCGGAAGTCGTTTCGCCGAAAGGGTAATTTCGCCGAAAGGGTCATATCTCGTGCATGTTATGTCTCCTGTATAACTGATGTGGCGCAACCACATAACCGAAGCCAAGATGGCTCAGCGGCACAAATCGCCGAGCCGACGCCAGCTGAGTCGGCCGCCGACATGCCGTCGGAAGCGGCGGCCTCTTGCATACAAACCTGTAACCTAATAGTATTTTCACCTAATAAATGGAAAATACCACCTCTATTTGCCTGGTATATACACCTATGCAATTGCTTTGATGCTTACTAGCTAATAGTCAACAAGTTTTCTTGGGAACTACTTTCTGAGGTTCATGAATCAATCTTTATTCAAGAGTACAACAATCAATCATTATTCAAGAAGTATAATGATAGGTCAACAAAACGGGCGTTAACGCTATCATCTATCGTTTGTCTTTAATTTAAATCAATTCTAATTACGATTTCAGGATTCGGCGAAATGACCCTTTCGGCGAAATGGCTTTCGGCGAAATGACATTCGGCGAAGTGAACCATTCGGCGAAGTGAACCATTCGGCGAAATGTCATTCGGCGAAATAACCCTTTCGGTGAAATGGCTTTCGGCAAAACGGCTTTCGGCGAAACGGCTTTCGGCGAAATGGCTTTCGGCGAAATGACCCTGATCCGTACGCGTATTTCCGATGTTACGCGGTTTTGTTACACATATTTTTTAAGTTACCCGGTTTCTTGTTTTGTCTTCGAAATGCATGAAACGTTGAGATCTGGTGTTATCTCGAATTTTGTTTTAAGTCTCTCACTGACACTGATTTTCGATTAAAATTTTTTTTCAGTTTGTACCAGATCTTGACGTTCCATGCATTTCCAAGACATTTAGCATAAACAAAACTCTTGAATTTTCGACTTTTTTCTAAGTCCCAAAGTCGTAATAGTAAAGTTTTTAATATTATTTGACATAAAAAAAATACAGTTCGCTTTCACATCTCATCCAAGTCAGTCGATATAACAAAACCGCTTACGTTCGGGACAGAAGAAACCAAGTATAGTATTGTGTAGTGAACAATAGAACGACCTCGAAATGAGTGAACCAAACGAACAAAAGCTACCGCCGACACGAAAGAATACAATTGTTGTTGACTTCAGGCAGTGCAAAATTCGACCTTCGATACGAGAACTTGAAGGTTTGCTTAAGGAGCAAATGCATCTTAACATTAAACGTGTGCATTTATAAAGAGTTTTATAAAGAGTTGGATGCAATTCAATTCGCAAAAGACAATAGCAATGTGCACTATGTGGAGCACGAGAACATTGAGTACAACATTCCAGTATATATGGAAGATAGTGCTATAGAAGTGCGTGTGCATGATCTTCCCTCAAGCGTCACCGATTCATATATTCGCAAAACTATGTCCCAATACGGAGAGATTCTCTCTATCGAAAAAGAAAAGTGGTAGAACTTTTTCTCCGGTATTCTAAATGACGTACGTTTGTTACGCTTGCGCTTGAGGAGGCCTATACCTTCTTATATGACATTCAGTTAGGATACAAGAATCCCGTGCAAATCACTTGTTACCTATGACAATCAGATGGCCACATGTCAATATTGCCAAAAAACTGTTCACTACGGTAAGCCATGTGATGAACTGGACAAGGAGACAACTACACCAAAGGACAACGGCGCTTCCTTCACACCAACCTCAAGCAACCCCAGTACACCTGTGACAGTCACCAACAACAGTGAAGCATCCCCTTCAACGAAACCATCCAACGTATCCCCTATAGAACAAAGTACACCAGCTGCAGTTAACAACTTACCCTCCAACCAATCAGCAACTGCAACCAATGTACAACAAGGCGCATCTACAGCAACTTTCAACGAGCCCAAGACTACGATCAATAAGGACAACGAAAAGAAAACGGAAATCACACACAACACCGACGATGAAGCAATGGATGATGAGATAAGCCGCGGACGAAGTGACCCCCGATCCTCGTTGGATGGAAATGGAAACTCATCTCCCCCTAGAAAAAGGGTGACAATGAGATCCAACAGCAAAAAAAAATGTTTAAGTAACAAAAATGTAAGCCAATCGACCACTTAAAGCTTCTAAGCAAAAAGTCCAGAATAAAAATTTTATTACAAAAAAAAATGTAATCAGTTTTTTCAGTTTTGTGTTTTTTTACGCGAATTTCCGAAGTTACTCGGTCTCAAAGTCTTTAAAAAAAATATGAGATTCCACCATATCTTAACATTTCATGACATATGTCATAAAAAAAGATCGATTTCGGATTTCGCAAAACTAGCATAACAGCTAGTTTCCATGATCGCATGCTTCGTTCGCTACATCGGTTTACCCCAATTTTCCCTCAAATATAATTTTATGTTGTATACAGATTTACAATCCCGAAGCAGATCCAATATGACCTACCAATATTGGTCCATATTAAGTAGGAAACTTCAGTGATCCAAGTACACATAATAAAATGACAGTACTAGCCCGGGTTAAACCTAGTTAAAGGATAAATTGGGGTAAAACGGTACAACATGATTCGTACGGCCATCGAATCTATTTGTAATCTTATTTTTAGGTATTTCTACGTTATATAAATCGATTTTCATCAACCACAATCAGCTTGCTTTCGGTATGCGAAAGAGAGTTTAACCAGAAATACGGCTTTTGATATAAATTAGGGTAAAACGGGTTAAATAGGCTAGTACTGTCATTTCCATTGTGTTTAATTGGATCATGAATGTTTTGTACGTAACATGAACCAATATTGATAGATCGTATTGGATCTGGTTTTGGATTGCAGATCATATATCAACTGAATATTATAACTAGAAAAGAAATGGGGTAAAACGAGTTAGCACGCTGCTGTGGGAAATCTCTCTGAAGCAACAAACGGGTGCTTATTCTCGTTTCGCTATCCGATTCTATATGAGCAGTTGATAGTTGCGATAGATTCATTTTACTATTGCTGCTTATTCTAACTTTTGTTCATATAACATTTGTATAAGTTGTGTCTATGAGAATGTATGTGAATGCTCCACACAAGGGTTTTGAAATATTGCAACCTAGTATGAGAATCATCAAGTCGAATCGTCGATTCGATTTTCTGCGATAATTTTCAACTTGTCATTCTCTCTTGGTAAATTCCACACAGCACCGGTCATTGCAAAACTGTATCTATTTTAGTAAAGGCCGTGAAACACTCAGAGTATGAAGTGGAGCGAAGAAATCTAGAAAAATACTCTCTCGGTTCATGCATTGAGAGACATGAGTGCTTGTAGCATCTTCTACCGGATTGAAAATGTTGTATACAGTAAAGGGAAATATCGAGCAGCTTCTGTCAAATTATCGCAATCACCAACACTGGCGTCAACCAATTGAAAAAAATTCACCCCTGATGGCGTCACCCCCGATGAAAAAATAATCATTTTCGCGATTTTTTTTTCCAGAATTCTCGTTTAACAAAATAAATTCAAATATTTTGCATGATACAAAGAATCATTCGAATAAAATTTTGAAATAAGTTTGAAGAAGTTTCTTAAAAATCATGATTTGCGATGTCCACTGTATCTCAGCGCAGACTAATCAGAAGTGAACAAATGAACGCAGCATAGTTGGAGTAGAATTTTTTCTAGACCCCAACGTTTTATTTATTTTTGTTTTTGGTATTTCTTCAAAGTGAAAACTACGATTTTTCACGAAAAAATCCGCTATTTTGTAGCTGTAAAACCTCCCCAAAGTAACAAACAACGAAAAGGAAAACGTTTAGGTCTGGTTTTTTTATATGTAGAAAGGGTGTGCAAAATTTAAAAAAAAGTGGTGTAGTTGTTTTGGAATGACGATGGACACGGACTTTCAAAACCTGCTTTCGAGAAAAACGCGCTTAAAGTTTTTTGTCTATAAAATCAATGGAAACAATTTATTACTCCAGGGAGCCCGTAGGACCTAACACTTTCAAAAAATCATATTTTTTCAATCGAAGTAGAAATCTTGGGCCTGTGCGCCGATCTCTTGTTTCTTCGCACAATGAGATAGCCATAGATAAAGGTCCATAACTTCCAGAATTTCATTCCAATAGGCTTGAAAATGTCATATAATATTCTTGAAATGTTTTACTATAAGAAAATATAAAGAAAATAATACATGATTTTTTAAAAGTGCTAGACCCTACTCGCCCCTTAATATGGATTTGTTTTGTGCGCCGTTCGATTCGCACGAGGCACATTTTGATCGATTTTGATTCGAGAAAATGCAGGATGACATGCACGAGTTCAGCACCTTCCATCATCTGCTCCAACAAACTAGACGGTTAGGGTAACTAAATTTCCCAAAGAAATAATTTCGAAAATGCGCACACACAAATAAGTTCATACGGAACACGGTATCTAATTCTTAAACGCGCAATTTCGTTTTAAAATAAAATATCGATAACACTTCAAACTTCGAATTTACGCGTGTTATGCAAAGTAATATTAAAAAAAAAAAAATTATAATAAAATTGACGTTGCACTTTTAAGGGATAATACGGAAAACTTCAAAATAGTGGGTTGTTCTCCCGGTACGAAAAAAATACCCACCTAGGCTTAACATGTTTCACCGGCCCTGGCGGTACCCACGTTTTCCCCTACCGCATTTTGGGTAGCTCAAAGAAAAGCTCGACAATGTGCGATTTCTACACGGAACCCCTCGCGATCGTGAAACAACTAAAATATTAGTTCTGAATTTGTTTGTTTAAAATTTGGTACAACTAATCGATTGTTGTTTTTTCTAAACTGTCATTTTTGTTTTTCGATCAACAGAAACGATAGTTGAAATAACAAAATTTTTGGTTGAAAGAAGGATGCTGTCAGTTAGTCAAGACACACACCTTTTAATTTCAATAAAGATTTTAATCACAACAACCGACCTTGTTTTTGAATTAACAGTTATGTGATTTGAAAAACAAATTGGTTTTAGTTGTTTTAGATATTACGATTAGTTATTTCAACTTAAGCAAAATTATTGATTTTGAATGACATTAAAATATTCCTAATTGATATACGTTCTGCTTTTTTAAATGAAAATTCGGTATGTTAAGATATATAAAAAAAAATGTAATATTTAATATTAACAATATACTGTCTTTTAGTAGTGCTGGTGTCAACGAAACTTTCTAATTGTGGCCACTTTATTACTTACGAACAAAAAGTCGAACCGAATGCACTGATTTTTATTTTTTGAGCCATTGCAACTTACAGGTTTCAACAGATTATATGAACGAATATTAAACATTTTCAATTTAATTACTTTGTTCATACAATGTTATGTATATGACTTGAAGATAACATGATGCTCATTCATTAACACGTATTTCACGATGGAGAATCAAGTTGATTTTAAGACCAAAATTCAAACGCATACAATTTACTGGGTTCTAGTTTTGTTAATTGCAATATCTCTAACGGCTATCAGTTCTGTGCATAGCACTACTTTCTATCAATCGTTTCTTCTTGTAACACCAGAGCATAAAGATGTAGAAAATTTATCATCACAATGATATTCTGACAACTAGTGTTATGATAAACATTAATTTACCATCATTCAAAAGTTACTCTTCACGAGTTTTACAAACGTATAATAAGCGAATTTCGTTTGCATGAAAGTGTCTAAGAAACGCGTTTGAATTTCAACTAAAGTAATGGTTGATTTTCCATTGCGATTTTTGTTTTGCTTTGTGCTGTTTTTGACATTAGACATCACTAAAAAAACACATTTTTCATCTACTTCAATATGTGCAAATCAAATAGCATACTAGTTGAATCAACTAATTATAAGTTAAAACAACAACTGCAAAAATAAAAAATTGCGAGATCGTAATTTTTTGATTGGAGGGTTTTCCGTGTACTCACATAAAAGTAAACTCGATTTTCATTGAATGTTATTTTGCCGATTACTCAACTTACAATATACAATATATTTGCTCCGGCTCTAAGAAGCAATAGCACAGAGAAAATAGTTCGAAAATTGTTCAATAATGCTGTTATTGCAGCGCGGAAACTTTGAAGCCAATCTATCGAACAGAGACAGCAGATCTCACTCTAACTAATGGTTTAACAAAAAAAAGCGTTTTCTCCTACTTTTAACTTGAAATGATGCAATCTAAACCCTTTGCTATTTCAGTGGACTTTGCTATTTCAGTGGACTTCACAAAAATATTCCTGAGTTTGTTAGACAATATTTGATTTGTGGGAAGACTGTAAAATGTCATCATCATTGTACAAACAATTCCTTTGTTGTTTAGTACACTGGAAAAATGTGATAACAAAAGTAAGTTTAGTCTAGCGTTATTATATTATGTTTATTTTCAGCAATTTACAACCGGTGAAATTTTGTTTATAAATTATAAAACAAGCTCATTTCTTTGTATGCATTGCTTCTATCATTACAATAACTTCATCTACTAAAGTATTCAAGTACGTACCACTTAAAAAAAGAAAGTATGCTAAATTAAGATTTGTATACTGTTTGTTTGTTGCGCTATGTTACAGATGTTGTGTGGAATTTCGTCTAATTTTATAATATCAATCAATTCTGTAATTTTCGAAATATATTAAATCCTTACGAATAAATACTCTACCAAGACAAAAACAGATTTTTTGAGTCATTTTGTACATTTTAACAGCTACCGATCGACTGAATTCCCTGCTGCTCAACGAGGAATTATTGTACACGAATTGCTTGTAATATAAAATAAGTTCTCCTTTGAGTGTATTTTGATATGTATCATTTCTTCACTATTTATATAAGGCAACAAACTTTTGTTTCTGATTATAAGCTCCTGCAAAGCTGTGTTCAAGTTCGTAATTCTACTAGTTCTCCCCAAACCGGCAGCGCAGTGCTCCCACCAACGATTAATTAATCAACCTTTCGCCTCATGAAATCGTCGCCGTACCTCCCCGGTAATCAGGCTCGGTAACCTCGGCCGTGGTGTGGAACAACAGAATTTGTGCAAATTGGAAGCCTGCTACCATGGCGGCAGTTATTTAGTGTGTTCTCCAGAAACCCGCCATTAGCCACATCAGGCTGGACGTTTGCTGCTACTAACTATATGAATTAGGTGCAAAATAAGCATACACACGAGAGAAAAAAAAAACCTGAATTAATCTAATTCGTTCCGACATCGATTTGCAGTGTTTGGCCGTGGCCCCGGTCGTCACGGTATCCGTTGATGTGCCACGGCAACGCAGTAGCCGTATCACATTTTGCCGACGGGCTTTCGGCTTTTCAATTTATTTAGAAGATGATAGCACATCTCCTCGCATCTTGGATCCTCTTTTCAACTCGGACGTTTAATAAGCAGTTTGCTTGAGATTAGGACCGATGTTTGATGGGGTGTTCGGCAATTGCCCCAGACAAATACGGACTCCAGGAAAGGTGAATGAAAAAAAAAACAATTTTTTTCGGCTAATATGAGAATTACTAAAATTACCTGTTTCTGACTAAAAGGTGTCGTTGCGAAAGGAAGAAAGTTGGCAAAGTGCGGCTGAGAAGGAACCCACAGTCAATTTAGCAGACGAAAACCGGTAGCCGAAACTTAACTAAATACCTTTCTCCTCTCTCAGTCTCGAAGGAAGGTGCCACCGATGATTATGACGATGATGGTTACGGTGAAACGATTAAACAGATCAGGTCGTTAGCAAAAATACTCATATTTAAGAGACATACGAAAACAGAAAGCGAATCATTTAATCAGGTATTTTGACTGTTACTCGAGCCTTTCGAATTATAGGGCTGCCGTGAAGTTTGAAAGCAAAATCCAGGAAAATTGAAAAGTTTGGCACGATAGTGGCAAAATCATAAACAGGTGAAATACGTTTTTTTATCGAAAGCGTTGTAAAAAATTTGAAGCTTTTTTTAGATACAATACAATGAAAAACATTTTCTTCGTATTTTGTCTTCGAGACATCAGCGCTCTAGCAGTTTAAAAAGAACTGCCGTTGTCAGTTAGCAGATCAATTTCAGACAAAAAGTACACTATACCTAAATAACACTTTTGTTTTTTTTTTGAGTTTTTGCTTGAGAATCATCAAATAATCGATCTGCTACGATGCAGTTTCCTACTTCCCTAAATGTTGTTCGATACTTGGAAGAAAGCAGTCGTTTATCGAAATGAGTATCACACGTATGTGAAGCGCTTCGAGACTGCAAAATGATCGAAAATATCCTAATGAGAAACAGCCAAAACAATTACGAAGTCAAACAGGCTGGTTTTGGGACAAATGATTTTTCAGATATTGCCAAATTCAATCTACATTAAAGAAATGAAATGTTTGTTTTACATTTCCCAATATATTAAATTCGAAAACTTACACGAAAATATTGATTTTTTGAGATTTTGAAGTAAATATAAGCTTTTACTTCTAAAATTTTACACGTTGCTAAGTTCATTGAGTTGGTAAGCAAAAACTTCTACAATTTCTTCAATTTTAAAAACTTCTATGAAAGTATCGATTTTTTTTAGATTTGTGGTAAACATAAAACATAAATTTTTGAAATTTTAGCTGAAAGTAAATTTAGTCGGTTGGTACACGAACATTCTTGAATGCGTGCTTAGCTGAGTCACAAAAAACTCTAAGATTCAAAAATTTCTGTAAAAGTACAAAATTTCTTGAGATTTTTAGTAAATATGGTAGAATTTCCTGTTAAAAATTTCAATTGAAGCATTATTCAATCGGTTGGTGATCAACAATGCCTAAATGTTCGATATGAATTTCATGCTAAGTGTCAAACAGGTTTAATTTGATTTTAATTTGAAAAATTTCTATGAAATATCTAATTTTTGGATTTTCTTTAGTAAATTTGAAACTATTTTTTGCCGTACATTCCAGCTGGAATCAAATTCAATCGATTAGTGTACAAAAATGCTTAGCTGTATTTAGCATTCTTTGAATACTTCTAATATTCTAGAAATTCTGTGAAAATATCGCATTTTTTTAAAACATTTTCAGTTAAGTTGAAATTGATTTCTTCTAAAACATATAACATATATCAAATGCAATCTATTGGTATATAAAAATGCATATAATGTCGCTTTGAATTTAAAGATATGTCGAAAATACGAAGTTTTCGATAATTTTTGCTTGGACTTTTGATTACCTTTTTGATCATAACTTTCATTAATAAAGTGCAATAGAAAAATTTTCTGTTCCATTTATGTTGTGATAGACGTTTCTATCTAATGATAAACCAATTTTCAAAATCGGACTTCTAACTGCTGAGATATGGCCAGCCAAAGTAAGCGTTCCCACTTTTTTTCAACTGACTTTAATTGAAACTTTTTATAATAACTTTGAATAGAATTTTCGGTTTTCCATCGTTTTAAATGGGGTTTATTCCAAATGAATTTATCTTTCCAATGGTGAAAAAAAGTTTTGAAATCGGTCCAAAAAGGGCTTAGATATAGTCAGTCAAAATTAGCGTTTCCACGTTTCATGGTACCCTTGGTAGTCCGCGTAACTTTTTACCCCCTTGGTATTCGGAGTGTTAAAAGAACAACGTATGCATTTTAAGATCCGAACGATACATGTGCAATGAAAAAAATAGGTAGTAGTTATGAATAATGCATTGATTGTTTATTGCAATCAAAAAGAAGAAGCGTAGCATGATTTTATCTAGCCGGACATGAAAATTTGAAAATGTTCTGAACAATGCGCTAAGTTGCATTGCAATCGCGGTAGGCCGGAAAACTAGAAAAACCTGAACAACGTGGTTACAAGTCAGCTTATTAGGGCATGTTCAGGAGTGTTCTAGTTCTAGATGCATAATTTATGTCAGTTACAAAATTTAAATCTGAATTTTATAACAAGAAAAACTGGCAGCCCCAGCAGTGTTTTACTCGTGTTTCAAATATACAAAAAAAAAAGAACGGCATCGTTGACCAGTTTTAAATTTGACAGAAGAACTAGTCGAATAAATAAAACTAGAACGGCTTGTTGGGGATACGTTTGTTCCAGTTTCTGCTCTATTATAGATCTTCCATATAGAACTTCTAGCTGCTGAATTTGCTCTTGGTGAGAGTTGAATGAAACAGTCGTGTTCTTCGATTCGGGCAGTTCGTAAAATGGAGGATTCCGACAGTCATTTGCAAATGGAGTTGAAACTAACGTAATGTGGAAGCAATTAGAGAGACTTAAATCTCTTGCAATTTTTACGTAATTTCCCCTCGTTATGGGATGTCTTTTCAAAATTTGCCTTTTGAAAGAGTGATACGTTGGTGATTGTGAATAACTTTTTCTGTGCTTCAAGATAACCACAAATAACTCAAACTTAAGGTTTTCCTCAACGTTTGGCATCAATGAGCATCACAGACGACGGATTTTTATGTAGTGAGCGATACTTTATTCATACGTAGCCAACTGGATGGATAAAAAACGTTAAACATTGATTTGTTTCGATCATTCAAGCCTGCATACGTTTCAGTCACCACATGACAAGTATGTCAGCTCAGTCAGTCCAGGTTCCGAGTAATATTCCACGATCGAGGATTAGAATCCTTATTCAAAGTGTTGATCCAGATCGAAATTGTTGTTCAGAAACCACATATTCGCGATAAGACAAGAATACAACGTACCAACGCATCACCTACTCATTGGCTTCAAAGTGGCCTACGACACAATCGATCGAGAACAGCTATGGCAGATCATGCACGAATACGGTTTTCCGGATAAACTGACGCGATTGTTCAAAGCAACGATGGATAGAGTGATGTGCTACGTCCGAGTATCTGGGACGCTCTCGAGTCCCTTCGAATCTCGGAGAGGGCTGCGGCAAGGTAATAAACTCTCTTGTATCTTGTTCAATATTGCTTTGGAAGCCGTGATTCGAAAAGTGAGGATCGACGCGATCTTCCGAAAGTCCGTACAGCTTTTTGGCTTCGCCGACGATATTGATATTGTGACACGTAACCTTGAGAAGATGATGGAAACATACATTGGACTGAAAGCTGAAGCTAGGCGTATCGGACTGGCCATAAATGCGTCAAAAACAAAATACATGAGTTGTAGAGGCTCTAGACAAGCAACACTACGCCTCCCACCACGAATATTGATAGACGGCGACGATATCGAGGTGAAAATTCAGAGACGTGTTTTGACAGGAAATCGTGCGTACTTTGGGCTTAGAAAAACCCTTCGATCGAGAAAAGTACGCCAACGCACGAAATTGACCAGCTACAAAACGCTCATTAGACCGGTTATTCTCTTTGACCACTAGACCTGGACTATGTTGGCAGAGGACCAACGCGCCCTCAGTGTTTTCGAAAGAAAGGTACTGAGGACCATCTATGGCGGAGTGCAGATGGAAGACGGCGTATGAATCACGAATTGCAACAGCTGTTAGGATGGGCTGGGCATGTCATAAGTATGTCGGACGACAGCCCAGTGAAAATGGTTCTTGAATCTAATCCGACTGGTACAAGAAGAAGAGAAGCGCAGCGAGCAAGGTGGATCGATCAAGTGAAGGGTAATCTCAGAAGCATCCGTGACTTGAGTGGCTGGCGACGAGCAGCCATGGACCGAGTTATGTGGAGACGTATGCTACAGCAAAGGACACCCCAGGATTATAGCTAGGTAAGGTAAGGTTTCAACAGGACGCCAACAGAACACCCATTAGAACAATGATTACTTATCTTATCTCCATGTTTTTTTTTGTTTCCATTAAAGAGGTTTTAACATTGTGGTCATTCACCTCTTCGGACCAGAAAGTTTTCTGATCCTATGTACGGGGTTGGGAATCGAACCCAGGTGGGCTGCGTGAAAGGCATCGACTTATCCATCACGCTATATCCGTTCCCCTGTTTCCATATTCATTCTGGAGTTAACAATTTGCAATCATTATGCGACCAAAAGAATATTATGATTGTGCCAAAGTAGATAATTTACTGTTTGCCTTTACTACGTGGGGAAACATTGTCCAGTTGTACTCGATGTTCATTATTTAGAAAATGTACCAGCACAATCTTTTATGAAGATGTCCTCCATGCACTCTGCTAGCGATTTTTCGTCTTCATAGTTTTTGAGAGATATCGCTTTATTTGAGCTCGTTGATGCTGTACCGATTGTATCGCTTTGTGCTGCTGATACGAAGAAGTATATCAGAATAAAAAGTACTTCCGCAATTGCTCCCTTCTTCAAAAATCTCAAAACAACAAATTCTACACTTTCAATTTTGTCGACTAACTCATCGTGAGTGGACGAGAGGGCTTGATGACAAATCGACTATTTGCTATGAAAAATACTATAAATCAGGACAATTTTGAAGCTTTAAATTCATATATTGAGGAAAATATTTCAGAACTTTACCTATTCATACCAAATTTATGGATGCAGTATAGTTTCTAAATTCCGTAGAATTGTTTTGAACCGGCATTTCAGGCAATTCTTCAACTGCTTGAACTGATGAATCCAGCACATACTTACCATCCGGAACACTCTCTGTCAACGAATTCTATCTATTTATCTTTTGATTTTCGCGAATGAGCGCTTTCCTTTTCTTACATGGACAAGGAATTTTGAAAAGTTTGTTGTTTTTTGCGACGGTAAAAAAGAGAACAGAGTTGCGAATAACTTGGAGGGAAAGCAATGTTTTTATTTAAAAGACATTTTTATTTAAACCTATTTGCGTACAAGCCTTACGTGGCCGATTGAGCCGATTTTTTAAATAAAAAATTTGTTTGTATTCGATCTCGTTGTCACCCTTTTTCTAGGAGAAGAGGAGCTTCCGTTTCCCTCATGCGAGGATTGACGGGCACTTTATTCGTGGCTTATCTCGTCATCCATTGACGCATCGGTGGTATTGTTGATTTCCGTCTTCCTTTCGTTTTCCTTGTTATTCGCAGTCTTGATCTCGTTGCTAGTTACTGTAGAAGCGCCTTGTTGTACATTGGTTGCAGTTGCTGGTTGGTTTGATGGCGAAACAGTAGTACTGCGTTCACTTGCTTCCGTTGTTGAACGGTTGACTTTGTCTTTGGTTGAAGATTTCCTTTTCGCAGTTTCAGTGCAAGGTTTGCCGTAGTGTACAGGTTGTTTACAAAACTGACATGTAATCAGCTGATTTTCATAGGTAATCAGCGTTTTACACGGATGTTTTCCATCTTGACCACAAACGATGTAAGATGGAATTGCCTTACGTAGTTGCATACGTACCACTCGCACGCCATTCCGGATACCGGTAAAAAAAATTCGCCATACTTCCCTTTCGATGGAAAGAACTTCACCGTACTGTGACATGTTTTCCCGAACAAACCCATCGCTGGTTTGCGGGGGAAGGTCATGCACGCGTACTTCTATTGCATTGTCCACCATGTACACAGGGATTTTATATTTAACATTGTCATGATCAACACTATTCACCTCGTTGTTAACCGAAGCGAATGCAATTGCATCTCTTTCACGTTTGAACATATTGTACACACAGTTAGACGCCTTGTTGAATTGAATTTCAGACGCTTACATTATTAGCGTCTAGATGCATTCGTTCTTTAAGTAAGATTTCAATTTCATTTGCTGCTGGTCTAACTTTGCAGCGCTTGAAATCTATACAAATTGAATTTGGTCTTGTAGGCCAAGTTTCAGGCTTTGTTCAATCGTATTTGCCCATTTCGTGCACTCTATTGTTCACTGCACTGTATTGTCTTTGTTTCTGTCGTCGCGACCGTAAACAATTTGCGACTGTGTCGGATGAGATGCGAGCACGAACTGGAAAGCAATGTTTGAAATGAAACTAAGGGACGGCAAACAGTTTATCGGAGATTTTTGGAAAATTTCAATTATGAGTTATCGAAAGGTTTTCTAATAAAATCGAAAGGTTTTCTAATAAAATTTTTAGATCAGAGGATTAGTTTATCAGTGAAGAACAATTCAATATTGTTTCATAAAGCTTATTTATACCATAGAATTAGAAAAAGCAGTTAAAATCTTGAAGTGAGAGAAAAATAATAACATTCTAGGAAGAAATTTCCAATAAAGGTCCGCAAAATTTTTGCACAAATCTTTCTTCAGAATTAATAGTTTATCGTAAATATATACCAATACGACAAATGACAGTGTCACCAAATTGTAGTAGTAATTCCACGGAACATATTTACCCCTACGCGAAGAAAAAATGTGTTTGATACTTTGTTAAAATCAAGAGCATTGCAAATAACGGAAGGTTTCTTTGTTTGCAAATGTAGCTCGATTCCATGGTCACCTTACGTTATGAAAGTAAATTGAGGATTTAAATTCTGGTTCAGAAGTAAGTTTCAAGAGATGCAGAAAAAGGGGTCCAGTTTGTTCCGAAAAACCTTAACCCACCCAACTGCCCCCAGTTCAACCCCAATTGAGAAATACTGGGCAATCATGAAAAGGAGATTCAAGGCAAAGGGAAAGGCTGTAAAAGACATCAATCAGATTACGACCTGGTGGAAAAAAGATAGCTAAAACGATGGATGAAGAAGGTGTGCGCCGCCTAATGAGCCGTGTTACAGGAAAAAAATCGAGAATTCCATCGAAACAGTGACGAATAATTTTATCCGTATTTTTTCTTAAAAGTATGAAGGAAACGCTACATTTGCATAAAAAAAGATCTTGAATTTAATAATAAAAAACTGAAATACAGGCAATTGTCTTTGTTCCAATTCTATCTGAAGCAAGCTTTACGATTTATTTATGTCCTGAATTTTGTTCTAGAATTCTGAAGTTAAAATCCTAAATCGAAATATTGGATTCAAATTCCGAATGAAAATTAAGGAATTAAATTCAGTTCCTAAATCAAGTCAAGAAACCAGTCCCAGAATTAGGATACAATTCCAGAGTCGTAGTTTTCAATTTCTGAACCTGTGAACAAAGTTCCGAACCTGCAATTAAGTTTAGAATTCAGGTTTTGAACTCAGTTCCAGGAAATTCAGTTTAAGGATTTTGTTCCAGAGTCCAATCCAAAATTATGTTCCTGGAATCCACATCCAGTATTCAGAAGTTGAATGCGATTACTGATAGTCTGTTGTTGCTGCAGCTGGTTGAAGGCAACTGCACGACACGACGTCCGAAAAGCGAATGAGAGCACGAGCGTCCAGTTCCGTGTGAAGTACGAGAAAAAAATGATCGATTTTCGACCATGGTTTATATGTCTCCGACCTGACTACGTGATGATTTTTCCGTATTGTTTAGAAAAAATCGAGAAAACTTAATTTTTGAGTTATTTGTAGTCATCTAACACTGTGTTTCATTATAAATTGCTGATCATATTCCTGCTGGCATGGAGAAAGAATTATTTTGTTTCGTTTAGTACAACTCGAGGTTTTCACGATAAAGTTCTACCCCTTCTTCCATTACAGGGCATATTTTGAACAGGTGCTCTATAGTGAAGCAAGACGTATTCAAATGAAAACAATTACCAAGAAAACTGGAAAAAAATTATAAAATAATCAAAGTTGGAAGTTGCACTAACCGTTGCATCGTTAAATTCTACCAACCAAAAGAGCATTGCATGTCGGGCCGGCGTTCCCCGAATCACTCATTTCAAGCCGTTGTCCTAGAAACGAATTCTACATTCCAACGACCCCCGCCTCATGACACATTTTCTCTGCTGATGAACCAGCATCTCGCGAATGACAAATTGGAATGGCAATTCCAATTCCGGGAATTATATCACCAGTTAATTTCAGCACTGCTGACGGAAAATTGCTACTGGCTACTCTCGCAGGTCTGCAGAAATCTACGGAATGAGCCGAGAAATGAAAAAGGTGAACCGTGCCCTCCGGGTAAGGATTGTATTTTTTTTTCAGCTTCAGCTAAACGATCGTCACATATGCGTGCTTGCGGTTTCGATTAATTAAGTTGGTTTTCTGGTAGCCTTGGCAGCACTGCATCTGCTGGCGATTTTGTGGATTGTTGTTAATTATATACCGGGACAACACCGGCAAAGGAGGCAAAGGATGTTGCATTGTATTGCGTTGTTTATTTTTTGTTTGTTTGTATTATAGATTGCAAAATTGTAGAAGGCACTGTCCTAAGGCTATGTACGATCGTACCTAAAGTCAGCAAAAGTGAGTGAAATAGGTGTGGCTACTAATTAATTAATTGTTCAGTGTTAACGATTTTTGTTCCAGTTCTAGTACGGCATTAAAGTAAATGTTTGTTAAGGAACCTTAGGACAACAACTGGAAGGCAGATCGATCCTTAGCTTAAGATATCACTGTGCCCGTTCTGGCGTAGCATTTCGAGTCGCAGTTCGTGTTCGCGGGCCTTCAGTCGGAGGGCGGCAATCGAAGAGCTACGTCGATCCTGAGGTGGCGTAGTTGATCCCGGCGATACCCCCAACGGTACCGGCGGAGAAACAACTGGCACTGAGGTGGGTGAAACCGGTGGTGACGCCGGTGTCGGAAGGCTGGCCGACGGTGGAGGACCGGCTGTTGTCATATAGTCGGAACCGGTCACACCACCCGGTGGCGATGGTTTCGATTGCATTACCGGCGGTGCTCGCTGGGCTGCCGAAATGTTTGCCAGAAGGGTTTGAAACGAGGCCGACGGGGTGTACAGTGCACCGACTCCCGGTGGAAGTAGATGCGGTGGCGGTGTTCTAAAAACAAAAACAAAAATCGGTGTTAAATTTTTGCATCTCAATAAAAAAAAACTCTTTTCCAATAGATCCTAACCTGTGAAACTGGTTGAAGTACGCCGACGGTAGGACGTGACCTCCTCCGAGCGTCGGATAGCGAAACGCTGCCAAACTTGCGGCATCGAACGGTTTCCTTAGGTTGAAACCCAAATGAGTAAACGGATTGGGAGGTAGCGAAGGTGCCACGACGGTTGCCGACGGGACCTGCGCCCCGGCAGCCAGGTACGGATTGTAAGGATGCCCCTGGGGACCAACTTTTTCCTGCTTGCGCCACTTGGCTCTTCTGTTCTGGAACCAGACCTGAAAAAAAACGAAACGGTAAAATAACGTAACTATGATTTATGGATCGTAGTAGCGTGAATCCGATATCGACAAACAAATATTCGGTCGGTTGTCAGTTTTTATTAGCAAAACCACAGACCACAGGTTATCTATTTCTTCCAAAAAAGGCAACCACAATTCTCACACGATCTCGCATGCCAGCTTGTGGCCGTAACCTTGGGTGTCACCCCACCAATTTGATGATAAATTAATTTACCCAAATTGATCGTTCATCGGAAAACGGGTTCGCCTTGGAGCTTTCGCCCTCTTGGAGATAGCAATCAGCCGTACCGGCATCGATTATTGGCAGCCCGAAGGAGGGTCGGTGCGGCATTTTTTGCCGAAAAAGTCACAGCACGCGGTGAGGACAAATTGGAGTTGCCGTCGCAATTCCCGAGAAGTTCAGCCGAATGAAAGGAGGAACCGACGAAAACCGACGACAATTTATGAATCAGCTGGGATCATCTCGTTTTTCGTTTGCAAATTGTTATTAGCTTCGCACGAGGTTCGTCGCCTGCCATTTGACGGAGACTCCACCACTCCGGGCACGGCAAAAAGGAAACACTTTATATCTCGTTGCGAGGACTGTTTTTCCTTTCAGTGGCTCCGTTCCGAGAATTATCCGTGTGTTTGAGTGTTTGTGTGTCT